>NW_022108123.1:0-1597 GCF_000313985.2 Echinops telfairi | reverse complement strand
AAGGACTACATTGTTGTGAACCAGGAAAGGTGTGCATCAGGGTTGTATCACTTCATCACACTTGTTGCAGTAGTTACATACTCTGGGGTCAGTTTGGGATTTGAAAGGATTAAGAGTGAAGGGGCGGAGTCTAGTCTGTCAATCAGGTCATAGCCAACAAGGCCTCTGTGTGGGCATGGCCTTCTCCTGAGAATTCTGGGAACTCCAGGATTTCCTCCTTGGAGGCAGGAGAGACTCTGTCTCTGCTCACTTCCTGTGAGACAGCCCTGAGGAGAAGCCACATGGGCCTGCCCTGTGCAGCCCTGGGAACTGGAGGAGCCACATGGAGATTCCTGCCTGCACTGAGATGCTTACAATGCCACTGCATCCAGAAGACTTCCCACCCACTGGCCTGTGATCTTCCTGCATTAGATGTGTCATTGCATGTGTTTCGCGAGTCTGAAGAGGACCTTACAGATTGTTGTTGGACATATGGGCTAATATCGGACTTAAGAACTTAATCTAGATGGGCTGGGATGTTTTCTCAATATTCAACTGCTCTTATATATAAACCTCTTTCTTATACACACATGCATGTTTATGAATTGTTTCTCTAGTCAACCCAGACTAACACAGGGACTCTTACAGCTCTTATAATAAACCATATATCATTTATCACAAGCTCATTTGTACATATGTTGCCATCAACATTCCCAAAACAATTTCTTTCTACTTGATAAAAATTAAATTTATAAACGCACTTTTCTATTTCTTCTTTTTTAGTTAATTAATTACTTTTATTGGGGCTCTTACAGCTCTTATCACAATCCATACATTCATTCACTGTGTCAGGTACATTTGTACATATGTTGCCATCATCATTTTCAAAGTGTTTTCTTGCTACTTGAGCCCTTGATATCAGCTCCTGATTTTTCCCTCCCTCCCCCCACCCTCCCTTCCTCATGAACCCTTGATTAATTATAAATTATTATTTTCATATCTTACATTGTTCACTGTCTCCCTTCACCCACTTTTCTGTTGTTCATCCCCCTGGGAGGGGGTTATATATCAATCCTAGTGATCAATTCCCCTTTCTCCGCTCCCCCACCCTTCCCTTTCCCCTCCTGGTATCTCTATTCTCATTGTTGGTCCTGAGGAGTTTATCTGTCCTGTATTCCCTGTGTTGCGGGCTCTTATCTGTTGCAGTGTATATGTTCTGGTCTACTAGTAGAATTTACGTCATTATAGTGGGAGGGAGGAAGCATTAAAGAACTAAAGGAAAGTTGTGTGTTTCATCAGTGTTATACTGCACCCTGACTGGGTCATCTCTTTCTTGTGACCCTTCTGTAAGGGGATGTCCAATTGTCTACAGACGGGCTTTGGGTCTCCATTCCATCCTACCCCCACCCCTGAATGGTAATGTTTGCATTGCAATTTCCTAGCAACCAAATCTCTTGGTCAAAAGAGTTGGGAGCAATGGTACCCAGCTCAGAGATAACCAACCACAACATTCTGAATGTATGCTGCTCTCCATACTGAAATAACCCAGTCTCCCGAATTAGACATCTGACAAGGCTGTCTAGACCTCTTCTTAGTCCCCTTTCCAGGTCTTCAACTC
>NW_022108122.1:0-1597 GCF_000313985.2 Echinops telfairi | reverse complement strand
TCTTGTGAACTTCTTTCTATCAGAAGTCCAAAGGAAGTTTAATATTTAATTTTGGGTACCTTTAAAGGATGGCTGTATTTTTTTCCAATAGCTACCTAAATTTGACCCAGCTGATATTTTATGTCTCTGCCTATGTTTTTTATATCAACATAATCTGTGTTTTCAAGTACTGATAGACTTTAAGACATGTTATTAATGAATAACTAAGGCATGCTTTACATCAGATGAAGCTCCAAACGTATATAGGCTGTGGTGATAACCATCTATGCAGAGTAATAGAATGTGTTCAAGTGTGCAACTCAGAGAATGTGTTCAAGTTTGCAACTCAGAGAATGTGTTGCATGAAGATCTAAGCCCCCAGCTTATCCTCAAACTGAACCAAGTTTTAGCACAAATGTAAAGAAAACAAGAAACTATATACTAAGACTATAGCAGATTCCAAGGAACATCTGTTATTTAACAAGTTTGGTATTCCAAGTCAGTCTGAAAAAAATAAATGAAATATATGCTCTTCACCTCGAGTAAACTGTGATGAAATACCTCTAAGAGACAGGCACTAGAAGACATTTAGAGTAGTTTATAATATTATAATATTTTAGAAAACGTTATAAGGCTGTGATGCACAAATGGAATATGACCTAAAGAGTTATTGGACTCAGAAAAATAATGATGTGTAGAGGTAAATGTCCAATGAGCATTTTATAGTGAATGAATAAATAAACAGAAATAATTCCCCAAACTGAAGATTATTTGGAGGGCAATTTTTGTTGCTATCTAGTTAACTAAAGGTGATTTTTGAAATGAATATTTCATAAGATACCATTAAAACTGGAACCACATGGGGATAAAGAAAGAAGATTTGATCATTTAAGAAAATCTGGGGTAAACAGCATTAATCTTAAGTAAGCTTAATATATAAACTGTTCAAATAGCCATAAGTGATTTGTTTAAAAGACACTCAGTAACAACAACAAAAAAATCTCTAGAGTGAATTTATTTTTATATCCCTCATACTTAAATGGCCTATTTTACAATTGGCTCCTGGCTTTTTTTCTGACTGGTAGTGTGACAGTTTTCCATCATCTCTTTCCACAGAGGTTGTAGATGTGATTCCTCTGTATTCCAATGGTGAAATTCATGTATATAGTTGTCATGTATGTGTTGTTGTTTTCTTAAGTACAGGTGTTTGTAATGAATAAACTGTTGGTCTTGCAAAATTCTATCATATTATATCACCAAAGCCATATTTTCCAAATACATATTCTGCTTTTGATTTTTCAGCTTACAAATTTCAAACACCAGTAATTTTCCATATATCTCAATTGCCTATTTGATTGTTTTCCAACTGCAGATGTTGCTACGATTCTTCAAGTCCTTCATCTTAGGCATTGGTGGTTAGTATATGCATTTGAACCACAGTGGTATTAACTCATCTTCCTTGTGCGCATATGACTGACAATGTTGTAGTTGAGGATAGATTTTGAAATGTCCCTTTTGATGATGAATGTGATACCATTCCTCTTCAGTTGTTATTCTTGGGGTATTGATCCCGATGATTTTACAAATCAAAATCACCGGCTCTAGGGTATTTAGATTC
>NW_022108121.1:0-1597 GCF_000313985.2 Echinops telfairi | reverse complement strand
ATGAGTCCCCAATAAAAAACAAAGCAAAACATGAAGATAGAAAATCAGTGGCTACTGCTTATGCTTTAAGTATTTTACACTGAATAATGATAAGCCTCAAAAACAAAGAGAAAAAAAATTATCCAGGGTGTTAAAAAGATTGGCTCCACTGATAGGTACAAGACTAATGAAAATGTGAGAGGAAATTATATCAGATATAAAGAAATTACTAATCATGTTGATTGAGGACCAAATTCAAACGCAAATCCCTCTCAGCTCATTGATAATCACCACTTCGGCAGTACGCCTAAATCACAGAAAGTAATATATTACAAAAGGTATCATGAATGTTAAGTAATGCATAACATGTGGTTTTGCAATATTTTTGTATTTTATTTAAAACATTTTCATGTACTTTCTATATATTTTTCAGAATATATAATTAGAATGCTTCATACTTCAACCCATTGGTTTCCCTTTTTTTTTTTTGGCTTACCCCCCACCTTTCCAGAGAAAAAATTACTCAGCACACCTCCACAATGAAAAACTTTTGTATTACCACCTATAATCCAGGATAAAGTGTAGGTATTTGACTTTGCAAATCCCGTGGATCGTTTCAGCACCCACTTCAGGGAGACAATATCGTCTACTTTGGGAAACACCGCTATAACCAATTACCTATTAATAGACCTACATGCTTATTTGTAATTTTTCATTGTTAAATCAGTTGTGTGATGAACATAACATGCAAATAAAACATCATTTATTCCTGATCCAACTACTTTTTCGGGGTCTTTAACAAGAAATAGCAGGTTAAGGAATAAATAATACATTTACAATTTGATTCCTACAACTAGGGTTAAATAACACATTTACTCAACACTCGAAGGGTTAAACTATTCAGATTCCCTCACCCTGGCTGGCATTAGATGTCAAATTTTAAGTCTTTATCATTTTGATAGATAAAAATATGTCTTAAATACACTAAACGCTAGTTGCCATTTAGTCACTTCCAACTCAGGAAACCCTATATATGCTAGAGTAGAATTGTGCTCCATAAGGTTTTCAGTGGCTGATTTCTCACTAGATCTTTTTTAAAGGGATCTCAGGGTAGATTTGGACTGCTGACTTTTCAGTTTCTTAAAGTCATAATCCATCGTAAATCCAAGAGTCCCCGCACACTTATATGCATGTATATACATACATACACATTATCGCTAAAATTAAAGTTAGAGGAAACAATATCTCCAATATGCTCCAGTTGCTTTATTTAATATTTCTTAACACCCTAAGTTTTTATCACCCACTATGGGCTGAAGTCTATACTTTGAAATACTGTTCTAGGTGACCCACAAAGTGAAGTCTTAGAAAATAGCATGACCATTTATTGAAACTATTTTTTAAATGCCTTCTGAAAATGCTAAGAGATTTTTGTTACATGAAAAAAGCAGCCTAACAAAAGGACAAGTACAAGTACAAGGACATGGGTCTGCTGAGGTAAGCGATAAAAAAAAAAAAATGCAAAAGGGGCATAGGGAAAAAGCTACTATATACAAACATTCTTGGGGTGAGGACCAGGTAGTATGGCAGGGATCAGATCAAATGCAGGGATGCACAT
>NW_022108120.1:0-1597 GCF_000313985.2 Echinops telfairi | reverse complement strand
ACAGATAAACCCCTCAGGAACAGTAATGGGAGTAGGGATACCATGAGGTTGTGGGGAGAAAAGGGAACTAATCACAATGATCAATGTGTATAAATCCCTCTCCCAGGGGGATGAACAACAGAAATGTGGGCGAAGGGGGACAGAGGGCGGGGCAAGTATGAAAATAAGAATAACTTATAATTTATCAAAGGTTTGGGAGGGAGGGAAAAAAGCTGATAACCAAGGGCTCAAGTAGAAAGAAAATGTTTTGAAAATGATGAAAACATAGGTACAAATGTGATTGATATACTTAATGTATGATTGTTATAAGAGCTGTAAGAGGTGCCCCAATAAAATGATATTTTAAAAAAGGAAAGAAAATAAAATTTGTCTTGTCCTTCACATGTCATACAATGATTCAGTCATAATAAGATATGTGCCATCATCACCACATGAGTTTCAGAACATTTTCTTTCTCAGTCATTGTTGCTCCCCATTTCTCCATCCTCCTCCTCTGCCTCAGTCAAAAAGAGTGAAAAAATAAAAACTAAAACAACTTAAAAATGGGTCAAAAGAGAGGTGAAATGATAAGGTATTGCATTTTTACCTAGGTACCTCTGCCATAATCGAGTATACAATGACTTCTGTTTATTTACATCCCGCAACTATGGTCAGAGGGGATTCACCACAGGCTTGATCCATGTGGGGACCCTGCAAATAGATTTTGGGCTCCCTCTGCCATCCATAGCCTGAGGCGTTCACAATTTAAAACCTCTCATTTATTAACTCCCCTGCTTGGACTACTTAGCATCTCTAACAGTTTTTGTCCATCTTTATTGCATGTAGAAGCATGTGTGTGGTTTTCCCCCAGCATAGAAGAGGGTTCTAGCACATAGCAATGTGGGAACACACAGAGTTGGGCTCTTCTCAGTTTGTATTGGATGTGACTACACCGGAAATGTAATTATTAACATGGCATATGCAGGGATAATACAGACTGGCCACATTGTTCAGGGTTAGGGTGGGGCAGTTAGCAATGTCTAGAAACATTGTAGTTGTCACAGCCTGGAGCAGTGGTGCTACTAACATCTGGTGGGTGGAAATCAACTCGTTCTTACTGTCACTGCTAAAGCATTATATTGTTCAGTTATTTCTTTGAAGGAATCTTATTTATGAGGTTTGAAATTACATCTACATAGCCCTTGTTAAAAATGTTGTATATGATCCTTTGAAGAAGTAATTTTTAGATTAATATACTGTATATACTCACGTATAAGCCGGCCCGAATATCAGCTGAGGCACCTAATTTTGCCACCAAAACTGCATTAAAAATGTGCTGGGAAACTTGGGTTATACACGAGTATATATGGTGTCTCTAAAGGTGTTAGTAGGTCTGGTGGTGTGGTGGGTTATGTATTGGGCTGTTAACCGCAAGTTCAGCATCTTTACCCATTAACACATTAAATAGATTTTGTGCAGCAGATTTGCCCAATTTCTTGGCTGGCTGCTGCTTCCAAGAGCGTTGGTTATGAATCTGCTGAGCATTGAAGAGCAAGTTTCCGAGTCACTTCTGATATCCAGTGTGGTTTTTTTCTTTCCTAATTTTCCACACTTTTAA
>NW_022108119.1:0-1540 GCF_000313985.2 Echinops telfairi | reverse complement strand
GATCCCAGAGTGCAAGCCCTTTTGCCTTGGCTTTGCCCTCATAGATCCTGTCCTGGAATCTTCTCTACAGCCCTGTTCATAGCCCCAGTGCATGAAACCCAAAATGATGGCGTTTTTTATAACCACTAGAATGTATAAACAGTGGTCGGTTGCATCTATTTTCATGAGTGGATAGTTTGCTTTTTATGGAGTTTTAGTAAAATGGTTATCACTCTTCGCCTTTCCCACTTCTGACATCTACAGATTAATTCATGGTGGAAAATAGAATGCAGCCTCCTCTTTCCTGGTGTTCAAACATGCCTGAGACTCTCCAGCCTTCTGTGCCCTTACTGGTCTTTTGAGATGCCTATCGAACTGCTAGAGTCTTCTATATGTGCTCATATTAATTTTCACCTCACATCCGCTCTTTCAACCATTCTATTCAGGTTTTTGCCCCCATAACTCTGAAAAGGCTCATTCCAGGCTCATGCGAACAGGACATTGTCCAGTCAATGACTTCTGTAGCACCGTGCCCTGTGTTCACCACTTCCTCCTTGAGAAGCTTGCCCTCTTCCTGCCTCCGATGCTATTTCATTTTCTTTTTGGTTCTCTCTGGACCTCTGCAGCCATTCTTCCCCATGCCAGCTCCCAGTTCTCTCTCTGGGAAGTATTACCTTCCTTGCTGGTTTTCTGCTATTCTCTCTTATGCATTTCCATGGCTCAAGTCCCAACTTCATGCCGAGGAGCATGCTATGGATACGGGGAGTTCAGTCTTCTGTCTCTGCTGCCTTTAAGCTCCCCAGGTGAATAGCCAGACGACAAGCCCCAAACGTCACTTGTAAATTGTGAATTGCCATTTCAGGGTTCCATTAGTTTACAGGTACTCAAGCAAGAAACCAGGAAAGCATTCTTAATACCTCTTCTTCCCACGCCCTGTCCATCCACAACACGACCAGCTCACACGACTTCTCCTCCAAAACGCACCGTGACTCTCTCTTGTAGCCTCGCAGGCCCCCACCGTACCTTCTTCCTCGTACTTCCACGACTTTCCCTCGGGCCTCGGTCTAAATATCATTTGCGTCAGCATGCCTTCCGCAGCTTCCTAATCAAGATTTATCTCCCTGCTATTTTTTTCTTGTCTTTTCCTTTATAGAACTAATCATGATATTTCTTAGAGGCTAATTTACATGCCTGCTGGTTTATTCTGTGTTTTTCCTATCGGCTGTAACTCCACGCATCTTAGGACTCTGCTGTAGCTCATGACACAGTGTTGGGACAGATTAGCCCCCCATGAGGGTTTGCTAAGTGAATGGGTAAATGAAGGACTTCTGAATTCATAGAGTACCTGGTACTTTGAAATGCACCCTCAGAAACACATTGTGGAATTGATAAAAACATACACCCTCACCCCTATTTTAGGTGAGAACGCATCGGAGCCTTTCTCTGATGTCCCTCGGTCACACAAAACATAGAACCTTCGTGTCAGTGATAGGAATGGAGGCCGATTTAGTCGCTGGGATTTAAGTCCTTTGTTCTTCCTATGTAACTTTCCAGAAAACCA
>NW_022108118.1:0-1561 GCF_000313985.2 Echinops telfairi | reverse complement strand
GTGAGCACGTGTGCCCCATGGTGCACTGGTGGCTTCGTATTTGCTGGAGAGCCGGAGAGGTTAGTTGATGGATTCCAGTGGGAGTCTTTAGTAGTAGAGGCTCCGCTGATGGAAGAGGGTCTAACATGCCACTTAAAAAATAACATCTGTTGAAGGTGATAATAACAGAAGCAGAACATAGATGGGGAAAAGATCCACACATTATTAAACTGTGTATCCTATAACGTTTCTCGGTCCCTGCCTGCCAACAGGACTTCCATTCCTCAAAGAACACTACCATCTATGTACAGAGAGCTGACTCTGTGTGTGCACTTATATACGTGTGCGTCTGTACGTCTGCACACACAGTCTGCTTCTGTAAAGAGTCGATCCGATGGAATCATTTCTTGGGAAATCTTGTGGTGAGTTTGTATGGCTGTTCACATAGATAGACCCTGCTGGGGTTGTTGGGTCAAGGGCGGACTGCTAACCACAAGGTCGGCAGTCTAAACCCACCAGCTGCTCCCGGGAGAAGGCTGAGGCTACCTGCTCTCATAAAGACTTACAACCTAGGAAGCTCAAATTGGGTTGCTCTGTGTGAACTCAATGGCAACACGTTTGGTTTATGCCTATAAAGAAATGGCCTGGGGGCATGTCTGATCTCTACCAAAATCACAAAGGGAGGGAGAAGCAAACTCAACATCAGCACAAGTCACTTGAGGCGGAGGTCAGTCACGCCTCCATTCTCCAACCTTTGTGTTTGTTTGTTTTTGTTTTTAAACTAATTCTGACAGCAGCTGCCCTCCCCATGGGACTTGTTTCTTCCCTGCTGGGCTTGATCTTTCAGGGCAATGGCCACATCGCCACATACAACTCACAGACAATATTCATCACAGCTATGGGGGCTGTTTGAGAAGTTAACAGGTAACAATTCAGGATCAGAAGTGTTTAGGATACAGTTCTTCCAGTCAGGAGTGTCTCTTCTTAGCTATGTCCATAGACATGCCTCTTTCTGGTCCTCAACCTCTCAGCTCCAAGGGCATTGTTCTCCACTATAAGCCTCAGCCTGAAAGTGCTCACTTCTAGTTTCCTCAACTGAGTGCCTCGAGGCATACTGTATTCTGCAAGGGAGCCCAAAGGCACTCAGCTTTACTTGGTCCTTTTATTGGAAGCCCGCCTTTCTGTCTCATCTTCCTGGTGCTGCTGTCAGTTGTCTGGTGTCACAGTTCTGTCTCTTGACTTGAGAAGGTCCAGGACCCTGGATCTCAGGTTCCAAAGGATATGATCCACATAGCTTTTCTTTCATGGTACCGTGTTTCCCCGAAAGTAAGACATCCCCGAAAATAAGACCTACGTACAATTTTGCCTCTTGCTGAAATATGAGGCATCCCCTGAAAATAAGACCTCCCCGATAATAAGGCCCCTGAAGCTACCATAACGCTGGACTCTGGACCGTAGTGGCAGGAGCCGCCGCGCAGCTCACTGTTGGCTGTGGCGCAGCCGGAGCAGACAGGAAGTGCGAGTAATGTACCACAGATTGTTGTACATGGAAATAATGGTAGTAACAAGAAATTCTTGATAC
>NW_022108117.1:0-1579 GCF_000313985.2 Echinops telfairi | reverse complement strand
TTTTAGAAAAATCTTTTTTTTTTGTATTTGCACTGAGTTTTAAGATGTAAGACAAGGCATATGAGTCACAATTGTGTGTGTCCCAGGGTGTGGCAACCTCTCAACTTATAAAAAGGAAGGGATGGAATTAACAGGTATATATATATATATATATATAAAGTGTGCCCCATACAGCATATATATATATATATGGGTTAGGAGTAGGAGTGAGTCAACTAAACATTTGGTCTACATGAGAAGGATTATTTCCATATATATGTGTGTTTATATATTTAATTTCTCTCTATTTTTGTTTTTCCCAAATAAATAGTTAAATAACAATACGCAGAGAAGACAGGAGAGGCAAGTATGAAATGGGAGACAGGATGTTATGTAGATGTGCATTAAGTTAAATCTATTCTCAGAACTTCTGAATAGTGGGAAATAATCCTCTAGATAACACTCAAGTTAGAAGTTATTCTTTCTACCTAAATCTAGGATGGTCAATAGAATCTTTTCAGTTATTCCTATGAGAGCATATTTTATATGGAATTTATAGGCACTTTTCAAAGTGCATACTGTCATAATTATTTGATAGATATTAGCTTGTATTTACTTTGTTCTTAATCTTTTTTCGCCTCCAACCTTAAAAGGAATATTCCTTTGAAATAAAATATTAGGGATTTATAAGCCATCCTTATTAAGGTAGACTTTATCCCAATGTCTAGAGGAAAAAAGAGTGACGTTAGTTTTCTTGACACCTTAATAGTTTAAGGTGAACTATGTTTTGTATCACTGAAACAGCATTTGCTTGACTGATTTTAAATCTGTTTTCACCATTTATTACTTTGTGTTTTTTAATGCAAATTGACAAATGCACGATGCAGTGGTTACAAAACCCCTATGGAAGATGAGTGGTGCACACCCACCGTTACACGGAGAATGCTGTGGCAGTAAGTGTGCCCCATACAGCTTTATAGCCTTAGAAACTCTATGGGGCAGTTCCACTCTGACTTAGTATCACAATTGACCTTGAGACTGCGAGACTGCGACCTTGAGGTCCTGTCTTGATACTGGAAGTTAATTCCAAGCAGCCAGTGTTGCAGACACGCACAGCTTTACAAACTGCTCATTTCTAACAGTTTATTGTATAAAGATGTTACTCTTCTATTTACTGCCCATTATATGTATTGCTGTGAGAACTGCCCTCAAGCTTAACTTGTCACATTTTCCTCATACCGTTTTTTGTCATTCACATGTAAAATAAAGCCATGGTTCCTTTGGAAAAAAAATTTCTAATCTAGTTGGTCTAGTGTGCCTTCCACTATCGATGGGTTTAAAAAAAGAGGGGGGCAAGACCAAGGCCTCTACCTACCATGTCAGTCTGCTGTATATAAATGTAAAGAGCGCACTTTCCAACATGGTCAGTTTAAGTTTAAAGTGTTATTGAGTAATTTCTTGGCATATTTCAGGAAATGGCATGAGGAAAGTGCCTTTCCATAATCTAGATAAAACTTTCATTTGGGCTACCAGGGTCCTAACAGAACCTTAGGTTAGGAGACATTGGTAGAAGCAAAGGGAGAAATGGAGTAAAAGCCAG
>NW_022108116.1:0-1599 GCF_000313985.2 Echinops telfairi | reverse complement strand
TCTACTCCATTCCCACCTCATTCTCAACAATATGTTTTTGTTTTGTTTTGTTTGGGGTCCTCTGTGGCTGTTACCTGATCCTGTTGACACCTCATGATTGCACAGGCTGGTGTGCTCCTTCCACGTGGGCTTGTTTCTTCTCTGCTAGATAACTGCTTGTTTAACATCAAGCCTTTAAGACCCCAGATGCTATATCTTTTGATAGCTGGGCACCATCAGCTTTCTTCTCCACATTTGCTTATGTATCTGCTTTGTCTTCTGTTTTTCAATGAGTCTCTTTGAAGCCCTTTTATCCTTGTCCTTTTGAAATTGACTTATTTTCTCAGCTCAATGCTTTCAAATCTCTTTCAAAGCGGGCTTCAGAAGATCATTTTATATCCCTTTCTGCACCGGAGTGGTATTGGGAATCACTGGGGGGTGCCTAGGAGTAGTATTCTTGACTGATCACCAGAGTATTGGAGATTCTCATCCATCCTGAGATCTTCATCCCCACAGCAGCCACTGAAAACCCTGTGGGGCGTACTTCTACTCTGACGCACTCAGAATGGACTGGATGCCACCTAGGAAAAGTAATTCCATCGTATGTGTGTACCGCACTGTGTTTATCCATTTATCTGTTACTGGCACTTGAGGGTGTGGTATAGGTAGATGATTTTTATGTCAACTAGACACTCCTGGCTAGGGGTGGAACCAGAACTGTCAATCAAGTGGTAGCTTGATGACACCTCCTTGTGGGTGTGGCCTTTTTAATGAAGGTGAGAATTGCCTTTCTCTCTGCCGCTTTACCTCCTCCCTGCTAGGGCTTCACTGGGACTCTGTGCTTGCGGCCCTGAGAACTACTGGCATCTTGCTGTGTTCCCACCCACCTGGATCCACCTGACTGCACCCACCAGCCAGAGATCTTCCTGCTTTCCGGTTCCCCATTCGGAGTCACTGGCATTTGATTGCGTGAGTCTGAAGAGGGACTTATGGGCTAGCACTGGATTTATGGACATGAGTTGGACTGGGCTGGGATGCCTTCTTGCTACATAAATACTTCTTGATATAAAGCTCTTTCTTATGCATAGATGAGTGTCACTGCATTTTTTTCTCTAGACAACCCGTCTTAACATAGGAGGTGTTTCTATCTTTTAGTTATTGTGACTCATGCCTTGAAGAACATTGGTGAACTAGCCTCTCTTTGAATCCGTTTCAATATGGGGCGTATCTACCGAGGCATGGAATTTCTGGGTCACGTGGTAACTCTGGGTTTGCCTTTCTGAGAAATCTAAGCACTTTCATTTATCAGTTCTGGTTGTAGAAAACTGTGTTGGTGCCCCATTTTTACATGCAAAGATACTGTTGCTTGATAAGTTATACCTATAATCAACAGTAGACCAACTCTTCTAAAATAAAATTCTCCCTTCTTTCTGCCTGTATCACAAAGGGTCTCTTTCTCCATCTTAGAAAACACTCTTAAATTCACAGAGCTTTTAAACATTTCCCTGCATAACTAGGTTGGAGATGTAATCAACCCACAGTGATAGAAGAAACTCTATTTCATGTGTGTTTTATTGAATGCTGGTCATTCTTGTGGATAGACATTACCCTTACCTTGCA
>NW_022108115.1:0-1490 GCF_000313985.2 Echinops telfairi | reverse complement strand
ATGCGAGGGTTAGGGTGAGTGTTTTTGTTTAGGCTTAGGCCTATGGTAAAGGTTATGGTTATGGTTATGGTTATGGTTATGGTTATGGTTATGGTTATGGTTATGTTTAGGCTTAGTGTTAGGGTTAGGGTTAGTTTTAGGGTTAGGCCTAATGTTATGATTAGGTTTAGGGTTTGAGTTTGGTTTGGTTAGGGTTAGGCTTAGGCTTAGGGTCATGTTCAGGCCTAGGATTACAGTTAAGTTTAGGCCTTGGGTTAGCATTAGCATAAGGTTTATACTTATGCCTAGGTTTAGGCCCAGGGTTAGGATTAGGGCTAGGATTAGGGTTAGGCCTACAGTTAGGATTAGCGTTAGGTTTAGGGTTAGGGTTAGGGTTAGAATTAAGGTTTTTGTTAGGGTTAAGGTTAGAATTAGGCCTAGGGTTAGGCTTAATGTTAGGGTTAGGTTTAAGGTCATGTTTAGGCCTGGGATTACAGTTAGGTTTAGGCCTTGGGCTAGCGTTAGTGTTAGGGGTATAATTATGGTTAGGTTTGGCCCAGGTTTAGGGCCGGGGTTAGGGTTACATCTGGGGTTAGGGTTGGGGCTAGGTTTAGGGTTAGGCCTACAGTTAAGAATAGCGTTAGGTTTAGGTTTAAGGTTAGGGTTAGAGTTGGGGGTTTTGTTAGGGTTAGGGTTAGGGTTAGAATTAGTTTTAGAGTTAGGTCTAGGTTTAAGGTTAGGCTTAAGGTTAGGTTTAGGGTTATGTTTACGGTGATGGTTAGGCCTAGGTTTAGGGTTAGCGTGACGGATAGACCTAGAATTAGGGTTAGGGATTAGGTCTAGTATTAGGGTTAGGCCTATGGTTAGGATTAGCGTTAGGGTTATGGTTAGAGTTAGGGTTAGGCCTAGGGTTAGGGTTAGTGTTAGGGTCAGGTGTAAGTTTGGCGATAGATTTAGTGTTAGGGTTAGACCTAGGGTTAGGGTTAGTTTCAGGGTTATGTTTTGGGTTAGGCTTAGGGTTAGGATTAGGCCTATGCTAAGGTTTAGGGTTAGGGTTATTGTTAGTGTTAGTGTTAGGCCTAGGCTTAGGTTTAGGGTTAGTATTAGGTGTAAGGTGAGAGTTAATGTTAGGGTTAGGCCTATGCTTAGGGTTAGGGTTAGGTTTAAGTTTAGATTTAGGCCTAGAGTTAGAGTTAGGTTTAGGGTTAGGCCTAGGGATAGGATAGGGTTATGGTTAGGCTTAGGCGTAGAGTTAGGATTAGGCTTAGGTTTATGGTTAGAGTTAGGGTTAAGCCAAGGGTTAGCGTTAGGTTTAGGGTTTGGGCTTGGGTTAGGGTTCGGGTTAGGTTTTGGCCTACAGTTAGGGTTAGCATTGGGGTTAGGGTTAGGGTAGGGTTAGGCGCAGTTTTAGGGTTAAGGTTATGGTTAGGGTTAGGCATAGGATTAAGGTTATGGTTAATGTTTGGCTAAGGGTCAGGGTTAGGCCTAGGATTAACTTTAGGGTTAGGCCT
>NW_022108114.1:0-1599 GCF_000313985.2 Echinops telfairi | reverse complement strand
GCCTAATAAGGCATCAATCTCCCCAGACGTGTGCCTTTGCCAGAAGTCACAACAATATGGAAAACTTTATTAGCGGTGAGGCACCTTTTTGTTTGAATGCCAACGGTAAAAAATACTCACTGCGCTGTTTTCAGGCTCTGCCAAGTGCCAAGTAGCCGGTGCATTTCAGGGAAGAGAAGACGCGGGACTGGGGGGATGCGTGGGTGGCCTTCGGGTGGACGGGGCGAGCCAGGGGAGGGGAGGGAGACGTGAAGCAGCCCAGGAAAGGCGAGCAAGCTACCGGTGACGGCTGGGCTTGCTGTTGTCCTCCCTCTCAGTCATTCAGTGGGCAGTGCCCAGGTCAGGTCAGGATCGGCTCCTCTGATCACGGCTGACCCTCGAGCTGGATTGCTTCTGGCTGTGAGAAACCTGACGACGGAGGGAATTCCTGTCGCATTTGTAGGAGACAGGACAAGTCTCAGCCATTTCACCGGGGCAGCACAGCGGAGGGATCCTGATGGTGGGCCAGTTGTCAAAGGTTACACACAAGTCACCCATCCCGGTAAGTGTCATTAGTTCATTCCGTTGACATTTTCGGAGTGCCCATTAGGTGCCAGGCATGGAGCTCGATGACGGAGGAACATGGCTCAGGGTACATAACGCAAGCACAGGCAAGTCTGCAAAGGAATTCACTTGCTAGAAGGAGAGAGGTGTCCCAGGAAGCTCACAGTCCTGGGAATAATAACTCCTTACTTTGTGTTTTGACAAATGCCATTTCATTGTAGCCTCACGATAGCCTTAAGAGAATTTTTATCTTTTCGTGTTGAGGAAAAGGAAACGAGACCATGGTCAGTCCCACACAACTGGTAAGCAGCCGTGCCAGCACATAAGCTCCCTTCCTGGGAAACCTGCCCCTGCTGCCTGGACCTTGGCACACATTGGAGACGCCACTGAAATGGAAACCTGTGGTTTCCAGACCCCCACCAGGAGCTGGCCCCGCTCAAGACTACAGCCAGTCTGCTCCTGCAAATGGCCGGGGATATAAACACACCCAGACCAGCAGAGTCCTTCCTGTCACTGAAGGGCAGGCTAATGGATTGGAAAGCCTGAGCTACAGAATTAGTGATAGCACAATTTTACCACTTTCCGGAGCATTCTTGAGCTAGTTCAACATCTAGGAAACAAGATTCAATTTAATATAGCGGCATTTTCTAAAACATGTTTATAAGGGCATTATTTATAGTGGCAAAAAACTTAAAGGTAGTCTAACTTACTAATAATAAGAGAGTGGTAAAAATATCACACATCTCTAGAGGCAGTATTGTGTAGGTTTTACAAGTAACTGTTAATAATTATATGGAATAGTTATCACTTTCTCTTCAATAATGCTCATTATACACCAGAGACTCTTCGAATCATTTACACACATTAACTCATTTAATCCCCACAATAACCTTAGGTACTATTTTCATGTCCAATTTACATAGGATGAAAATTAAGGGCAAAGACAGTGATATGCAACGTGACTCCACTGAAATTTATACCTGCAGTTTATGTATTCTTTGTTTATAAATAATAAACATTTTCTGTGGGCCAGAAACTATGGAGCTACTTAGCTTG
>NW_022108113.1:0-1590 GCF_000313985.2 Echinops telfairi | reverse complement strand
ATACACATCCACACACACACAAGAACATATACACAGAAGCATAGAAAGGAGATTCAAAAATTTCATAGAAAAATAGAATTAAAAGATAAAGCATTTTTCCCATGAAATTTTGGATCCTGATTTCTATATATATATGAGTCTGTGTTGTGTTAGCTCTCAATCATGAAGTTGATGGTCCAATCCGACATGCCATTCCACAGTAGAAAGAAGAGGTTGTCTGATCCCATGAAGATATACAAATTCAGGAACCCTGTGGAGAAGTTCTACTCCGCCCTGTAAGGTCACACACAGTAAGTCAGAGTCAATTAGATGACTGCAGAGAGAAGCCCCGATGATTTAGTGGTTACACGTTGGGTTGCTCTCCACTTCGCCCGCAATACATTTGACAAGACTAGCAGCTCCTCAGGAGAAAGACTAGGCTTTCTACTCCCATACACAGAGTCACAGAAGCCTGCAGGGGTTGCTGTGAATCAGCATTGACTCGACGGCAGTGACAATGAGTTGAGAGGTTTTTTCAAGTTTCTTTATTTAATGGAGACATCAACATCTTCCCGTTCAGCATAGCTCATGGCATTGATATCAAGCTGATACCAGAGAATAGGTTTGGAACATTTTTTGAAAAGTGATCATCTGTGCCTTTATATTGAAAGAAAACAAATAAACAAACAAATAAACCACAGAAACAATACAAAGAAAGATGATTTCTACTTCTCAAGGCTAGGGAAGCGTTCGTTCTTCAGAGAAGTCACTCGAGTCCACTAGAAAAAGTCCCAAACTCATAGGTCACATGTCAAATATAATTGTCAACAGTCCGCGTGGTTAGAGATTTCAGTTTGGGTTTCATTAGAGGCGCTGAGTAGGGGAGAAGCGTGGGACAGCAAGCCTCCATGGATGGACGGAGTGTCTGTCTGACCACTGATGTCACTTGTCAGATGGCAAATTCCTCAAAAGCTAAGCATCTGGGTTGGAGTTTTCTCGGGACTGCTATGTCAGGGGCATAAAACCAGGGGCTGTTGAGTGGAATCCAACTCATAGTGATGCTATGTGTCTCACAGTTAAATCACGGTATCTCTTGGGAGGCTTGACTTTCTCACTTTTCTGAGGGCAGTTTGAGCACTTAGCTGTTTGCGCCATTCAGGGACTACTGCCGGAGCACCAGTGTCTAATAAATTTATTAAATTGAAGCCAACTGCAATTCAGGGGGACTTCCTGGATAAGCTGAGGGAAGGTAAGGGAGAGAAAAGAACTCTCCCCCACCCCTGCTCTAAAGGGTTTCACAATTTTTTATTTCAAAACATTTTCTTTCTTCTTGAACTCTTTGATGTCAGCTCCCCTTTATCCCCTCCCTCCCATACCCTACCCCCGAGAACCCTTATTATTGCTTTATAAACTGTTATTATTATTATTATTATTATTTTCCATAGCTTACACCATACACTGTATCCATTCCCCTATAATTCTGTTATTTGTTCCCCTCAAGTGGGGTTATACAGTCATCTTTGCCCTCAGTTATACATATAGAATTTTCAGGATTTCTGGAATTACATACAAGGGGGTACCAACAAAACCCAGAAAATTTTTTTTTTTTTT
>NW_022108112.1:0-1587 GCF_000313985.2 Echinops telfairi | reverse complement strand
ATCTTTTCATTTGGAGTCCCTGGCTGACCGCTGACTGGTTTGTGGAAGTTTTGGTTATCATAGTGGCCTGAAGATATTTTCTCTCTCCCATAACCTTCCTGCACTTTAGTGTAACTACTGGGAGATATCATAATGTACAGACTATGCTAATGTGCTGGGAAAACAGGGTCACAAGAGGAACTCTATGTGGGAAAATGCGCTCATAGTTAGAAGACTAATTTCAAGCAGGTAACATCCTCACATAAGGTCCCTGGGTAGTGCAAGCAGTTTTTGATGGCGGCTAACCTATAGGTTAATGGTAGGAATCCACCCAGCATTTTCGTGAAATAAAGGCAAGATTATGTACTTTTAAAAGGTCCAACCAAGAAAATCTCATAGAGAACAGTTTTACACTGTAATGGGGACATCAAATGTCAAAGTAGACTTATGGCAACATTTTTGATTGTTTTGTTTTTAGCATCCATACAGGAAATCCTTGCACCTATCAAAGAATCTTCCCAAAGGGGTCTTGGATCTGCCTCTAGAAGCTATTTTGCTTTGCTTTGTTTGTTTTATTAGAATGTGTTGTTATCCCTGAAAGGCACTATCGGGTTCCTGGACTTGCAGGGTGGCTGTGAGAGGCCTTGGAATACCCCATCTGGGCTCCCAAGCATGGTGTCATGTGACAACAGCTGAGGTGCGGTCGGGGGAGCAGATTTTTTGGCAGGTTTCTTCACCAGCACTATTGGAGTGATAATTGGAGGGGCTGTCATGGCTTTCTTAAATGTTCCGACTTAAATTTATTAGTTCTGGGAGTTATGTGAGCAGCCAGAACTGTGCTTCAAATAGCAATTTCTTTAAATTAGAGATGCCATTTTTCTTTAGTCCAGGAATTTCAATGAACCAATTATTCAAAATGAAATTTAATCAAGTGCATTTCTTTCTCTTTCAGAAAGTGTGTGTTCACCGGGTCTGCAAGAAAACAAAAAGCAAAAACAAAAAAACCCCATGATGTTGCCTTCTAATTGGTTGAACAGAGCTGATAGATGGGGCTGTCAAAATTTATTGCTAATTTGACTGTTAAGCCATGCAGAGACTTGACACAGTCCTGCTGCCTTATAGAATGATATTTCATGCCTTGAATTTAAACATCAGTTTTCTCAAATGTTGATGGGTGTATGGCTTTATTCTGCTTCTGCAACATGCACCCTCAACTTGGTTGATTTTTTTGTGGAAGGGCCACTTAGAGGTGCAGGGATAGTTTAAGTGCATTTTCTCTTTGTTCTCGTTACACCTGTGTGCTGTGACTTGTGATGTATATGTGTGTGCATTAATTTTGAATGATTGCATTAAACTGTGGCTTTAATAACCTAACAACACAGAAACAATGAAATACTCCATATCATATATCTTTATGTGATAGATTTATTATGCCAACCAGGCCAATACGAACATATGGGATTATCCGGATCACAGTTTGATTGGATGTCAAAGAAATAAATGACTATGTAAGTGTTGGATGCTAACAAAGCTGAGCGTCTCCATAGGAAACTTTGCCAAGGCTTTTACTGAAAATCCAATACCTGTTTTAATCTCACCTCCGATCTT
>NW_022108111.1:0-1600 GCF_000313985.2 Echinops telfairi | reverse complement strand
ATCTATCTATCTATCTATCTATGTATCTCTCTCTCAGTAACCAAGGCCCCAAAGGGGGGAGCAGGTGCGGTCCGCTTCCCTCCACACCCAGTGGGACACCACAGTGATGGGACAGTCCACAAACATGGACTCAAGGTTAAGATCTTGCCTGGAGCTGAGTCAGGGTCCAACAGCGCCTGAGGATCACCCTCGCACCCCATCCCACAGGTGCTGCGCCACGTGGGGGCTATGGTGGTGCTGTGGGCAGCCCCTCCTGAGACAGAGGTCTCTGGGCGGCGGATCTGCAGAGTGGCTGCCTCCAGTACACTTCCGGCCTGGTCCCTCACGGCGGGGTCCCCAGGGAATTGCTTTACAAGGCCTCAGGCTGGCTGCCTCCTTCCCCCACAGATGCGCTCCAAAGACCGGGCCAACCTTAAGGGCCGCCTTTCACATGCAGATGGCGCGGCCATGTGGGCCTTTGTGCGTGGCTGCCTGGAAAGGCTCTGGATGGAGCTGGTCGCCTGCCCCAATGGGCTCCATAAAGGTCTGCAGGTGTCCATGGCTGCCCCGCCCACCAGGCCCTCAGCCAGGGGCCCTGCTCCAACAGACCAGGAGGGGGGAGGGGAGGGGAGGGGAGGGGGACAGTGCCCTCGGCCAGGATGTCCTTCCCATTCTCTCACCTCACCCACCACACCCATTTGCCAGGCCAGGGCCAGTCGTTCCCTGGATAACTCAACTTCAGCTTGACTTAAGCCTTCACCTCCCTCCCCTGGACATCGTGGTCTCCCCAGAACAGCTGACTGGATACGTGCTCATTGAAGGAGTGAGTGAACAAACGAGTGAGTGAGCCGAAGGATGAGTACATGGATGAGGGAAGGAGTGAGTGAACTAATGTGTAGCAGAAATGAGTGAATGAACTGAGTGAACCAATGAGAGAGTAAATGAATGAGGGACAGTGTGAATGAATGAATGCATGAGTGAGTGGGGAAATCAGTGGTTCTCAACCTGTGGGTCTCGACCCCTTTGGGATGTCGAACGACCCTTTCACAGGGGTTGCCCGATTCATAACAGTAGGAAAATGACAGTGATGAAGTAGCAATGACAATAATTTTATGGCCGGGGGGGTCACCACCACATGAGGAACTGTATGAAAGGGTCGCAGCAATTGGAAGGTTGAGAACCACTGGGGTAAATGAATGAGGGAGGGAATGAATGCGAGAGTGGATGAATGTGTGCGTAAGTAAATGGAGGAGGCAGGGAGTGAATGCATGCATGAACGAACGAGTGAATGAATGCACCACAAACAAGAGGCAGTGTGGCCAGTGGAGCTGGGTGTGATTCTGACTCAGCTCTGCTCCTGTACAAGAGGCTGCCATGGCTGGGCCCTGCCTGAGGGCGGAGAAAGCACCTGCTGTCCTGCTTTGCCTCCTCCCCCGCCCCCCCCAGGGCACTGACCGACTGTACTGACCGCTGTGGATCTTTAAAAAGCAACCAAAAATAAGTGGGATGCTTTCAGAAAATCCAAGGGAAACCCAGAGTGTGTGTGTGTGTGGGGGGGGCGGAATGGGGGTTGTGAGTACAAGAGAAGGGGGTGGGCCCCATCACACTGGGCAGTGGCCTC
>NW_022108110.1:0-1600 GCF_000313985.2 Echinops telfairi | reverse complement strand
TCTTGATGTCCTCCCACAGCTTGTCAGGTCTTCTGTCATTTGTGCTCAGTCAAGTCTATTCCTGAGATGGTCTCAAAATTGAAGTGGGATACATTTATGATCATATTTGGCCATTCATGGACTTGTTTTCTTTTTATCCAACTTCAACCTGAACTTCCATATGAGCAATTGATTGTCTGCTCCAGGCAACTCCTAACCTCATGCTGGCCCATGATATTGAGCTTCTCCATTGTCTCTTCCTACAGATGTAGTCAATTGGATTAATGTGTATTCCAGCTAACAAAGTCTACATGTATAGTAGCCATTTCTGCTGCTTTAAATGGTATTTGCAATGAAGTTGTTAGTATTACAGAATTCTACCATGTGATCTCCAGCTTTGATCCTATCACCAAGGCCATATTTTCCAACTACCGTTGCTTTCTCTTTGTTTTTAACTTTTGCATGCCAGCTACCTGTAACTAGCAGTGTATCTTGATTTCATGTGTGATTAAAGTCAGATAAAAGTCATTGACATATTCTTTTATTTCTTTATCATTAGCTTTAGTTAGAACGGGTCTTATGTATCAGCTCTACTTATTGCAATTCATTTTTTGATCTCTTGACTTTTTCCATGAGCATTGATTGTGGATCCAAGCAAGACAAAATCCTGGACAACTTTCATCTTTTCTCCATTTATCATGATGTTACCAATTAGTCCACTTTATGAGGATTTTGGTCTTCTTTACATTTAGTTGTAATCCATATTGAAGGTTGCAATCTTTGATCTTCATCATTAAGTGCTTAAAGTCCTCCTCACTCCCAGCAAGCAAGGTTGTATCATCTGTATATTGCAGGTTGTTAATGAGCTTTCCTCCAATCCTGATGCCATATTCTTCTTCATATAGTTCAGCGTCTCTAATTAGATGCTCAACACACAGATTGATTAAGTATGATGCAAAGATACAACCCCGAGGCATACCTTTCTTGATTTAAAAACTGCCTCTTGATGCATGTGCAGGTTCCTCATGGGACTGGAATTCTTATTCTTCTCAAAGCTAGCTATAGTTTGTTATGGTCCACACAGTGGGGTGCCTTTGCGTAGTCAATGAAACACAGGTAAACATCTCTTGGGTATTCTCTGCCTTCAGCCCCAATCCATCTGACATCAGCCATGATATCTCTTGTTCCATGTCCTTTTGGACTCTGGTTTGAATTTCTGGCAGCTCCTTGTCAATATGCTGCTGTGACTGTTAATGGATGATCTTCACCGAAACTTTACTTGTATCATATTAATGATAATGTTCTACATTTGGTGATATTGACCTAGGATTGGTGTGTTCTATAATTGGTTACCTTTCTTTGGAATGGGTAGCAATAAGGATCTCTTTCAGACAGTTGGTCATGTAGCTGTCTTCCAAGTTTCCTGGCTTAGCTGAGTGCATTCTTCTAAGACGTCATCAGCGTGTGGAAACGTTCACTTGTTATTCCATCAATTTTGGCTAATGCTTTCAGTGCAGCTTGGACTTCTTCCTTCAGGACCACTGGTTTTCACTCATAGTCTACCTCTTGAAATTGTTCGATGTTGACTAGTTATTTTAGATACACTGACTGTGCATTCTTG
>NW_022108109.1:0-1601 GCF_000313985.2 Echinops telfairi | reverse complement strand
CTTTTTATTCCTTTTGGTAATAATTCTTATTTATCTTTTAGTGTAAATACCATTTTTCTCAGACATCTGTAATACTCAAATATAAGATAAGTAAGTTTCATAATTATTTTGACAATTTTATATCTTGAAAATATATTACCGTTCTTATTTTGATATGTCTGTGGAAAATAAAAATTAATGAAATAATTGAGACACTTCACCTCAAAAGGATGGGATTAAATCAATTAATATTCAATTTACCTTCTTGCACATAAATGATTAAGGTATTTTAAAGAGACATGACAGCTTGTTTAAGCTATACTTTAAAATATATTGTAATAAAATGCAACATTTAGTCTTTTGGAATGAATTTATCCACTTCGATTAATTTTTAAATAAAACAGCAGAGTACATCACTTATAATGATGGACAAGTAATTATCTTTTCTCCCTTACTGGAAAATGGACACATGCAAAACATGTTCCCATAAGTTGCTATCAGATATTTTAGTTATAAAATCCAGCATTGCCTAAAATCATGATGAGACCCTCTAACAGGATGTTATGTGAAGTGTGATTCACAGGACTATGATGGAACTGTACGTGAGATTGTGAACAGAAACTCAGTTTCTACTTAGTCAGTGAATCAGAAATGCAAAAATCCCACTGTGATTAACTTTTAGAACTGTCACGATAGTATCTGGATGTAATGGGAAGCCCTGTGTTCAAGCCTTGGTTCCTTCTCTGCTATAGCTTCACTGTCATATCATTGAACCTCCTCTGTCTTAATAGTTTCAGGAGAAAAGAACAGTTTTCTACTCCCTTAAAGAATTAGTTTCTGAAATCCACAGGGAAGTTCTACCCTGTACGATAGAGTCGCTATGAGTTGGAAAGCAATACTATGGCAATGCATTATTTGGAGCTGTAGTATTATCATGAGTCAAAGAAATATTTTGACTAAATTATGTCTGATAATTTTTCCCTCAGAGCAGTGTGATGGTATAATGGAAAAATCTTTATGCTAGCTTTCTAGGTGCGGATGAAAAATTCCAATGCCACCGTTTCATTTTTGCCCGCTCACAAAAAGAGGTAGCGGAATATACTTTGATCCATCTTCCTCAGCAATTATTGCATTGTTGTTGTTAGTTGTCACTGGGTCTCTTCTCATACACGGTGCCTCATGCACAGGAGAATGAAGCATTGCCTAGTCCTTGTCAGCTTCATTATCATTGATAAGCTCAAGTTCACCTTGTACTCATTGTTGATTTTGAGTACATTTCAATTGAGTGAACTCATCCTGCAGCCTGATATCTGACTTTAGTTTGTTGAGATTCGCAGTGACTTTGCTAGTTAATTTTCCAAAGTAGGTGTTTATTCCTAAGCTGTCTGAGTTTGGAAACTTTGCTGAAACTTTCCCATCACGAATGAGCCTGCTAGTGTTAGAAAGACCAATGGCAGGGCGGTCATCATCACAGCAAGACACAAAGCACTAAAGTCCAACAAACTGACATTGTACTGACTGATGTGTATGGAGAACTTTCCATTTGCCACAAAGTGTTTTGAATGTTACATATGGACTACCTCACTTACACCTAAAATACATGTATTCTAAAGGCAAAACAA
>NW_022108108.1:0-1488 GCF_000313985.2 Echinops telfairi | reverse complement strand
GTCTTCTGGTAGGCCAGCAACAGACTTCCTGGAAGGCTGGGTGAATGGGGCTTCGCCATGAGTCACCACAGAAGCCAGGAAATGAACTTCCTGTACTGCTGTGAAAGCAAGGCTCTGGAAAGCAAGGCTCTGACAAGCGTTTCCCTGCAGGACACCCAAGGGACTTCTGGTCAGGCTGAGGAAATTAGGCTTCACGCAGCATCTCACTGGAAGCCGGGCAATGGTCTTTCGGTCAGGCTGGAAGTTTTTGCCTTGCATCTCCCAAAAGTCAGCCAATGGACTTCCCAGAAGGCTGTGGAAGCGAGAATATTTTAGCGTCTCCATTCAGGCCACCGAAGGGACACCCAGTCAGGCTAAAAGGGTGGCTTGGCCCAGCATATCCCTGCAAGCCAGCAAGACACTTCCAGGCTTGCTGGTGAAGCAAGGCCCAAGTTACGTTTCTCCTTTCAAGAGTGCCCCTAGTACTAACATTTTTTATGGTCATACATCGCTTGTTGTGTGTATAGAAAAATGTGATGCTCAAGGAAGTAAAAATGGCGGCTAAAGACATAACTGAAGGGAGGTTCGCGCAGCTACGTGACTGTGATAGTCTGGGGAATTTGGAGAACCGAATTCACAAAAACTCGTGAATTAAGAGCGTTTTATATAAATGAAAAGTACCTATCAAGAAAGCATCGTACCCATAGTTACCCAAAATCAAATGTCCAACATTTTCCCCCTGGACTGACCTTCAGGAAGCAAAAGACCTGATGCCTAGTGAAGCGGCGCTTTGTCAGCCTGGTCTGAAGTCCCTTTCATGGCATAAGGAAAGACTCCAGGGAAAGCCTCATATCCCCAGGTTGGCAGGAAGTCCGTTTCCCTGTGTTCCTGGAGACCGTAGGCGAAGTCTCGCTATCCCAGACTACCTAGGACTCTGTTGCCTCGCCTTCGGGAGGGCACCACGCAAATCCTCACTTCCCCAGCGTTCTCGGAAGTTCAATGCCTGTCTTCCTAGGAGACGCTGGGCCAAGCTGCACTTCCCAGTCTGTCCGGGAGACCCTTCCGTTGCCTGAATGGAGACGCAAAACTATTCTCACTTCCACAGCGTTCTGGAAAGTCCATTGGCTGGCCTTTGCAAGATGCAGGGAAAAACCTAACTTTCCAACCGGACCTGAAGTCCTTTGCCTGGCATCGAGGGCGACGCTGAGGGAAGCTTAATTTCACCAGCCAGACCAGAATTCCCTTATCAAAAGCCTGGCACAACCTAGCTTTCCCAGTAATCCAGAAAGTTCATTTCTTGGCTTCTGTGGTGACTCATGGCGAATACCCATTTCCTTAGCCTGCCAGGAAGTCTGTTGCCTGGCCCACCGATAGACACTGGGCAGAGCCTTACTTTCCCAGCCTGCCAGGTGGTTGCTTGCCACGCTGGCAGGGAGATGCCAAGCACAGCCTCTCTTGCCCACCGTGCCAGGAATCAAGTGGATGATTAAAAGTGAGACATTAAGCGAA
>NW_022108107.1:0-1498 GCF_000313985.2 Echinops telfairi | reverse complement strand
CCCGCCCGCCGGCCGGGCCCCCTTGCCCTGCCTCACAAGGAGAGCCAGTCCCCCTCCCTGGGCACCCCGAGCTGCGGGGGGCGCCCCAGCCCCCGCCCGCCGCCCCTCCAGTCCGTTCCGGGGTGCTCGGAGGCTTTGCAGACCCCCACACCCCCTCCTTCCGAACCCTCCGCCGATTCCGGGCTTGGTGGGCAGCATCCCCAGCCCCCTAATGCCTTCCCGATCTTCCCGCGCTCTCACGGGTCAGATTGGGGAGAAAACCTGCGTTTCGTGGCTTCAGAGCCTGCAGGGAGCCTTCCCAAGATGAATTTATGACCCCTGCTTTCCGGGCATCTGCGATGGCCCCGGGGCAGCCCCTGGAGGGTGTCTATAGGGGCAGCGCCCCGGTGAGATCCTTTATGGGCGCCCATAAAAGCCTGCGGGGGCTCATGTGGCTGAAAGGCTCAGAACCAGAGAGAGACTTGCTGCTGGCTGAGGAGACCAATGACTGCATCTCTGCTGATCCTGACTTGGGGTAATGTAGTAACTTTATATAGTAACAATAAGCCCCATTAACTGTGAGTATTGTCTGTGAGTCCTGTGTGGTCATTGCAATGAATTATTGACCCTAGCATAGATATAGTGGCGCAGGAGGAACAGCTGGTGTCCGAACAGGTCCAGAAGGATGGACTATGGAGACATGTCTGATTCTTGTCTCATAACAGTAGGGAAGGCAGAGGAGGTCAGATATATCCACCTCCACTGTTCATTGCAGGTATCTCTGAGGTGCCCAAGGCTCCAACCTGTGGGTTACCAGCAGGGTGCTTTAGTGCTTTGTACAGCCATGGGATTCTGAGGCAAGGAACAAGGTATCAAGGCCCTTCTGTTATTCTTTTGCTTTCGAGTTATCCTACTTCTTCAGGACAGATACCTATCTCATATAACTCTCACGGTGCCTGGGAGAGGACACTATTGCCAAGACCGAGGTCATATGGCAAGATTATTGGCTAGAGGACCCCGGGCAACCAACAGAATGTCTTCTTCCAGATTTAGGTTCCACATGGGTAAAGTGAGGACAACAAACCCACTTCACAGACCTGTTTTATTGAACAAGAATTGTTAACAGGCAGTACTTACTGATGCCGTCCTTATCCTAAACATTCTTTTTAATCCTGCAAAACCGTCATTATTGTCTCAGTTTATACATGAGGAACCCGAGGACACAGAGAAGTTATGTGGCTTGTTCCCGGTCATACAACTTGCTGGGTGCCCTGAGTCAGTTCTGACTCATAGGGACTCCATGTGCAACAGAAAAGCCCGCCCTGCCCTGTGCCATCCTCACCCACTGCTGCAGCTACTGTGTCGGTTTCTCTCCTGTGGGCCTTCCTCTTTTCACTGCCCTTCTCCTTGACCAAGTGTGAAGTCCTTTTCCAGGGTCTGGTCTCTCCTGTTAACTCATCCAAAGCCAGTGAGACGAACTCTCGCCCCCCCCCCCTCTCCGCCCCCCTTGCCACTAGGG
>NW_022108106.1:0-1599 GCF_000313985.2 Echinops telfairi | reverse complement strand
TTCATCACCTCGGTTCTTGGTCATGTTCTGCCTCCTGAAATGCTACAATGTGACTAGTCATTTTTGCTACAGGGACTCTACGTATGCTTTCCTTCTTTTTCCAATGCTTGCTGCGTCATTCGGGACCTTTCCCCTCAGCTTTTTCAACATTGCAACTCAAGGCTTTTTTTTCCCCTTTCTTGAGTTCTATCAGTTTAAGATATGCTCCGCATGTTCCTCCTTTTACGTTTTCTAACTCCAGGCCATTGCCCATTACATTTCCTTATAATATTTGGCTTTGTGTTCTCAAGCGTCCCTTTGGAATTTTTTGTTCAGAAAATTTTCTGAACCCAAACAGTATTGTAATATGCATTCTGTAACAAGTCCTGTTCTCCCTTAAAACCACCAACCCAATCCCCTAGAGCAGGGGTCCTCAAGCTACAGCCCGCGGGCCACATGCAGCCCGCCAGGTGTTTTTGCTGCCGCTGTCTATCCTGCTTAGCAACCGATTCGTCCACTGTGCCTGGGAATTTCCTTGTGCTTCCTGCTGACCTGCCCTTCTCTGCAAATCTCTGAGACTTCCCCCCCACACACACACATTTGCCTGAGAGACCTTGGCGGCGAATCCCAGGATGTCCAGATTCGTGTGTAGTGCCTGGGTGTTCATCATAAGAAGCCGAAACCCCAAACCACCCTGTCACTAGGATTCAGCCCCACAGAGCTTGGGCCATCTTGATATGACCCACTCGGTTCTCATTAGCCCTCGATCTTTAGATGCACACTCTAAAATGCACACAGGGTCATGGACACATTCCTCCCACTCTCCTGGGGATCCCTTGCCTCTGGCTCTGAAGACACACTGGTCGACTGTGAGGTCCCTGCTGTCCTGCAGTCCTCCCCCCATGGTCCTGCAGCTGGCATTGGGGTCCTCTTTACTCCTCGCCTTCCTATCCAGACCCCTGTCTTCCTTCCTCTGCAAGCAATCAGAATGGTCATCTCTGAGCCTCTGGGTCCCATGCCTCATTTCTTAAAGATTTTGTATCAGGCTCACATTCACTTCCTGCAGACTTCAAAGCCAAACTCACTGCCATGGCATCGATTGTGACTCACACGGACCTGAGAGGGCAGGGTACAACTGCCCCTGTAGGTGTCTGAGACAGTAACCCTCTATAGGAGTAGAAAGCCTTGTCTTGCTCTCCACCAGTTATTGGTGGTTTCAAACCACTGACCTTACCCAAGACATAACCCACTGTGCTTCCAGGGCTCCTCACCAGCAGTAGCCCTATTATACTTACCCAGCAGCCTTTGAGTTCCTCTCTTACCATGTCCCCATTAGTACGCCCAAGTCCCCATAGTCTCACTTTCAACCACTTTCCATCCAATAGTTCCTATGCTTCTGTACGAGGGAGACTTCTATTAGGCCATATGTTGTTCCCCGTGGGCTCCTGGAAATCCAGTCGCCTTTCCCCCGGACCCCAGGATGCCAGGACCAGAAACACACATTTCAAAACTGCTCTGTCTCCAAAATGCCGTCTCACAAGGACTTTGGCGGCAGCGCCTCATTTTTCATATTGAAGCATTTCCATTGCCGATCCTTTGGCACGGCACGTCCCCAAACCT
>NW_022108105.1:0-1602 GCF_000313985.2 Echinops telfairi | reverse complement strand
GTGGCAGTCGGGTTATGCGTGACCTTGTCTGGGTCAGGATTCTCAGTGGTGTGAGCTCATTGTTACAGCCACTGTGTCATTCAACTCTTTAGAAGGCTTTTTTTCTTCCCTGCTCTCCTCCACTTTACTAGACCTGATGTCCTTCTCCAGGGACTGGTCCTACATATTTTGACATGTCCAAAATATGTAAGACAAATTTTCACCATCTGCCTCTAAGGAACACTCTGCCTGTATTTCTTCCAAGATAACTTTGTTGGTTCTTTTGGCAGTCCATGGTACTTCCAATATTCTCTACCAGCACAACTATTCAGACACATCAATTCTTCCTTAGTCTTCCTTATTCAATATCCAACTTTCACATGCATATAAAAGAATTGAAAAAAGCTTGGCTTGGGTCAGGCAATCCTTATTTCTCAAAGTAACCCTTGCTTTTCAGTACTCTAAAAAGGTCTTGTGCAGGAGAGTTACCTAATATAACTCCTCTCTGATGCTTTGACTGCTGCTCCCATGAGCATTGATTGTGAATCCAAGCAAGACAAAATTCTTGACAATTTCAATCTTTTCTCCATTTATCATGATGCTAACCTGTTGGGCCAGTTATGAAGATTTTGGTTTTCTTTACATTGAGTCTTAATCCACACTGAAGGCTGCCATCTTTGATCTTCATTTGCAAGTGCTTCAAGCCCTCCTCATTTTCAGTATGCAATGCTGCATCATTGCATATTACACGTTGTTAATAAGCCTTATTCCAATCCTGATGCCACATTCTTCTTCATAGAATCCAGCTACTCTGATGATTTTCTCAACATACACATTAAATAATTACAGCAGCAGGATAAAACGCTGATGTTCACCTTTCCTAATTTAAAACCACTTAGTATTCCCTTTTTCTGTTTACACAACTACTTTTTGATCCATTAATAAGTTCAATATAAGGACAATGAAGCTCTGGGATTCCCATTCTTCTCACAGGTATCAATAGTTTGCTATCATCTACACAGTCCAATGCCTAGGCATAGTCAATAAAACACAAATAAAAATCTTTCTGGCATTCTCTGTTTTTAACCAAAATCCATTTGACGCCAGTAATAATATGCCTTTTTCCATGTCCTCTTCTAAATCTGGTCTGAACTTCTGAGAACTCCTTGTCAATGTACTGTTGCAACTTGTTGAATGATCATCATCGATTGTGATAGTTAGGTTTATTGTGCCAATCTGGCCAATATGAACATGAAGGATTAATCAGGTTTCAGTTGGACTGGAGGGAAAAGAGATAAATAGCTCTGCAATGCCTGCCCCATCTCTCTTACTCTCTGGTGACTGGAGCGTGCTGGTGCATACAGCTAGTTCCTCTGCTTCAACCTGTGAGCTATACTACCTGTGGGCTAGGTCAGCCTGTGAATCGTGGATTCTGTTGCTAGAGCTTGAGGCTCCTTTGAGACCTAATTTGCAATGTTGCTAGTGCATACACCACTTAAGCTTGATGCTGGTGGATTCTGTTGTCTTGTGTTGCTTTCTTGCTTTTGTTCCATATCCCATATGAGCCTGCTTTGCTTAGCTCCCGAGCTATTGACTGTTGGTGACTCACCCTGCTGATTGTTG
>NW_022108104.1:0-1586 GCF_000313985.2 Echinops telfairi | reverse complement strand
AAAAACTAGCAAAAAAACCCCCCCAAAAAGCATACATAATTCCAGGTCTTTCCACTGACCTTTATGACTATCTCCCCACAGTTCCTGAGGGGCTCCAGAAACTGCCTCTTCTAGACTGAAGTCTATTTTGGGGGCTCCTCAGGAGTATTGTGACTTGGCTTTGCTCCTGTTGACAGTCTGTTATGTTCCCCTCTTGATTTGCCCCACTGTAGGAGTCAGACCAGACACATTCCCTGCCCTGTTTCCCCAGTATTATCCTCTGATAAGGTATGGTCCAGTGAGGGGACATCATGTCTCGAGCTGTTGTCAGCGCTACATCCCTTTCTGTGTCCTTACACCCCCATGCAGGGACATCATCCTCAGAGCTTGGTGTGCTAGTATGGGGTTTGGCCCCTCGCTCTCTCTTTTTCCATCTTGGTTTGCTTCATGCCACACATGCATGTGGCAGACCAGCCCCTCTCCCAAACCTGCAGATTCAGTGTTCTGTGTAACACTTATTTCTAGTATGGGGTGGGGGGTGGGGGTCAGTTTGGCTATGATTTGGGCCAGCCCTGTAAACCTCTCTGTTCATGAGTTGCTCCATGGTTTGCCTTCAAGGTGTGCATGCCTTGGTGGAGTCTGCACTCACACTCCCATTTCTGTGAACACATAAATGATACCCTCCCGCTGGCCCTACTCCCCAAGTGCCACCATCTCCCTCTTTTTTCCCCTCCCTTTTCAACCCTGGCCCCTCTCCCCCTCTTTGTGTTGGAATAGCATGTATATCCTAGGGTTTAGTGTGCCCCCACCACCCAATTTCCTGGATCTCAGCCTGTAACGTGTGAAATAAGTGACTCTTATTCTATACCTATTGTGCTGCTTATACTTACCTCCTTGGCTCATGTTGTACTTGTCCTATTGTGATTAGCATCATTTCCTCCAGCTTTTTCCATAAGATGATGTGCATCATGCGATCATCAATGCTTTTTAGTGATAAGTAGTATTCCATTGTGTGATGTACCAGAGTTTTCTACTCCACTCCTCTATCAATGGAAATTTAGATTATTTCTGATTCATTGCACCACAATAAACATTGGAACACAGACAACTGGTTTTTGTCTGCTTTTTCCTCTTTTGGATATATGCCCCGTAGAGGTTTTGCTGGGTTGTGGGGGAGAAAGGCCAGCCCCCCACAACTAATCGTGGGTTCAATGGGCACAATTGTATAGCGATAATAAGTAAAGATTAAAGTCATAGAGAGGATGAGAGAGATATGAGAGAGAGTAAAACAAATGTCAGACATATTTCATAGTAGCATGCTCACCTCCTGGCTGGCCGTGATCTTACCAGCCAGGTCCACGCACAGTGTGAGCCGAGGTGAGGTGGGGTGGAGACAGCCAGGGTGAGCCAGATGGACCAAACTTTATTGCTAACCCAGGCTTACATCTACTTAGGGGGCGTGATTACAGGTAACCACACACGTCACAGGAAGTGGCTGTGACAATAGGCAGCAGGCAATAAAAGCATGTACAGTAGGCAATACAAGCAATAGGAGAGGGATATACAATGGGCATAGGCATAACAGGAAGGTGATGAGCTAGGGGTGT
>NW_022108103.1:0-1508 GCF_000313985.2 Echinops telfairi | reverse complement strand
GGGTCTAAGGAAACCTTGATTCGTGCAAGTTTCAAAGTACATCTCTGCTGAATGGTGCTGCCAACAGTTCCATGTCGCTGTGCCTCTGAACCTTCTGGAGATTCCTGAGTCTACGGAAAACGGTGAATGTTGCAAGTTCACCCTTCTGGAAATTCAGAAGTCAGGGAACAATATTGCCCCCTGGGGTCAGGAAGCCTCTGCTGGACGGTGCTGAGAGCAATGCTCTTAAAGCTCGGGAGACACTTAACCGTATGGAAAACGGTGAATGTTGCAGTTTCACTCTTCTGGAAATGCAGAAGTCACAGAATCAGCGTAATTAAGGAGATGAACTAATCCCTTGAAAACCACTTCAGGGAGTTTGGCGAAATTTCCTTAAAATGTGGAGTCCTCAAACTTCTAGCAGCTGAAGGCAACTCCCTCTAGGTGCCAAAGTGTTCTTTTCAGCGTTCATCCCTCAGGGAGGTTCTCTTCTCCCAGAACAATACTGTCGAGCTACTGGCCTAATGTGCTCCTTGAAGTTGCTCTCTGCATGCACAAAAATGCTTCCTGCAGGTAGGTTCTCTTTCTGAATTACATTGCTTCTGAGATACATGAGCTAAGGACACCTTGATTCATGCAGGTTTCAAAGTATATCTTTGCTGAATGGTGCAGCCAGCCGTTCCATGGCACTGTTCCTCTTAACCTTCTGGAGATTCATGAGTCTATGGAAAACGGTGATTGGCGCAGGTCCAATCTTCTGGACATTCAGAAGTCACGGAACAAAGTTGCCCCTCTGGTGTTAAGAAGCCTCTGTTGATTCGTGCTGCCAGCAGTTCTATTGCTCTCAGTTCCTCTTAACTCTCTGAAGATTCCAGAGTGTATGGGAAATGGTGAATGATGCAGGTTCACTATTCTGGGAATTCAGAAGTCTCAGAAACAACTTAGTAGATGGATGATTCCGGAAAAAAACTGCACTTCAGGAAGTTTGGAGGCGTTTCCGTAAAATGTGGAGTCCTGACACTTCTAGTGCCTGAGGGCAAGGCACTCGAACTGCAAAAGAGTTCCGTTCAACTGGCCTCCCTTAGGCAGTTTCTTTTTTCTCAGAACCATATTGCTGAGCTACTGGCTTAATGTGCTCCCTGAAATTGCTCTCGGCAATCACAACAGTGCTTCCTATAGTTAGCTTCTTTCTGAATTATATTGCTTCTGACATGCATGTATCTAAGGAAGTCTTGATTCGTTCAGATTTCTAAGTACATCTCTGCTGAATGGTGGAGCCAGCAAGTCCTTGTCGCTATTCCTCTTAATCTTCTGGAGATTCATGAGTCTATGGGAAACGCTGATGGTTGAAGGTTCACTCTTCTGGAAATTCAGATGTCACAGAAAAAAGGTGCCCTTCTAGGGCAAAGAAGCCTCTGCTGAATGATGCCTCCAGCAGTTCCAATTTTCTCATTTCTTCTTAACTCTGAAGATTCACGAGTGTATGGAACACGGTGAAAGGTGCAGGTTCACTCTTCTGGAAATTCAGA
>NW_022108102.1:0-1603 GCF_000313985.2 Echinops telfairi | reverse complement strand
TGGTGGTTTCGAACTGCTGACTTTTCAGTTAGCAGCCCAACGTGTAACCACTATGCCACCTGGTGCATAGTTAGTGTTCAGGTACAATTAAGGTTCGATGTTCCCCCTCCTCTTCCTGTCTCGTTTCTTCTTCCCTCCTCTTTCTTCTCTGCCTTATAGTCTCCTCCTCCCCCTCCTGCATCTCATTCTTCACCACCATCCTTCTCTGTCTTCTTTTTTTAACCACTTCTCAACGATATAGATTATTATTTCCATATCTTACATTGTCCTCTGTCACCCCTCACCCACTTTTCCATTATTCATCCCCCCTGGGGGGGAGGTTCTAGATTGATCCTTGTGATCAATTCCTCCTTTCTCCCCCCCCACCCTCCCCTAATCCTCCTGGTATCTCTATTCTTATTGTTGGCCCTGACAGGTTTATCTATCCTGGATACCCTGCATTGCGGGCTCTTATCTGCAGCAGTGTGCATGCTCTGGTCTAATCCGATTTGTAAGGTAGAATGGAGGTCATGTTAGTGGGGGGAAGGAAACACCAAAGAGCTAGAGGACAGTTGTGCGTTTATTGGTGCTATACTGCACCCTGGCTGGTTCATCTCTTCCCTATGACCCCTTTGTGAGGTCAATTGTCTACAGATAGGCATTGGGTCTCCACTCCTTGCCCTCCTCCCCCCATTCACACCATCAGTGTAGTGCTGAGCGGATCATCAGAGAAGCTCGAGTCTAGGAAGAAGAGTGTGGCCTCAGGATTGGAGGAAGGCTTATGAACAACGGACAGTGTGCAGATGACCCAGTCTTGCTTGATGAGACTGAGGAGGAATTGAAGCACTTGCTGACAAAGATCAAGGGCTGTAGCCTTCCATATGGGATACAATTCAATGTAAGGAAGACCCAAATCCTCACAACTGGACCAATAGGTCACATCACGATAAATGGAGAAAAGATGAAAATTACAAAGGATTTTGTATTGTATTCCTTGACTCCACACGCAATACTCATGAAAGCAGCATGGGGCTGTATCGCATGGGGCAAATCTGCTGCACAAGACCTCTGCAGAGGATTGAAAAGCAAGGCTGTTACTTGGAGAACTAAGGGGCTCTTGCCCCAGCCATGGCAAGCTCCATTGCATCACACTCATGTGAAAGTTGGACACTGAATAAGGAAGACCAGGAAGAACGGATGCGTTTGAATGGGGGTGCCAGAGAAGAATACCGAAAGTACCATGGGCTGCTGAAAGACAAATCAGCTTGTGTTGGAAGAAGTAAGGCTCCTTAGAGGCAAGGACAGCAAGACATCATCTTAAGTATTTCAGACATGCTGTTGGGAGAGATGCGTCCCTGGAGAAGGTCATCATGGCTGCGAACACGGAGGGGCAGCACAAAAGAGGAAGCCACTCAGCGAGATGGACTGACACAGTGGCTGCATCACTGAGCTCGGGCGTGGGGACACTTGTGATGAGGATGTGCGGGACCGGGCAGGTTGTGCATGGGGTCCCTGGATGGGGCAAATAATGAAGTGCTCGGCTGCTAACCAAAAGGTGGGCAGTTCGAGTCCACCCACCCAGAGACACTGATCTTTGAGAACCGACTGGGCACCAATCTCTGAC
>NW_022108101.1:0-1603 GCF_000313985.2 Echinops telfairi | reverse complement strand
AGCACATGCTTGGAGGAAGGGGAAGCTCTCCAAACGCACTGCATCGAAGGGGATGGCCTCCCGTCGGTCGGTTCTCCGTGGCCATAGTTCTCACGTGAGCCCATCCTTCCTAGTCGTCATCCCCTTCCCAGGCTAAACCCATCCGGTGTTTGGTTTTCTCATTAAATCAGTATCAAGGTGCTTCTCGCAAATGCGCTGATAATGCTGACATTTCCATTTGTCACAGCCACCCCTCGTTACCATGACTGGCACCTCCTCTACGTCGTAACTTCCTGCTCTCTTCCTCTTAGGTCTAAAGACCACCCCAGAAAAACTCTTGATCATAAATTGGGTCAGGGGAGGAAGCAAATGACTAGGACATCCCAAGGGTCCTAGACTTGGCGTGTGGAGGAAGCGAGCACAGCCGGTGAGGAGGAGAGAAGGGAGCAGGCCTGCCCTTCCTGGTAGTGCAAACACACGCGTGCCCGTGCTCCAACCCCAGAATGAGAGTGCTGAGACAGGAAGGTCACCAGCTGTCTTCTCAGCCCCGGAGAAGGACATCCTGCTTGGTCGAGTGGAAGGGCAGCGAAAAAGAGGAAGCCCCGGATGAGCTGGGTGGACACAGTGGCTGCAACAATGGAACCGCAGTGAGGATGGCGCAGGCCCGGTGGTGTTTCCTGCTGTTGAGCAAGGGCACTGTGGGTCGGTGCCGACACGGTGACCCTCCCAGCGGCAGCCTTGGGGCTGTGGGTGTCAGCAGTGGGCAGAGCGGAGCTGCCAGACTAAGTAGGACGGGGAAGAAAGGCATGGCGATCTATGTCCAGAGATCAGGGAATGAAAACCTGATGATGCCTCACAGGGGTCCGATTCACACTCACCATAGGGCTGGTGCAGGGCTGGGCAGCATTTCCCTCTGCGATACTTGGCGTGAGGGGTACCTGGAGACCGTGAGCCACTGGATGGCGTCTAACAAGTGGACATACCTTGGTGTGATGGTGGTGGCTGGCTTCCCGGGACTTCAGGAGGACAGTGCTTAGTTGTCCTTGGGGGGTTAACTCCCTTGACTCACGTACACTACCATTAGGCAAAATGCCAGCCCCTCGCCAGGGCATGCCAGCAGGACCAAGTGAATTCTCTCTCCTGAAACACTGGCTCTTGGGTGGGGATGTTCCCCACCGGGAGCAATAGAAGAAGCTCAAGTGGGTCCATTGCAGGGGTGGCAGCCTCGTAAGGGTGGGAAGGATGAATGTGTCTCTCTGCTAACTGAAAGACTGGACCATGGAGTCCCCCCACAGGTATGCTGGAAGAAAGGCCTGGCCACCTGCTTCTAAAAGGGGTGGCACAGGAAATCCTAGGGGTGTCAGGTCTCCTGAAGAAGGGGGCTTCCTGTAGATCTTTGTGATCATTCTTCAGCCCATCCACCCACTTGACCCTCCCAGCTCACCTCCAGCGAGTGGGCGCTGACTCCCATGATCCTCGTGGGTTGCCGAGACTAACTGTTTCCCAGAGTAGAAAGCCCAGTCTTTCTTCCAAAGAACAGCTAGCTGGTGGCTTCGACCTTCCGACCCTACTGATCGCAGTGCGACGCATAACCACTACACCACTAGGGCTCCTAAAGTGTGTA
>NW_022108100.1:0-1604 GCF_000313985.2 Echinops telfairi | reverse complement strand
CACCACGGTGCACGTTTTACAGCACTACCACGAGTGCTCGGTGTTCGCTGAGCAAGAGCAGCGCTACTCGTTCTTGGCCGGTTCAGGTGTTTTCAATATGATTTTCGGTTTGACTAGCGAGGAAAATTACAAACACCAAGAGCAAACTTTTTTTTTTTTTTTAAATTTTGCTGTTCCAGTCGTGGAAACCATTCGAGCTTGGAACACTCGACACAGAGGTATCGCTGTACTTGCAAAACAGCATCTGTGAGGTCCCGCGTAGCCTGACATGCAGTTTTGTCCACGCCCCTTCACTGTTTGCTTCCAGCCCCTTCCATTTCCTTTAAGAGACTCCCATTCTCCATGACAGTGTTCCGCGAGTTTTCCCCAAAGCTACTTCAGTACGATTCCTGCTTTCGGTCTTAGCTCACGTAGTTCCACCCCCCAACCCCCCACCCCCGCCCCCGCTACGTCATCATCTTCTTCCGTCCCTGCTCAAGACGATCTCAAGTGGCCCCCGAGCGGAGAGTACTCACCACCTTCGTCATGAGTTGGACAGTTGGTTTTTCAATGTCTTGCATTTGCCTATTTTTGATTTCTTAGAATTTTAGATCCGAGAAGCCTCTTAAAAGGAACGTTTCCTTTGAGTGTATTCCAACAGCTATAATGTCTAAGGAGAAAGGGATTTCGGGATTTCACTTATGTCCTGTGTGGGTCCCACCTGCCGATGAGTCACTCCTGACTCAGAGCAACCCCATATACAGCAGAGCAAAATACTTCCCGATCCCGCACAATTCCCACAATGACTGAAACTTGAGCCCCTAGCTGTGCCAACCGTATCTGTTCATCTCATTGAGGGTCTCCCTCCTTTCCTCTGGCCCCTTCTTGCTTCTGAATTCCTAGGCCCAGATTTCACATGTCTGTCAGGTGATTGAAAATACCAGGGCTGGCTCCAGTGCCCCTTAGCTCTCAAAGTGACTGGCTGAAGCAAAGGAACAGGACATTTTCTGGAAGGGAGTGTTTTGAATGCCACTCAGAGGTCAAGTAGAGTGAAGGTGCTTTGGATCAAGAATCTTGGCAATGTCTACTGACCTTGATAGCTTGGTCTGGGGACATGCATCCTGCCAGAAGACAATATGGGATAAAAGCAGGAAGGACAAAAAGTCTTTTAAGAAAGGTGGTCCTACAAAATCTGGAGTGGAGTAGTACACATATGAAAAGAGCATGCCTCCTTGTATTTTGTCTTTGATAGGAAAAGGAAGCTCAGGCGTACTTCAATGCTGTTGGTAAGGATTCAGAATACGATGATGGTGATGACGTTCAAATCCAACCATACTGTGTTAACGTCGTCGGCACCCTTTGAGTACCAATTGAGCAAATGTGGGCTGTTCTACTGACCACAGAGTAGCACAAAACATGAGCTGCATCCCATATCTGTCGCCTACACCTGAATGGCCTGAATTGATTGAAGCCTCCATGTCCTCCCCTTTCTTTCCTCGATGGTTGCGCTGATGCATGACTGCTGACAGCGAAGCGCCATCATCGTGCCTGTCACGTAGTTGGCTCGCAAGCAATGGCAGAACTTATGACTTCACCCCACGCCACCGTGCGAGTTCTGTCCATCA
>NW_022108099.1:10494-12060 GCF_000313985.2 Echinops telfairi | reverse complement strand
CCAAACCCACCCCAGTGCTACTGAGTCCGTTCCAGTTCATAAAGGCTTTACATAGAGTTTCTGGACTGTAAGTCTTTAAGGGACCAGACAGCTTCCCTTTTCCAAGTTTATACTTCCAAGTATTAGCTGTGCCTTTGAACCTCTGACCTTGAAGATTAACACCTAAAGACACCATTCAGGTACCTCTGAATCATCTTTAATTCTTCCCTAACCCCCATTTCCTGCTTTCAGTCATGACCCTCAGTAATTCATTTCCCATCAAGCATGAAGAATAGCTTTTCCCCCCAAATGGAAATGTGCAAATGGTGCTCCCCTGTTTTAAATTTTATCCAGTACTCTTAGAATAAATCCCAAACTTCTTAACGTGGATTCTGAAGAGCTGCCTGATCTACTTCCTGCTTAACCTCTCCAGACTCTCACGGCTTCCTTCCTCAATGTCAGCTCTTCAATGAAGTGAACTCCCATTTGAAAGTTGGTTGTACTAAGATCACATGATCTTAAGTAAAGGGTGTTGGAGCGGCTCACACTGGATTGTCTTTCCTTAAAGGATCCTTAACATTTTGCACTAGTTTTTTTGGATTATTCTTCATTCCTGTCGTTCGTGTTGCCTTGTTCTTACATCTCATTGCCGCTAGGAGGCAGACTTCCCCCACTCAGATACCGGATCTCACAAGGGCTGGAGGTTGGAACCGTCAACAACAGTGGTGAAATGCCATGCACTGGGGTTATGTGCAAAGGTCCTACTCAATTCCAATTCGATTCCGTCAAGTGGAAACTCAAGCCCAATGCTGCCAGCGCTTTGTCGGTTTCATAAGAAGGAGAAAGTCAGATCTTGCTGTTGTATCTCCTGACCAATGAAGCACTGCATCCATGCATGTCAAAGCTGACAAAGAAAAAGGAAGCCCAGAGAAGCGGTGCATCCACACGGGGTTGCTGCCCAAGAACGTTGAGTGTACTGAAGAATGTATTGAGTGTACTGAAGAATGGCCGGAGGGCAAGCCAGTCAGACTTGGAAGAAATGCTCCTCACAAGCCAGGAGGGTTTCATTGGGCACCAGCAGGAAAGACCGGTGGCTAGATAAGGACACCAAGTTTGGTACAGTCAGAAGAGATGAGGGAACTCCTCATTATCTGACAGAGTACATTGTGGGTTGGATTACTGTATTTGTAGATAGAGAAAAATGAGACACCTTGTATGTTAGTCCAGGTAGATTAGAGAAACAAATTCATAGACACTCATATGTGTATAGAAAGAGCTTTATATAAAAGAGTAATTGTATATTAAGAAAATATTCCAGCCCAGATCAAGTCCATACATCTGATATTAGCCTTTATGTCTGATATCAGTCTATAAATTTCTCTTCAGACTCACGCAACACATGCAATGACGCTGAATGCAGGAAGATCACAGTGGAAAGTTTTGTGGATCCAGTGGTGGTGGAAGCATCATAGTGCTGGCGTGGGTCTCCACGTGGCTCCTCCAGCTCCAAGGCTCTGGCTGCCATCAGCATAGCTCCCTGTGACTTGCCAACAGAAATGTCTCCCAGGGAGTGAGTATGCATCCCAC
>NW_022108099.1:9493-10394 GCF_000313985.2 Echinops telfairi | reverse complement strand
GGCTTCTCCTCAGGGATGTCTTGCAGGAAGTGAACCTTGCAAGCTGAAGCAGGGAACTGGCTAAGGCAGCTGCACCCAGGTCTGAGCATCACAAAGTAAGAGACCCGAGATCTAGAAAGGCGAGACTCACTGAGCTATTTATCCCTCTGCCCTTCAATTAACCTCACATGTGTTTACCGACCAGGTTGGCACAATAAATAACTAACTAACCCATTTTAGAAAATGCTCATTTTCTTCTCTTTTCCTCTTAGAATGATAAATAACCAGTTTACATGAAAAAATACAATTCAAGCCACTTTAAAATTCTTGAGCCCTGATGGAGTATTGGTTACCCATTGGGCTGCGAACTGCATGGTTGGCAGTTTACAAGGATCAGTGGCTCTGTGGGAAAAAGACTGGGAGGGGTTTCTGCTCCCATTAACAGGTAGAATTCAAGCCACTTTAAAATTCTTGAGCCCTGGTGGAGTATTGGTTACCCATTGGGCTGCGAACTGCATGGTTGGCAGTTTACAAGGATCAGTGGCTCTGTGGGAAAAAGACTGGGCTTTCTACTCCCATGAACAGTTAGTCTCAGAAACCCACAGTGGGTTGTTATGAGTGCACATTGACTGGATGGCAGTGAGTGAGTTAAAATTCTTGGCAGCTTTTCATATTTTCCTTTTCAAAAAGACCTTTGATCTCCTATCTTCTCACTGACTATGGGCCAGAAACATTTTCAGAAGACACCAGGATAAAAGAGCTTTCTTCTCCACCTTCACCTTTTGTCCAAAGAGGTTTCTAATCCTCTTTTATCCAACTGTTTTGTCTTATTCTTTGATGCCTCATAGAGGCGAGAATTATGTGTCAGCCAAACCCATAAAATCCCAAAATAGCAGAAAGTATGGAGAAAGGTTATTCTTCA
>NW_022108099.1:6011-8053 GCF_000313985.2 Echinops telfairi | reverse complement strand
TCTGCTCCAACTGACTCGCAACATGACCTTGGGTCATCTACTTAGCTCAAACATTGTTTTCTCATCTGTAAACTGGGAATAATTAAGAAACTGCCTCATAGAGTAACTGCGAAGATAAAATCAAATAAGCAACTTACAGTACTCAGCATTGTGTTTGGCAAATGATGAACACTAAAAGTGTACCATATGACTAATAATATTTTCAAAGCGCTAGAATGTAATTTTAAGCCATCTACCAAAAACTGTAATTAGCAATAATTTTATTTTAGAGGACAAACCAAACAAAACTCACTGTCATCGAATCAATGCTGACTCATAGCGACCCCCGTTGGTTTCTGAGACTGTAACTGTTTACGGGAGTAGAAAGCCCAATCTTTCTCCCTAGGGGCTGCTGGTGGTTTTGAACTATCGACCATACAAATTGCAGCCCAATGCATAGCCACTAACATCACCACCGCTCTTTGGAGAACAGAAGAGTGACTCTAAATTTTTGCAGCAACTCTGGTTCATCTTCAGCAACACATCACAAGTCAGGTGAAACACTCACTTTATATTGTAGGATCAGCAACCTGGGTTTGAGACTCTGCTTGATTGGCTGGATGTAGAGACCATATTTCAACCCGCAAAATGAAGGAGTTGCACCAGATTCTGAGATGCCACCCAGTCTGCAGGATGTTTCCATGGGCAGAAGTTCGAATGATCATGAACAGAAATGTATAGTCCCGACTGCAGCTTTAGCCAACCTGATGTTTATGCAATGAAAAAATGCACCAATTAAATAATTTCCTTTCTAAAATAGCTATATGTAGCTAAATTCTGGCATAGGTTAGTTTTTCTGTATGTAAGTAGAAATATAATGTGTAAACTGTTTAGGTGCTTCACACCCACTCAGGGTCACCCCATGTTTCAGAGTATGGGCGGCAACTAAAAGAATCAAGAAGTGTCTGAGGAAAGGTGAAGCTCTGGCAGTTGGCCCGAGGCTACAACCTTCTCCATCAACAGGTAGGAGAGATCTCTCAGGATAGTGAGCTTGTCACAAAAGTTCCGCTGTGCACCCCACAGCAAGAGGCTCCCCTGACACTACACCAGCCATAGCAGTGGCCTGAGGGAGGAGAAGGTTCACATGGAAACATCTCTCAGTTTAAGAGTATCAAAATCTCACAAAAGGCAAATCCTTTCAGTGGCCTCTCAAGAAGCAAGGAGGGGGAAGTGGAAGGCTTGATGCTCAAATGCCAAACACACCACCCACACAAAGGGTTGAGCTCTGTGGGAGCTGGCATGCTTCAGTAAAGGAATCAACTTTATGTGATGTTCCCCTTCATTGGCAGCTGCATTCTCCTTGGGACAATAACATTAATTAAGGCAAGTAAGCTCTGAGTAACTGCGTCTGACCTCTATCCGGTGAAATCTCCCTGTATTATGTTTATACTCCACAGGGCACCTATTACATCCGGCCTTGTCGTGCGACAATTTGTACACTTCTCTTCACCTGGAGCAGGGGCCGAGTATATTCCTTATTATAACTTTACCCCTGGACCTTGCTCAGAGGCTCGTATTCAATATTCATTAGCTAAAATTGAACTAAGGCACCATTCAATAAACCACTAAAGTATTATTTGTATTTTAGACATTGGTAAATATGTATTTCAGCTGGAAAATTATATGTGCATTAGTTTACAGTCTTATTCATTTTTCAAAAATTCCATCTCTCAGACTAGAACTGCTGTGCACAGATGATGTTGTTAATGCATCAGTTGCCGCTGAGCTGGCTCTGACTCGGGGCCACGTGGTATGTAATGGAATGGAAGGCCGCCTGGCCTTGTGTTCCTCATCATCACAGGGATCATGAGTCTATCATTGCAGCTGTATTGATCCATCATATCAATCCCTCATATTGTAAAGCAAATTATTTATTTTTAACAGTACCAACAACTCCCATATCCTACATTTCACTGGTTCCATCCCCTTCATTAGGTGTGAAGCGACCACCTCAGTCAGTTCCAGGACTTGCTTCTCCCACCCACCTCCCCTGCTGTGTCCCT
>NW_022108099.1:2772-3898 GCF_000313985.2 Echinops telfairi | reverse complement strand
TGGTGCAGCACCAGGCAGTTATCGCATCCTGTTGTAAGTTGGAACCAACTCAGCGGCATCTAAAAATAACAACACGATAATGTCTCAAAGAACCTGGAATGCTTTCATGTGTGCAGTTTCACGGAATTTGTACTATGCCCATATGTGAATGCATTATCTACTAGATTAATAGACAGCATCTTCAGTACTTTCCATAACCCTTCCGCATCTACCCTGCGCAGAGATAACAACTGTCCTAGCAATTCGTTTTGCTCAGTGTTAACATTTATATTGATGAAAACATCTAGTATGTATTCTTTTGGGTGCAACTTCTGTAGCTTACAAAAAAACAAAAACAACCCTGTGAGAGTCATACACGTTACCTCATTTTCCACAGGTCTATTATTTTTATTACTGTGTAGGTATTCTATTGTAAAAAATGTCAAAATTAATACACCCATTGAAATGTTGATAGATCATCTGCATTGTTTCAGTTTGGGACTTTTATGAGGAAAATATTTAGCATCAGATTTCAACATATTATTTAGTTAGAATAGCCATTCATTTCTCTTGGAAATACATACAGGCATTGTACTGCTCAGGCGTAGAATAAGTATGTTTTGTTTTCATAGATACTGCCAGTTTTCTAATGTGATTGCAATGATTTACAGTCCAACCAGCAATGTGAAAAAAAAGTCCTCGTTTATCTCTATCTTTGCCAACTTTAGTATTGTCAGTCTTTCTAATTTCATCATTCTAATGGGATTGTAGTGGTATCTCATGTGGTTTTAATTTACATTTCCCTAAAGGGGAATGCTTTTGAAACCCATTTCATAGGTATTACTCTTTAGATATCCTCTTTGTGAACTGCATGCCCAAGTCTTTTGCTAATTTTAAAAATAAGGTTGTTTGTCTTTTCTTTGTTGAATTTTATGAGTTCTGAATACATACCTGATACAAGTTCTTCTTATACCTTATATGTACTGTATGCCTTATGGAAGTTCTAATCTTTATTGGAAATATCTTCTCCAAGTCAATATTTAGAATTTATCTTCTTTTTAAAAAAATCATTTTATTAGGGGCTCATACAACTCTTATCACAATCCATACATACATCAATTGTGTAAAGCACATTTGTACATTCATT
>NW_022108099.1:0-1211 GCF_000313985.2 Echinops telfairi | reverse complement strand
CATCACGTCTCATAGTGGGGCTAGCCATGTGGTCCTCTCTGTGGACTGCTGCTCTAATTGGGAACATCGTCCTCCAGGCCTTGTGGGCCAGGATGTGCTCCACTCTCTCCTCCTCCCCCTTCATTTGCTCCTGTGTGCTCTGATCAGATATGTCCTTCTCCCAGAGCTGCAGATTCAGTGCCATCCTTTGAAATAAATTCTTCTGGAGGGAGGGGCAGGTGTCCACTTAGTAGTTGGGATAGGGGCCGCCCCCTCAGAATTTATCTTCTTAATGATCTCTTTTTTTTCTTTATAGATCATTTCATTGGGGGATCATGCAACTCTTATCACAATCCATCCATCCATGCATTGTGTCAAGGACATTTGTACATTTGTTGCCATTGTCATTTTCAAAACATTTTCTTACTACTTGAGCCCTTGGTATCAGGTCCTCATTTTTTCCCCTCCATCCCCTTCCCTCCTTCATGAACCCTTGATAATTTATAAATAATTATTATTTCATGTCTTGCACTGTCTGATGTCTCCCTTTACCCCCTTATCTGTTGTCCATCCCCCTTGGAGGGGGTTATAGGTAGGTCATTGTGATTGGTTCCTCCTTTCTCCCCCCATCTTCCCCTTACCCTCCTGGTATAGCTATTCTCAATATCTGCCCTGTATTCCCTGTTTCCAGCTCTTTTCTGTGCCCATGTATATGCTCTGGTCTATCCAAATTTGTAAGGTAGAATTAGGGTCATAATAGTGGTGGGGGAGGAAGCGTTAAAGAACCAGAGGAAAGCTGTATGTTTAATCGGTGCTATACTGCACCCTGACTGGCCTATCTTCTCCCTGCGACCCTTGTGTAAGGGGATGTCCAATTGCCTACAGATTGGCTTTGGGCTTCCTCTCTGCACCCCCCCTCATTCACATTGAAATGATGTTTTGCTCTGGGTCTTTGATGCCCGCTACCTGATTCCATCAACACATCATGGTCACACAAGCTGGTGTGTTTATTCCATGTGGATTTTCTTGCTTCTCAGCTAGATGGCCACTTGCTTATCTTTAAGCCTTTATGACCCCAGATGCTATATCTTTTGATAGCTGGGTCCCATCAACTTTCTTCACCACATTTGCTTATGCATCCATTTGTCTTCAGCAATCTTGGGAAGTTGAGCATCTCAGAATGCCGGATTGTTAGAACAAAGTGTTCTTTTGTTGAGGGAGTACTTGAGTAG
>NW_022108098.1:0-1605 GCF_000313985.2 Echinops telfairi | reverse complement strand
TCTGAAACGAGGTACTAAAAGTACTTATTTCATAGAGCTGTTAGGATGAAGAAATGCGTGGACTCATGTAAAGTCCTTAGAACTCTCAGTGTCTGTCTTTGATGTTAGCTGTTATACTATATATACCTAGTTCACCATTAGAAATAAGACATCATGTAAGAGCCTGCTCTGTGCTAGCACTGTGTCATGCAGTGATAAACACGGAGAACAAGTGGAGCATCCCTCATGATGTGCTCATCAGTGCTCATGATGTGGCCAGGAGAAAGACATTAGACAAATAGATGTGAATAAACTTACCATTTCAAATTGTGGTAGGTGCTAGGCATAAAAAATGTGTTTGGCATAAAAAATGAGTCATGTTCTTAAGAAGAAGAACTAGGTGTAGATGAAAATGGCATCATCGTCACCCTCACTGATATCATCACCACCATTAAAATTGTCACCACCACCATGGTCATCATCATTTACCACCAGTACCACCGGCACCAGCACCACTACCACCACCATCATAATCATCACCATTACTGTCATCATCGCCGTCATTAACACTGTCACCATGTCGCCATTACCATCACCAACTACCAGCACCACCTCCACCACCATCATCATCACTGATAATTATTGAGCACTTTCCCTGTACCAAGCACTCTGCTAAGCATTGTACAGTGTTTTGTTTTCTTTTTAATCATAACGATTCCCTGAGATGGGTGTGCTTAATTCTCTTATGTTATGAAATCTTTAAACTGAGAGAAGCAGCCCGTGTGTCTTCTAATCACCCTCAGTTGAGAGGTGAAGAGACTGATGTCGGGAAGGGGGCAGTGGCTTGTGTACGGTCACCATCACGATGGGATAAGGTCCAGAACACGGACTCTGTCCCACTGTCCATTCAGCCATCCCACAGTGGACTCTTGCAAATCAGTGCCATCAAGTCACTTCTGAGAGTAGCACTTCCCCGTAGGGCTTCCAGGCTGTAATCTTAATGGAAGACTGACTGCACATCTTTCCTCTAAAGGGCAGCCTGGGGCTTTGAACTGCCAAACTTTAGGTTAGCAGCCTCACGCTTTACTGACTGCAGCACTGCGACTCCTACAGTGGGTTTCCTGAAAGTGCATCCTGAGTCCAGCCTTATTCCTCATGGGATCTTGCTGCTGCCTCTCGCGCTGCCACGCTTTCTCCTTCCTGTCGGCTGCCCTCGTGAATGTGGACCGTGGGGTGCAGAGGCTGCAGTTGCCAGAATGTCACAGAACGTGACTCATGTCCCTGGCCTTTTCTCACCTTGGACCAGGGAACTGCCTCCGTACTAGGGTTGCCCTTGTAGGGGTTGCCAATAAGGCTGATGGGAAGGGGTGTGTGAGCCTTAATTGTGGTGCACGGTATGCTGTCGGGTTGGTTCTGACAGCGACCCTGCACACAACAGCATGAAACGCTGCCCGTCCTATCCCTGTCTCGCGTGATTACGTTTCGGCCCCTTGGTGAGTTCACTAGGCCAGTCCATCTCGTTGAGGATCTTCCTCTTTTTCCCTGATCCTACCTTCCCCAGCATGATGTCCTGCTCCAGAGACGGCGCCCTCCCAGTCACGTGTGTAAAGTACGTGAGACAAAAGC
>NW_022108097.1:0-1605 GCF_000313985.2 Echinops telfairi | reverse complement strand
GGATCCTGGCTATCTTGGGCCTTCCTTAGCTTCCCAAGTCAATTCTGAAGCTTTACTGACAATCCTGTGAGTCGTCCAGTCATATTCCTCCAATCAATTCTTAGTGGTTTGCGACTAAGAACCTATGAGGAGGACATAGGTCAAAGGAGAAGAAAGTTATGTGCTCATCTCTGCTGGTACCCAGAAGGTGTCTGATAAAATATAAGCTCCATTTCTGATAATAATGCTTTCTGAAGTAAGAATAAATGGATACTACTTTGGTACAATAAATAATATATATCTTCAGGCAAAAAGCAAGCATTGTGCTTAATGGGGAAGCACTAGAAGTATTGCTATCAATGTCAGGAACAATCCGGGCTTTCCACTCTCCTTACTATTACTTAACAGAATTCTGGAATGGCAATTAGAGAAAAGAAAAAAGATGAGCTACAAATATTATAAAAGAAGAGGCCAGGTTATTATCTCATGCATTGATGTGATTGCCTGAAACACCCATGAAAATCAACTGAAAATGATGAGAAAAAAAAGTATTTCACGGTGATTGGTTATAAAAATATGTTTGTCCCACAGAGGAACAACAGAAAATACACTGGCTTACAAATATTCATTTGTTATAGCAACAAATCGTAATGAACTTATTAAGAAATATGCAAGATATATGGAAGGAAGCTATAATTCTCGACTGAGGTATAAAAAAAGCCCTTTAATAATTTTAGAAGACGTGCTTTATTCTCAACTAAGAAGATAAATATTGCGTTGATTTCGATTTTCCCTAAGTTAATCTACATAAATTAATGCCCACAAGTGAGTATATTCATCTGGGAGGATAAACAAGCAAAACAGCCAAAAATTTTTAGCAAGTGTTGTCCTATAGACATTAAAATTTTTTTAAACCTCTGTTGTCCTGGAAAGGAGCCCTGGTGGTGGAATGGTTAAGTGCTTCCATAACCAGAAGGTCTTGGGCTCGAATCCACTAGCCGTTTCATGGGAGAAAGATGTATAAACATGCTTCCTTAAGATGTATAAACATACTTCCTTAAGATTTACAGCCCTGGAAACCTTAGGGGCAGTTCTACTCTGTCCTATGTGGGCATTTCAAGTTGGAATCAACATGACAGCAATGGGTTATTGTCTTGGAATACAGAGAACCAACAGTAGGGAAATAAAGAATTTTTTAAAATTTAAGTGCATACCTAGAGCTTAATTTGTGATGAACGTGGCATTTTAAAGCCATGAAACAAGACATATAGACACTTATTAACTTGGGTGAAAGAGAAGGAAAAATAAATACATTAATTAAAATATATTGATAGTTTAAAAAGAATTATAAATGGGCATGCATTATGGTTCATGGGGTTCTCAGAGGTAATAGACTACCAAATAAACATTTCACAGTTCCACTACAAAAATAAGATGAACATACGGAGTTTATCTTAAATTGAAAGGACGGAACAAAAATATCAAACGTGTGGTTGTAATATAGGATGATTCTATGGACAAAGTATTGAACGATGCAGGAAGCATCAAAAGAAAATAGAAGGAATCACACAGAGTTACTGTACCAAAAAGAATTAGACAACATTCAACCATTTCAAGCGGTAGTAT
>NW_022108096.1:0-1606 GCF_000313985.2 Echinops telfairi | reverse complement strand
TAAATAACAGGACCAGAGTCAGGTAGCACCTTGTAAAGCCTCACCAAAGTACTGCAGAGAAAGGCAATGCCCACAGAGCTTCACTACAGAGAATCCAGGAGCTTACAAAAAGAAAATTCGGATTTGTTGACATTTATCAAACCATGCTTTAGCAGACACACAAAGCAATGGCAGGACCCTTTAAACATATTTTGTTATCCATGAAGTTTGAGTCACTGTCTAACAATCCGTTCGAAGGCTATTCGGAGGGCCAGCCTGAGGGAGGGCTCTTCCGGGAACAGGGGTGCACTGTGAGAGGGAGCAGGGAAAGGTGCCTGCAGTCTTCTGGGGGTATCCTGGCGAGCTGATTTTGAAAGTTCAGAAAAAGCAGTAAATGGGGGTCAAACAGGAATCTGGTCTCTATCTTTGGCAAAAGACTCTGCCCATGCCAAGATAGTTCTTTGAGCTCCTCCACAGGTATTATGACAATGTGAAATTCATCCGAACCAAGAAAATGCTTAGTGTGGTTAATATCTAAACTCATTAGAACGGTACCTATGCGCTAGAAAAGGTATGTGTATTTCATGGGTAAGATTCACTAGGGGAAATATTGGAAATCCATTTCTTAAAAATGATAATTTAGCCCAAATTTGAAGGACTTCTCTGGTTTGGGTGATTAAATATAAAGGATGCCTATGGAAGCTCTAAGCAATACCCAAATTTCATCTGATTATGCCACTACGTCTTCAAGATGTTGGCCCTATAATCGGCAGTGACTTCACTTGCCATCTTTGTGGGACACTCACGTTCACCTTTCCACTATGCAAATTTTCAAGCAAAATCAAAAGGACAGACAACACAATAATCAACCCTCATATACCCACCGCCTAACTTGTAATACATAACAGCCTATTTGGTCAAATTTCAATCATCAGTTAGCCCACGTTTTTTAGCCAAAATATTTTCAAGGCCACCCCATATATTACAGCAGTTCAACTCAAATACTTGAGAGTGCTCCATCAATGGAGGTGACTGTTGCAAAATAAGCATCATCATCATAACAAAATCAGAAATTCCTAATATCATGATTTTTCGTGAAAAATCATGATATTAGGAATTACTGATTTTGTTGTTTGCTTGTCTACTTGACGTTTTTGAGTCACAACACCTCAAGGTCCACATCCTGCACACAGTGGTTGTCTTTGGGGCCACATTTATCATTGTCCCGTTGTTTTGATTTTTATTATTGTAGTTGGGTTTTGTTTCTTCCGTCTGCTGATATATACCATCAAATGCCTCAAATTTTGTATGTTGCTGATTACTTCCTGACGGTCTTTATTCAATACCTTCTATCCTCAGTATTATAATCTTAACTCTCCATATGCCATCTTTGTGTTCAGGAGCCTTGGTGGCACATTGGTTAAAGTACTCACCTGATAACCAAAAGAGCTGGTTCAAACTGGTAGGGTGGAACCTACCAGTTGCTCCCCAAGAGAAACACATCCCAGTCTACTTCCTTAAAGACATTCAGCCTTGGAAACCCTATGGGAAGTTCTAATTTCTGATAGGGTCACTATGAATTATCGAGTATTTGATTTTACTTGGTTCCACAATCAATGCTCATGGC
>NW_022108095.1:0-1606 GCF_000313985.2 Echinops telfairi | reverse complement strand
TGTTCATAAAAGATCTTGGCCTGTAATTTTCTATTCTGGCAATGTCTTTTTCTGCATTCAGGAATTGCTGCAATTTTCTGTATTTTGGAACAGTTTGAGTAAGACAGGAGTCAACTCCTTTCTGCGTAGAATTACCCTGTGAAACTGTCTAGGATTGGCTTGTTTGGGGGTTGGGAGTTTTTTTAATTAGCTAATCTATTTATTATTTTGTTAGGGGTCTTGAGGTTTTCTTTATCAGTCTGTGTTCTGTTAGGTGGTATTCTTCTAGAACTTTTGCCATTTCTTTTAGGTTTACCAATTTATTGGTGTACAATCCTTCATAGTATTTTGTAATCATTATTTTTTTAAAATTTCAGATGGTTCTCTTGTGATGCTGCTCATTTCATTTTTATGCTATTTACATCTTCTCCTTGTTTTTCCCTTTTAATAATTTGCCAGTGGCTTGCCAATTTTTAGTCCTTTAAAAGAACTAACTTCTTATCTTTTATTGATTTTTCTATTGTTTTTCTGCTTTCTTATTAATTTATTTTTATTATTTCTTTTATTTTTATTATTTACTGTTCTCTAGTAGCGGAAGTTTTATTTTGCTGCTCTTATTCTAATTGTTGAATATGTTCAGTTAATGTTAATTTTGGTCCTTTTTTGTGACCTGTCCATTTAGTTCTACAAATTACCTGCAGGGTACTACTTTCACTGTGTCCAAAAGTTTTGACATGTTGTACTTTTTCTTGTTGGTTTCAAGCAATTGTAAAATCTCATTCCCTATTCCTTCGATTATTAAGTAGTTTTTAAGCAGGGTGTTGTTCAGTTTCCATGTAACTGGTTTTTTTTCTCTAGATATTCCTATTGTCTATTTCTGATATGTTGTGGTTTGAAAAAATGGTTTGTAATCTCTCGGTGTTTTTAACATATGCATTAGAACTTGCTTTGTGAACCAAAATATGGCATATGAATATTCCATGTCATGTAGAAAAAATATATATTGTGCTGTTTCGAGGAGTAGTCTTCTTTATATTTATAGGAGGCAACATGTTAATTAGCTCTTCTGTGACTTTATTCAGTTTGTTTTTCCCACATCTTCTGCTCTGTTTCAAGAATGGCATCTTGAAGTCTGCCGTTATTCATGTCTATTGCTTCAACTCTGTAAGAGTGCGTGCATGTACTGTGGCGGCCTTTCTTTCATTGAGGGCATCGGTGTTGATTATGGTTACAGCTCCTTGCCCAGTTGCCCTTTTACATGATGTCACGTTCTTTTTCTTATGTCTCATGAAGATTTCGCCTTGAAGTCCATTTTATCTGAGGTTAATATTGCCTGTCCTGCTTTTATTTATTGCCAGTAGCTTGATGTATTTTCCCCTCTTTTGATCTTTAGTCTATATTTGTTTTTTTGTCTAAGATGTGTTTCTTATAAGCAGCATATTGATGATCCCTGGTTTTCTGTCCAATCTGCCATTTTCTGTTTCTTGATGAGTCCATTTTTTCAGTTTTATTTCAGGGTCACTATTGATAGATGTGAATGTATTGGCATTTTATTGGGTGTGTTTTTGTTGTGTTTTTGGCTCCAGTGTGAATTTCTGCGCTGAGTTCCTTTTTTTGGTGGGGGGGG
>NW_022108094.1:0-1563 GCF_000313985.2 Echinops telfairi | reverse complement strand
CTTCCCATTTGATATTTTGGGGGCCCTTATCAAAGACTAGTTGTCTGTATGCTGATGATTTCATCACTGGGTTTTCAGCTCTTTCCTATTGGTCTGAATATCTGTCATTATACCAGAATCACGCTGTTTTGACCACTGTGGCTGTATAGTAGATGCTAAAGTCAGGTAAAGCAATCCCTCAGACTTTGTCCTTCTCCTGAAGGAGTTCTCAGCTAATTCTGGGCTTCTACCCTACCCATATGAAGCTGGTTGTCAGTGTTTCCAATTCTTTGAAGAAGGTTGTTGGCATTTGCATCAGGATGGCATTAAACTTGTATAGTGCCTTGGGCAGGACTGACATCTTTACTGTATTAAGTCTTCCGATCCACGAGCATGTGATATCCTTCCATTTATGGAGGTCACTCTTGGTTTCTTGCAATAGTGTTCTGTAGTTCTCCTCATACAAATCTTTTGTTTTGGGGGGGTTATGTATATCCCTAGCTATTTTAATTTGTGCTTGGCTATTATGAAGGGGACTACCTTTTTGATCTCCTCTTCCGCAGAATTATCCAATGTATATAGCAGTCTGATAGACTTCTGTTGGTTGATCTTGTACCTGCCACTCTGCCATAATCCTCCATCACTTCCAGTACTCTTCTTGTGGAGCTTTTGGGGTCTCCCATATACAAAATCATATCATCTGCAAATAACAATAGTTTTACTTCTTCTTCTCCCAGATGAATACCTTTGATGCCTTTCCTTTGCCTTATGTTGTTAGCTAGGACCTCCAGTACGATGTTAAATAGAAGTAGGGATAAGGGGCACCCTGTCTGGTCCCCTTTTTCAGTGGGATTGTTTTCATCTTTTCCCATTGACTAAACAGGAATGGGTGTTGGATGTTTTTGGATGCTTTTTCTGCATCTATTGATATTATTATGTGGTTTTTATCTTTTTTTATTACTGTGCTGAATAATGCTGATGGACTTTCAGATGTTGAACCATTTCTGCATCCCTGGAATGAATCCCACTTGGTCATGGTGAATTATTCGGTTTATAAACTTTTGTATTCTATTGGCCAGTATTTTGTTAAGGATTTGTGCATCTTTGTTCATTAGAGATATTGGTCTGTAGTTCTGAATTCTTGTGGGACCCTTGCCGACTTTAGGAATCAGTGTTATGCTAGTTTCATAGAAAGAGTTTGGGAGTTTGCCGTCTTTTTCTTTGCTCTGAAAGAATTTGTTTAGGATCGTTGTGAGATCTTCCCGGAATATTTGTTAGAATTCTCCTGTGAAACCATCACGCATAGTGGATTTTTTAGTTGATATTTCCTTGATTACCTTGTCTATTGCTATGGGTCTGTTGCATTGTTTGAAGTGCATCTGTGATAATCTAAGGAGGGCTTGTTTTTCCAAGTATTTGTCCATGTTTTCCAAGTTGTTGAAATCATTGGACTACAGGCCTTTGTAGTACTGTGTAATTAGGGTCCATTGTAATTTCCCTATTTCATTCCTCATTCTGACTATTGATGTTTGTCCTGTTCTTTCTTTGTTAGGTTTTCCAGCAGCCTATGGATTTTGTTAATCC
>NW_022108093.1:0-1503 GCF_000313985.2 Echinops telfairi | reverse complement strand
GGGAGGGAGGGGAAAAATATGAGGAGCCGATACCAAGGTTTCAAGTAGAAAGAAAATGCCTTGAGAATGATGATGGCAACCTATGTACAAATGTGCTTGACACAATGGATGGATGGATGGATTCCATTGTATGAGCCCCCAACAGAATGATTTTTTTTAAAAAGAGAAATAGTACAAAATTTTTTTAAAAATCACTTGTCATTAGAAATAAATGTTTCACAATATATAATTACATATCGTTTTTGTGATGAATCACTATGCTTTAATGATGTTTAACTTGTAACAATGAAAATACAGCCTGCATATCAGATATTTACATTACGATACATCACAGTAGCCAAATGACAGTGATGAAGTAGCAACGAAAATAATGTTATGATTGGGGGTCACCACCACATGAGGAACTGTATGAAAGGGTCGCGGCGTGAGGAAGGTTGAGAACCCCTGCCCTAAACATAAAGAGTTGAGTGTTTCCTCACTCTCTTTGAAGCCTGCTATGTATAGGTGTCACGTTTTGCAAGTTGCTTTGCCTCGCCTTCGTTTCCCCGTTGCAAGATGGGGAAATAATGTATAAATACATATACGTACATATCAATGTTTTTCTCCCAGTTTTACCGATGGAGCAGACAGCTTCTTCTTGGAGGTGAGGCAGAGAGAAAAAACACACCAAACAGCTGCCAGCCAGGGCACATCTCAGCTGGGACCATCCAAGAAAGCACCCCTCTACCACCCCAACACACACATACACGCACACACACACACACACTCACACATGCACACACCAGCCTAGTTGTTCACTGAAAACTCTCCCTTCCAACGAGGGCACGGCTGACACACAGCAGAGCCTCCTCCCCTCCGACGGGACAGTGGACCCGCAGTTGAGTCACCATGCTTATGAGCCAAGCTCCCCAGCACCAGTGTCTCCTAGCCACCTGGGCACAGCAGCATCGCCCTGCAGATACCATCCAAGAAGGTGCGTGGTTGATGGCGGGCAAAGTAAATCTCATAGTGGGTAAAACCTCCCCCACCGCCTCTAGCTTTGCTGCCCATCTCAGGGCACAGATACCACCCAGCCAACCTCCGGGCCCCCATCACCAAGGACGCAGAGCCAGCTGTGAAGCATCTCAGCCGTGACCCTCCAAGAATGTGCCCCCTCCAGAGCCTCCCCCCTGCCACTGGCCTACCTGCCCACAGCAAAGCCCTGTCTCCCAGGACACACCTGTCACCTCAAGAGCCCTAAACCAGCGATTCTCAACCTGTGGGTCATGACCCCTTTGGGGGGGGTCAAACGACCCTTTCACAGGGGTCACCTAAGACCATCGGAAAACACACATTTCTGTCTCCAGGCAGGTCCGCCCACATGCAGATACGCCTACATACAAGTACCCGAGGTGAAGACTGTTACCCATGCTACACCATGCTTCAAGACAAAACTTCGTTTATTTTGCACAGAAAGGACCATAGCCAGATCAATTTCCATAGTGTCAGTACATACTTACAGGT
>NW_022108092.1:0-1594 GCF_000313985.2 Echinops telfairi | reverse complement strand
AGCCATTATCAGCTGTCTAGATCAAGCAGACACCACTGTCTATTCCACAACCAATGTGGACATACCCCTAGGTGATTCCTCTCCTATTGATTGTATTGCCTATGTTAATATCCCTCCTGGTGACTCAGGTTATTGTCCACTATCAGGGAACTTGCATGCCTCCCAGAATAGTAATTGTCTGTTTTTATTATGTGAGACGTTAGAGTGATCAAACTTGTTCTAGAATGAATTGTATTGCCCCTTTCTGTGATGTATGACTCTATGGTGTGTGGTTAGCAATAAATAAGGAGGCTCCCTGGTTCTCGAGAGGGTGGCTGGCCAGAGGGTGGCTGGAGAAGGTGACTAAGGAGGACGAAGCAGGGGCTTCTTCTCTGACAGCTAAGCCCCCTCCACGAGGACCATCAAGCCGGGCTGAGGTGAGATATGCTACCATGAATTGCGTCTGACTCCATTACTTGACTCTATCCTTTAACTCTCATGCTCTCTATGACTTTACTATAATCTCTACTTATTATCGCTGTACAATTGCGCCTACCAAACCTGTGATGTTTTGTGGGGTTCCCTCTTACCCTTAACCCCACATAGAGGCAGGGCAGGGAGTGATCAAGGGTAATGTAATCAAGAAGAATTACTGTAACCCAAATGAAGACTGAGCATGATAGTGGGACAAGAGAAAAGTCAAAGGAAATAGAGGAAAGAGCTAGGAGGCAAAGACCATTTATAGAGGTCTAAATAAAGGCATGTACATATGTAAATATATTTATACATGAGGATGGGGAAATAGATTTATGTGCATGTATTTATAGGTTTAGTATTAAGGTAGCAGATGGACATTGGGCCTCCACTCAAGTACTCCCTCAAAGCAAGAATACTTTGTTCTATTAAACTGGCATTCCATGGTGCTCCCCATCCCGACACAATCGCTGAAGACAAATGGCTGCATAAGCACATGTGGTGAAGAAAGCTGATGGAGCCAAGCTATCAAAAGATATAATGTCTAGCCGGGTCTTAAAGACTTGAAGGTAAACAAGCAGCCATCTAGCTCAGAAGCAACAAAGCCCACATGGAAGAAACACACCAGGCATCAAACATCACACAGGCATCAAAGAACAAAAAAATCATATCATTGTGAATGAAGGGGAGTGCAGAGTGGAGACCCAAAGCCCATCTGTAGGCATCTGGACATCCCCTTATGGAAGGGTCACGGCAAGGAAATGAGCCAGTTAGGGTTCAGGGTAGCAACGATGAAACATACAACTTTCCTCTGGTTTCTAAATGCCTCCTGTAGCACCCCCTCCCCCATCATGATCCCAAATCTACCTTATAAATCTGGCTAGACCAGAGGATGCACACTGGTACAGATAGAAACCGGAAACACAGGGAATCCAGGATGGATGATCCTTCAGGACCAGTGGTGAGAGTGGCGATACCGGGAGGGTGGGGTAGACAGGGGGAACTGATTACAGATATCTACATATAACCTCCTCCCTGGGGGACGGACAACAGAAAAGTGGGTGAACGGAGACGTCGGACAGTGTAAGATATGACAAAATAATAATTTATAAATTATCAAGGGTTCATGAGGGAGGGGGGA
>NW_022108091.1:0-1546 GCF_000313985.2 Echinops telfairi | reverse complement strand
TACAAGGAAGAAGAAAATGTTCTAAAATTGATTGTTAGTACAACTCTTCTTGGTATGGTTGATGATTGAATTGTACGATATATGCATGAAGTGCCAATAAAACTGCTTGGGGAAAACATGAAAGCAAAGGAAAAGAGAAAGAATGGGGAAATTTTCATCTTGAGGTTGGATGCTGTCAGAACTCTCCAACACAATTAAGGCCCTTGGGTTGTAGGGCCCCAGAAGACATGCCACGCATATGGACGGGCGCAAGAATCATTTGTTCAGTGTAAACATGTCTCCCCTTCTAAAGGAATCTGCACTTCTATGAGCGTCCCAGATGCTTCTAAGATCCCATGACTGTAGCCAGCGACATCATCAGGGGAGGGGGAGGCCAAAACACAGGACCTTGTTTGTTTCAGTAGACTTATATTATTTTTAGCAAAATACCCCCAAAGTTTGTTATTACAACCAAAACATTTTCTTAAGTCCAGCTTACACATATCGATACCCCTTCAAGGCTGAGATCTATGTGGATGTACGGTTTGAATCTTCTAATGGGCTCCGGGTCAGAGCAGACTGTTAGATCTTTTCTCCCTGGTGGGTTTGAGATTCCCACCTTCTGCTTAACAGTTGAGTGCTAACTCATCAAGTAGCTGGTGTAAGAACCTAGGACTCGTGGTATAATGATGAAAAGATCTTTATATTTTGTTACGTCGTTCGACCTATGGCTTTAGATCCAAGAACCTAAAGTCAGATAATGAGGCAAGATTTAGGATCCAGATTAAGCAGAAAGCTACAGTGCTCAGCAAGAATATGAGGGTATATTTTGGATTTTTGCTTTTGTTGTATTTCTTCTTTTGTAAATTTACCCTGTCTATTATTATTATTTTTTCATTTGAATCATTTATTGTGACTAGCAATGTGCTAGCTGGTTCTTGGTAAATACAATATATTTGTCCTTAGCAAATGTCTATCTAGTGGGAAAAGCTGTGAAATCAATAAGTAAACAAATAAGCAAGCCCTGTGATTATTCTTTATTTATGAGAGTTTTATACAAAATCTCTTCCAAGTAGGATCTCTAGTAGCCCTGCTGGTGTAGCAGTTATGCATTGGGCTGCAACTGGCAAGGTCAGCAGTTTGAAACCATCAGCGGCTCTGCAGGAGAAGGACAGGGCTTTCTACTCCTGCAAACTCAGATACTCGCAGGTGCCGTTCTGCCTTGCTAGATAGGGTCACTATGAGCCGACATGCACGGGAGGGCAGTGGGGTTTTTTAACTGAAGGGTCTGGTACAGCAAGAGTGGGGCAGAAAGAAACCGAAGTCATCGCTTGCTATCATGGCTAGAAAAAGGTCAGTCTCCTAACTTCAGTGCTGTGGACAAAGAGCTAGGGGTTCTCAGAAGTCTCTGAGACTGAGTAGTTTCCCTTCCTGTCAAAGGAGCAGATAATTTGCCCTGAGTAAGTTTCTCCTGCTTCCATCCACATATGTGGCAGATCTCTTTGGCGTCTATACCACATGTCTGATTTCCAGGGCCTAAAACCTTCCCTGGCAATGGGAAGTTATA
>NW_022108090.1:0-1607 GCF_000313985.2 Echinops telfairi | reverse complement strand
AAGAGAGGGAATAAACATCTAAGCAAAGATTCACATAATCTATAATCAAACCTAGAGCTTATAGGGTATTGTATTTTATTTGGTTTTCCCTTTACTGCTTAGTAATGAAAGTCTCAAAGCAGTAGCAGAAGGAAAATATGGTATTGACTACATAAAGGAACAGAAGAGATCATAATATCCAAAGTTCTGCTCATGCTTTAAGGGTTTATAGACAACTTTAGCCTGTGAAAGGTGCTTAATAGTTCTACAGTCATAAAGTAAACCATCTCCATTTTAAAGACACCAGGGATAATTCCACAGGTAATACATAATCAAGTTTACATTTTAGAATTTATTTGATGATACTGATGTTGCCTATGATCATCAGTGGAGTGTTTACTCTCAGTCATACACTATTCTAAGTAGTCTCCAGTATTAAACCATTACTCTTTCTAACACTTACATGAGATATGTGTTATAATTAACCACATTTTCAGATGAGGACACTCAAGTTCTATAGGATTATAAACTTGCCTAAAATGAAATTATTCCGCACTGGCTCACATAAGTACCAAACTGCTGTCATCAACTGCACTATTCCCTACGGTCATTGTCTCTAGCTACTTATGCGTCACTTCCTCTCTCAATTTAACCACCTAGAGTTAGGTCAAAGCATTGCTGGTGACTTTAGGCACAAGCATCAGTGACTAGGTGTAAGCTTAGTAGTCAGCACAACTCCCTGAACTTTGAGCCAGCCAGTCGCTCGTTTTCTGTCTCTTGTTCCCTATAAGACTCTGTAAGGACTCTATTCTTACTCACCTTCTCTCCTGTCAGTTTGTTATACTGTGGTGGCTTGCCTGTTGCTGTCCTGCTGAAAGCTAATTTACCAGTATTTCAAATACCAGAAGGGTCACCCATGATGAACAAGTTTCCACAGAGCTTCCAAATTAAGAACAGATTAGAAAGAAGAAAAAAAGCAAGTACACTTCCGAGGAGAAGTGATACATTTGGATTTTGGTGTTAGTGAAGAATAGTGAAAATACTATGAATTGCTATAAATAAATAATAATTATGTCTTAGAGAAAGTCCAGTCAGAACATCCTTAGCCTTGAGGATGATGAGACTTCATTTCACAGACTTGGGATAAGTTATGAAGGAAGACCAGTCCCTGGAGAAGAATATCATACATGGTAAAGTAGAGGGTCAGCCCCAAAGAGGAAGACGCTGAAGGAGCTGGATTGACACAGCAGCTGCAATAATTGGCTCAAACATAACCATGATAATGCGGATAATGTAGAATCTGGCAGTGTTTCTTTCTGTTGGACACAGGCCCACCCTCTGGGGACAATAGACTTCCCTTACCTAGTCACAGCCTTGGTATTATTGAGCACGGTGTATCTCAGGAATGGCCTACTCTTTGTACAAATTGGCAGCATGTGGAAAGCAGCTGAGTTCTGTTGGATTTGGATTCTGCATCTGCTTCATTGGCCTCCTACTATATGGCCTGTCAATCCCAGAAACCATTAGTGGACTGCCAAATTTGGTTTATTTGGTCAATGTCAGATTCATTCAGCATGGCATCCACTAGCCTCTGGTCTTCCTATTTCATCTTCCTGGTCCATCAGCCC
>NW_022108089.1:0-1547 GCF_000313985.2 Echinops telfairi | reverse complement strand
GGACAAATTGTTAAAAATCGGGACTGTCCCGCCAAAAGCGGGCCGTCTGGTCACCTTAATGTAGAGGTACAGTCTTACAAACTCATAGGGCCAGTTCTAGCCAGTCCTATAGGGTTGCTATGTGTTGGCAGGGAGTTTGGTTTGGGCTTGGCTGTTTCTTAAGGCTTAATTTGCTTTTCCCTATTCCCTTCTTTCTCAGCCAGAGCTAATTTATAGACTCCATAGCCAATTGAATGATTTACATGCCTTTTCACTAATGCTGCTAGCTCAGGCGACAGGCCCTCCCAAAGCATAGAATTAACCACAGGTCAATGTTCCTTTGTAACTGCTCTTAAAACCCAAATGTTCATCAAATAGCATGGAGAGACCCATACGCATTCTTCTTTTCCTGTTTACATGCCAAGTTAACCTTTTTTTTTTTTGAAACACCACAATCAATTCTTTCACTAAAATTTGAACCTTGTTTCTTAAATCCTTTACTGTAATTTTGGTATTTGGGATTAGACTCTCCTCTAGGTCTCTCCACTTGACCTCAGCCATCCATGTAGCTGCTTCTCCTGAATTCAATAACATGTGCAACAAGTTATGTAAATCCAAAGGAAATGACTCATAGGTGCTAGTAAGACAGCAACTTCATGCCCTAAAATTCTGTGGATTTTCATGAATAACAGGAATGTCTTTTACAAATGCATTCAGCTCAGATTTAGACCAAGAATTTGCTGTTACTTCTACTCAGCCAATTTAAGCTGTCTACCAAGGGCATTAAAGGGGACTGAAGTTCAGTCTCATACAAATTATTAGAATGCAAAGGAAGTAGAGAATTTGAGCTAAATCAGGTTAAGAACAAAATCCAAGATAGATAACCCCTTCAGATATAGTAATGGGAATAATGATTCCCTGAGAGTACGGGAAGAGAGGGAGAGGAAGTGGGGTAAGGGGGAACCAATAGCAATGAGGACTGTATAACCCCACTCGAGAGGAATGAATAACAGAATTGTAGGTGAACAGATACATTGGATGGTGTAAGATACAGTAATATATATAATAAGGGTTCCTAGGGGATAGGGGATACATGTAAAGGGGAGCTTCTATCAAAGAGTTCAAGAAGAAAGAAAATGTTTTGAAAATGATGGTGGCAGCAATTGTACAATTATGCTTGGTCTAACTGAATTATGGATTGTTATAATATCTATAAGAGCTCCCAATAAAGCGATTAAAAAAAGTTGATTTTTCTTTTCTTTTTAATTTTCTTCCTCTAAACCCTTTTAATCCACTTTAATATGCATAAGAGTTCATTTATTAAAGAGTCCAACAATGCTGTCTGACCTTTTCATAACTTTAATATTTATTTAGACTGTTCTGTATATTTTCTTGAACTCCAGCAAGAATGCTCATTTGCTGTTTTTTTGAGAATTCAAAATGACAATTGAAAAACACACCCTCCCAAGGGGTGGGTATTGTTTATATCTCCACAGGAGAGGGAGAGAGGGATCAGACTTCAACCCAGTGCGTCAAGACATGAATGCAACATACCCGGCAGGAAGCAG
>NW_022108088.1:0-1607 GCF_000313985.2 Echinops telfairi | reverse complement strand
GGTAAACTGTTTGAAACCACTAACTTTCCCACGGAAGAAGAAGGAGGATTTCAACTCCCATAAAAATAACAAAGCCCACATGGAAGAAGCACACCAGCCTGTAAGATGACAAGGCGGCGAAGGGGTCAGGTATCAGGCATCAAAGACAAAAAATAAATAAATCATAACATTGTGAATGAGGGGGAGTGCAGAGTGGGGACCCAGGGCCCATCCAGGGGAAATTGGACATCCCCTTGCAGAAGGGTTGCGGGGAGAAGAGGAGCAAATCGGAGTGCAGTGTAGTAATGATGAAGTGTGCAATTTTCCTCTAGTTTTTAAATGCTTCCCCACCCCCACTACCATGATACCAATTCTGCCTTGCATATCTGGCTGGACCGGAGGATGTGCACTGGCACAGATAGGAACTGGAAACACGGTGAATGCAGGACAGATCAACCCCCAGGACCAGTGGATAGGGTGGTGATGGCAGGAGGGTGGAGGAAGGGTGAGGGAGAAAGGGGGAACAGATGACAAAGTCTGCATATGGCCTCCTCCCTGGGAGACAGACAGCGGAGAAGTGGGTGAGGGAGACGTTGGATGGGGTAAGATATGATAAAATAATAATAATTTATAAATTATTAGGGGCCCGGGGGGAGGGGGGAGCAGGGAGAGAGGAGAAAAAATGAGCTGACACCAAGGGCTCAAGTGGAAAGCGGGTGTTGTGAGAATGATGAACTCAACATATGTACTAATGTGCTGACCACAAATGATGTATGTACGGATTGTGATGAGCTGTATGAGCCCCTAATAAAATGATTATTAAAAAATAAACAGTCTTAGAAACCCACAGGAGCAGTTCTACTCTCACCTGTAGTGTTGTGAAGGGATAAAAGAGTATTTGACAGCACTGAGGTATTTTTATTTGGAGGCCTTTATTTTAAAACAAATTTTGACATAAAATTTTATATAAATCTAACGCTGATAGCTCTGATTGAACACTTACATAATTTCAATATAAATGCTAATTGATAAAGACAGTTTTATAGGAGGTTAGTGACTATAGCCTACTGATTTTGCCAACTAGTGGCAAATGATATTACCGAGAATTTGTAGCGCTCTATTTACAGCCTTCCTTTCATTGGAAATGCTTCCTTTGTCAGATGTCTAAGCCCCAGAACAAAATATCCTATCCATGTGAATGAAGGTGAGGGCAGAGTGGAGACCCAAAGCCCATCTATAGACAATTGGACTCCCCTTACGGAAGGGTCACAGGGAAAAGATGAACCAGTCAGGGTGCAGTGCAGCACTGATAAAACATACAATTTTCGTCTAGTTCTTTAATGCTTTCTCCCTCTCCCCGACTATCTTGAGCTCAATTCTACCTTACAAATCCGCTGGACCAGAGCACATACACCGGTACAAATAAGAACTGGAAACGTGGAATCCAGGACAGACAAACTCTTCAGGACCAAAAGAATTATTTCTTGACTTTCCCTCTAGTCCCAGTAATAGTGGGCCCTGAAATAGTAGACCATTGAGACAGGGATTAGAATGACCATGTACAATCTCTACAAATATGTATATTTGACTGATATCTCCCAAGCATTCTTCCTTCTCTTTTAGCTCTA
>NW_022108087.1:0-1608 GCF_000313985.2 Echinops telfairi | reverse complement strand
TGTTTGTTTGTGTGTTGAGTTTAAGATGGTATGTAAAGCAATGGAAACCCTTGTGGAAAAGTGGGTTGTGCATTGAGCTACTAACCACAAGGTCAGCAGTTCCAAACCATCAGCCACTCCTGGGAAAAAGAAAAGGCTTTCTACTCCTACAGAACATTCCAAAAACACGGGGGAACCGATTACAAGAATCTAAGTATAGCCTCCTCCCTGGGGGATTGACAGCAGAGAAGAGGGTAGAGGGAGACGTTGGACAGTGTAACTTATGACAAAACTGTAATAATTTATGAATTATGAAGGGTCCGTGAGGGAGGGGGGAGTGGGAAGAGAGGGGGAAAATGAGCAACTGATATTAAGGGCTAAAGTAGAAGGAAAATGTTTTGAGAATGGTGAGGGAAACAAATATACATATGTGCTTGATACAATGGATGGATGTATGGATTGTGATAAGAAGTGTATGAGAAACCCCAATAAAAAAATTTTTTTTAATTAAGATGTTTTAAACTATTGAAAATAATATATATTCCACAATTATTGGGTGTAAGATTCTTTATATCTATTAGACCAAGTTTGTTAATTTTATTCAAGTTGTGTATATTATTACTGAATTGTCCTCTGCTTGATATATTAGTTTTTAATAAACATGTCAAAATCTAAGCAACAAAATAAGTTTCAAGTATGGTTTTAAAGATCACCTGCAATCTATGCACTATTGATTGTAAAATTCTCCTTGAAGCTGATTCCGGGAACCCAAGAGGCAAGTGAATTTTGGGAATGATGAGGGCAACAAATGTATAGATGTGCTTTACACAATTGATGTGTGTATGGATTGGGATAACAGTTGTATGAGCCCCTAATAAAATGTTAAAAAAAAAAAAAAAAAAAAGAGCCAAGAGAAAAGTATGTGAAACAGGTAGCTGCAGAGGGAAGGAGTTCTGTTCTAGTTGCAAGGGAATTGTTACAGTCCTAAAAGCTGGGAGAGACAGGGAAGCATCCTCCTCTGGAGTTTTCAGGTCTTGCCAGCACCCCACGCTTGAGCTGCTAGCCTGGAAAAAACGTGAGAGAGCACATTTCTACTCTCTTCGGTCAGCTACTTGGTAGAAAATTGCACGATGGCCTGAGAAACCAAGCTACTTACTATTCAATAACGATATTAGAGGAGACAGGAACAAGGGTCCCTATTTGTAAAACCAAAGAGAAAAAAAGTTGGTTTATTAGGGTACAAAGAGATGTTCTTCTTTTCAAATACGTCTTCTGTAAAATTTGCGTACATTTAAAATCCATTTCCAATAAAACAAAGAATAAAAGCACCTGGAGTCAATAGCTCCCAGGGCCCCCAGCCCTACTTGAAGCCATGCCTTGACTTGGAATACACAAAAGGACACGTTAAACGCTCAATAGTATGAAATGGTCCATTTTTCTAGATTGAGAAGTACTGGAAATATTCTATTTTAAGTCACATCGACTCTGGCCTCATTAAACCCCCAAATCAATGTTTGTTTTTTCAGGCTCAGACAATGAAACATCTTTAAAATAAGAATGTTGCAATTCTCCCAAACAGTGGACAATTGAATGGCAAGGCCACAGTACCAGTGTAATTAAAAAAAAAAA
>NW_022108086.1:0-1608 GCF_000313985.2 Echinops telfairi | reverse complement strand
CACATGGCCACCTGGGTCAGATCCCATACATCAGAGTCTGGCAGGACCTGGTCCAAGATCCCCTGGTTGAGAAAGATCCTGCCTCCAGCAGGACTCAGTGGCAAAAGGAATTATCTGTGGGACTTTGATGGCCAGACTCGGGATTTTCCCAGACCCACTGGTGGACAACAGGGGCTGCTTTGGGGGTCGTGAAACTCGTGCAGCCTTCTCGTGGACCGCTCGGAAATGTTACTGCTTATGTACTTTTGGTAAAAAATATTATAAATCATAATGGCTTTAAATTTAATGTCTTGTAAAAATTCTATTTAACTAATTGTGTTACTTGGACCCCTCAGGGCACTGCTATTGCCGTTCTGCTTCAACCTTCATTTGTTGTGTTGCCAGTGAATACCACTGGGCCTTGGTATTCAGAAAGAGGGTTACAGGTATTAAAGGAAATTGAAAATGCTTTAGACAAAAGCGCTTTATAGGTGTGCTTATAGCAGGTATCTTAGCTGTTAAGCTTGGTTGCTGCTGCTACTACTGCGGCCATTGCACTCTCACAAAGCATACAAATTGCCAGTCATGTTAATAAATTAGCTAAAAATGTGACCACTGTGCTGGGAACTCGAGGATATAGACAAGAAACTAGACCAAAAGGTAAATGCTCTCTGTGATATAGTTATGTACTTGAGAGACGAGGTACAGGGGCTTAAGGTTAGATCTCGTCTAGAATGTCATGCTAAATATTCATGGATCTGTGTCACACATGAACAGTACAACAGCAGCCAACATAGTTGGAAAGAAGGTGAAGAATCATCTCCTAGGTATTTGGCACAGTGCTAATGAATCTTTAGATTTATTGCAACTCCATCAGGAAACACAGGCCATGAAGAATGCTAAGCCCCTTGATTGTGATGCCACTAAAGCCGCAGCAAATTGGCTTCTGCATTTTCGAGATGCTCTCCCTTCGTTGGGAAGTCTCGGAGGTCGGCCTCACATGCTTGTCCTCGGCCACAGCAGGAGTGTGTGTGTTATGGATCCTATGCCTACTCCCTATGATATTGCACAAGGTTATGTTTAAAGTTACGACCTTAAGAACTAAGTTACATGAAGTGCACCTGCGCACTTCGCCCCATCCCCGTACAGGGGGGTAAGGCAGAGGCTGGATAGCCAGGGACGGGTAAGATTGAGCCCGAGTCTCCCACCTAAGACAGGTCATGGTCGCCTGGAAGACTATGGCTGATGACGGGTAAGGGTGATTTTGAGACCCGACAACCTAAGACAGGCACAGTCATCTGCCGGCGTTTTAAGAAAGGATGCCTTCTGTAAATTAAAAAAGGGTGGGGGGATGCTGGAGGCCATCTGCGCCCTAGTCTTGAAATGGGTAAGATTTCTCATAACCTGTGTGCTGTTCTCCTCTGTGGTTTGGCATTCAGACAGGCCATTGAGAACAAGTACAAGTAGGTATGCAAGTCCAGGAGCAAGATGTAAATTGTTCTTAAGAATGCTTGGCTTAGCACAACATGAAGTTTTCCCATCGGCAAACCGGAGTAGCGGAATAAAATGGATAGTTTCGGCGCTCAATGGGTGGTGGGTGTGCTCTAAAACCGGATTGACTCCATGTCT
>NW_022108085.1:0-1572 GCF_000313985.2 Echinops telfairi | reverse complement strand
AAAATGTTTGTGGGATCTCTAGAGATAACCTACTTTTTATTTTTGAGATTGGTAATTGTTTTCTCTCTCTTTGTCTCTGAGTTTCTCAGTTGTATCCATTTTTTCATTGATATTTTATTTCTTTCATTGTTTATCTATATCATTAATTTCTGCGTTAATTCTTTCTCCTATTTAGTTTGTGTTTAATTTCCTCATATTATTCTAGCTCCTTATGGAGATAATATAGAATCATTGAATATAAATACATTTTTTCATTTTATAATATAAATACTTCAATTTCCTCTAATGATCATTAATTTACATCCAACTCACAAATATGGGCATGCTGTATTTTTATTATAGATATATAGATAGATAAGAGTCCTGGTAACATAGTGGCTTCATGTTGGGCTGTGTGCTAGTCCAGGCCGACTAGAGAAACAAATCCAGGAACATTCATCTATGTGTACGAAAGAGCTTTATATCAAAGAGCAATTGTATATTGAGAGAACACCCCTTACCCAGTCCAGGTCAAGCCCATAAGTCTGATATTAGCCCATACGTCTGATACTAGTCCATAAATTCCTCACAGACTCTAGTTGCCACTCACAATGGTGCCGAATTCAAGAAGATCACAGACTGGTGGGTGGAAAGTCTTATGGATCCTGTGGTGGTGGTGGTGGAGGCATCTCCGTATGATTCCTCCAGCTCCTGAGTGTGTCTCTTCAGCAAGAAGGTGAAGCAGAGAGAGAGTGCATCCTGCCTCCAGTGAGGAAGAGAAGAAGTTCCCAGAATCCTCATGAGAAGGTCACGCCCACAAGGAAGCATCATCAGGCTGTGTCCTATTTGACAGGTAAGACGCCATCCCTTCACTCTATTTATCATGTTGACAAGACATCACGTAATCACAGGTCAGCAGTTCAAAACCACCAGGTACTTCTTGGGAGAAAAACTAGGTTTTCTACTCCTGTAAAGAATTACAATATTGGAAACCCACAGGACAGTTCTACCTGTCCTATAAAGTCACTATGTGTCAGAATCAACCTAATGGAAGCAACTTTACTTGACTTTCTCCTGTTATATATACATAGATGTCTTACCAGAATTAGCATCTTACCAAGAGAAAGCTTTACTTTTGGAAGACAGAGCATTGCAAGAAATTTTTATTTAGAAGCTCCCAGGAAGAAGAAAACTTGGTCAAACCTACTGGGCTAGACTCAGCATTTCTTGCTCACCCTCCACCTCCACCTTTTCCACAGCCGCTACTCTGCTATGCCCATCCACATCAAGCTTTTTAAAAGGTTCCTGTACACACAAGATTCTTGGGAGCTTCCATCAAGGTTACACGGAGTTCTGGGAAATGTAGTCCTAAAATGTTGCCCTGGGTTTCATTCATGCTTTATCCAAATATCTGCTCTGCTTCCCTTGCCCTGCCATACATAGATTGATTTCAGAAAAGGATTGTTCACATTCCAGTATGTGGGTAGTTTCCTAGATTTCTTTCTGCTTTAGGGAATAATGTGTGGAAATTCCACTTTTTTAATGTCATTAAGATTTGTGTATGGATCCTATGGCCTGTCACAAATAGCATTC
>NW_022108084.1:0-1553 GCF_000313985.2 Echinops telfairi | reverse complement strand
CCCCCCCGCCCAATTATAAAATTATTGTCGTTGCTACTTCATAACTGTCATTTTGCTACTATTATGAATTGGGTGACCCCTGTGAAAGGGTCGTTCGACCCCCAAAGGGGTGGCGACCCACAAGTTGAGAACCGCTGTCTTAGAGGGTAGACAAGTGTGAACTCGGGTAAAGGGGAAAGCAATACTCAGTAAGAGGGAGGTTGGCAAAAAAGAGGGAGGCAAGGGGAAACACTGGGGGGCTTTGCAAACATTAAAGGCAACCGAGGCAAATTCTGTTCTCTATCCAGCCTGCGATCTCTGTGATCAGTGAGCAGATGCTTGGGGAGAGATGCGGGCGTGGGTGAGCGAGGCGAACACACTTCCTTTGCTTCTAGAGAAGCTTGCAGAGCAGCTCGCTTCCTTCCCGGCTCTCATGACGCACTGTCTCATAGGCATGGAGTCCCTGCATGACCCACATGGTCACATGCTCAACCACTGATGAAAAGTTGGAGCTTCTGATCTGCCCAGAGGTGCCTAGGAAGAAACACCTGGCAATCTGGAACTGAACAAGCAGTCTGCCACTGGAAACCTGGGGGAGCACGTTCTGCTCAGACACACCTGGGGTTCCTGTGAACCAGAGTGAGTCGACAGCAATGGGTTTCATCTTGGTCTCACATATGGGTTTGCACAGAAGCATTATGCTGGGACTTCCAGTGGCACAGGGACTGCGGGGATTTCCTGAGATCCAATCAGGGCATCAGAGAAAAGGACTTCTGTTTTTAACAGTTTTATTGGCACTTCAGACACATATCATACAATTCAATAATTCAACCGTATCAAAAAGAGTTGTAGAATCTTTACCACAATTAATTTTAGAACATTTTCTGATGATGGCACCTTATGTATAAATGTGCTCGATACAATTGAGGTATGGATTGTAATAAGAGCTGTAAGACCCCCAATAAAACGATTTATTAAAAAAATTAAAATGTTTACAACATTTTTGTTTTTCCTCATACTCATTGCTATTCATATAGTCCTTTTTTTTTCCATTTTGGCAAAAATATACACAACAAAACATTCTCCAATGCAACACCTTCTGCATATATAATTCATTGATTAGACTCTTCGTGTTGTACAGCCATCCTGGGTCTCCCTCCTCAAACTGTCCCCCAGCACTGACAGGCACGCAATGCACCCTGAGCAAAACTTCTGTGAAAGGGACTTCTTAACGCGGGAAGTGGGACAGGTCCAGAAATAAACACCATCCCCTTTGTTGTGGCCTGCTAGACAGTTTGTTCTTCTTCGTTCCAACCTCTACCTGCTCCTTTCACACACTATTCATCCATGTACCACCTTAGAGGGCAGAGGTACTGCTGCCAGCAGGTGAGGTTAAAGTTTAGCTATTTTGTTATTATTTTTAACATTATTTATTTATTTAAAAAAATCATTTTATTGGGGGCTCATACAATGCATATCACAATCCATACATACATCCATTGTGTCAAGCACAATTGTACATTTGCTGCCATCATTATTCTGAAAACATTTGCTTTCTACTTGAGCCCTTGGTA
>NW_022108083.1:0-1610 GCF_000313985.2 Echinops telfairi | reverse complement strand
AGATTTCCAGAATTCTCAGGAGAAGGCCATGCCCACACAGACATCTCATTGGCTATGATCTGATTGACAAGCTAGACCCTACCCCTACATGCTTATTCCTCAAATTGACAAACAATTATATATCCACCACACCCGGTTACATTCTCTATAGATTCTTCATTTGATTTCTTTTTATTTTTAAGGTATGTTTGTTGGGCTGGTTTCCCCTCATCTTGATCCAGGCAGGGGCTGTTAGCGCTGTTTCTGTCAGCTGTAGCCTGGCTTTTCTTCTTGTAGACCAGTGGTCCTCAACTTCCCTACCCGTGGCCCTTTCATACAGTTCTTTATGTGGTGGTGACCCCCAACCATAAAATTATTTTCGTTGCTACTTCATAACTGTCATTTTGCTACTGTTATGAATCGGGCAACCCCTGTGAAAGGGTCGTTTGATCTCCAAAGGGGTCACGACCCACAGGTTGAGAACTGGTGCTGCAGACTGACTAAGGACTGTGGAGGAGCCAACACACAAAAATACTGTTTGTGCTTGGCTAAAGTTCCTGGTGATTGTAGAGTCTCCCGGCCAGGTCACGTCCATGAAGCAGGAATTGGGGCTCTGCAGCAGGAGCTTCTTGTGTTTCCTCTTCTCTTCCAGACAAGGGTGAGAGAGAGCCTTTGTGAGTGAGGCCATGATCACATGGGGACATTGTCACTGCTGGAAAGGTCTTTTGATTTCTCGACTGCTGCTTCCGTGGCCTTTGATTAGGGATCCAAACAAAAGGAAATCCTGACAGCTTCCTCTTTTCTCCATTTGACATGATGTTGTCTCTTGGTCTCCTTGTGAGGAGTTTTGTTTCCTTTACCTTGAGCTGTAATCCATGTTGAAGGCTGAAGTCTTTGATTTTCATCACGTGTTTCACGACTTCCTTGTTTGCATTGAGCAGGCAAGGCTACTGGATAGCGTTCTTATTTCTCACGTGAGGGATAGTGTTGAGTTGCTTCTGTCATATTTGCTGGAATTCACAGAAAAATATTACTGACCATCACTTTATTTGTTGCAACATTAGATTTCAGAGTATTGCTCTAGTAAAACATTTTAAAATTTCAATTTGTTATTTTCAGAAATTACTTTTCCCCCCAAAATAGACTTTCGTTGGATTGAAAAGCCTCACACCAGAGTGCAGAAATTATGCTAGCTGTGTTTGTTGTAAGGAGGACCTGAGCACTTGGTGAGGAAGGGCAAGGACTGCAGCCTTCAGTCTGGATTGCAATTCTATGTAGAGAAAACACAAATCCTCTCAACTGGACCAATAGGCAGCGTCATGATGAAGAGAGAAAAGATTTAAGTTGTCAAGATGGAAGATCCAGGATGCCACTTGGAAGACTAAGCTGCACCTGACCAAGCCATGGTTTTTCAAGTGCCTCACATGCATGTGAAAGTTGTATAATGAATACGGAAGACCATAGAAGAATTGGTGCATTTGCATTAGGGCGTTGGTAAAGAATATTGAGAGTACCGGGGACAGCTAGAATGACAAACACTTCTATCTTCAGAAAAGTACAGCCAGAATGCTCCTTAGAAGAAGCCTGGTGAGAGTTTGCCTCATTTAATTTGGTCATCTTATCAGGAGAAC
>NW_022108082.1:0-1611 GCF_000313985.2 Echinops telfairi | reverse complement strand
AGTGGCAGTAATGACAGAGCATGCGCTGTTACGCAAAAACCGCGATAGAGTGAAGCCGCGGAAGTCGAAGCGCGAAGTGGCGAGGGTTCACTGTATTCCAAAAATTGAAACAGAACTCTTACTGCCACCTTGGTCTTTTCTGACACATACAGGAACAAGGGACTTTCTAGATTAGGAAGCCGTCAGGCTGGGGGACTAATTAAGGCTTTTTAAAAGGTGATTTTAAGGCCTTTTCTTGGACCTTGTTTCAAGAGGTCTGTTGTTTTTAAGTGCGATCGAGCTGGCTCCTGCTCATAGCAACCCTATGCACAAAGGAAGGAAACATTACCCAATCCGCATCCTCATAATTGTTCCTATGCCTGAGCCCATTGTTGCAGCAGTTGTGTCAATCCATCTGATTGAGAATCTTCCTGTTTTAGTCCCCTTCCACTTTACCACACATGATGTCTTTCTCCAGAAATGGATGTCTCCTGACACTATGTCCAAAGTATGTAAAATGAAGTCTTACCATCTTTGCCTTAAGGCGCACTCTGGCCATACTCTTCCAATACAGACTGGGCTGTCCTTTTGTTCATGGTACTTGCAATATTCTTCTCCAGCCCCACAATTCAAATGCATCCATTCTTCTTTGGTCTTATTTATTCAATGTCCAACTTTCACATGCATATGAGGGAATTGAAGATACCATGGTGAACCTTAGTCCTCAAAGTAAAATCCTTGCTTTTCAATATTCTCAAGAGGTCTTGTGCTGTAGATTTACCTAATGCAACTCGTCTTTTGACTTCTTATACTTTCTTTTCTTTTTTTTTATGAGGGAGCAACCTTTCTGGCCAGCTTTTGTTGGTTTGTTTGTGTTGGTCATTATTTTATTGGGAACTCTTACAGATATCGTAACAGCTCATAATCCAAATAGATCATGCATACTTTTATAATTTCTATTATAATCAGTTTCAAAACATTTAATTTCTTCTTGAACTCTTTGATATCAGCTTCCCTTTATCCCCTTCCCCCTTCCCCCTTCCCCCCAGGAACCCTTATTGTTGTTGTTGTTATATATTATTATTGTTCTATTAGTCTTTTGATTTCTTTATTGCTGCTTCCATGAGCAGTGCTTGTCAATCCAAGCAAGACAAAATTCTTAACAATTTCAGTCTTTTCTTTGTTTATCATGATGTTTATCATGACTTATTGGTCCAGTTGTAAGGATTTGGGTCTTCTTTATATTGATTTGTAATCCATTCTGAAGACTGTAATCCTTGATATCCATCAAATGCTTCAAGTCCTTCTCACTTTCAGCAATCGAGGTTGTATCATCTGGATTTGGGAGGTTGTTAATAAGCCTTCACCCAATCCTGAGACCAAATTCTTTTTCATATAATCCAGCTCCTCTGATTATGTGCTTAGCATGCATATTGAACAAATATGGTGAGAGGATACAACCCTGACACACACCTTTCCTGATTTTAAGCCATGCACTACCCCTTGTTCTGATTGCACAGCTGCTTCTTGATCCATGTACGAGTTCCATCTGAGCACAATGAAGTGCTCTAGAATTCCCATTATTCTCAAGATGTTTTACACATGCACTGACTCGGCTTTCCTCCTGCAGTC
>NW_022108081.1:0-1507 GCF_000313985.2 Echinops telfairi | reverse complement strand
ATTAATGAAAAACAGGACAATCAGAATGGAAATAATGAGAATGTCCCATGTATGGTGAAGCATATAATGTCATTGAAAACTGTATATAGAAATTATTGAATGGGAACTCAAACTGCTTCATAAACTTTCACCAGAATACAATAATGTTGTTTAAAATAAATTAATGAAATTCTTAAAACCCCCCAAAATTCTATCAAGAGTTCAACTAGCAATAAACAGGTAATATTATATTTAAAAACAACCTTAGGTATGATGACTGTATAACCGCACTTGAGGAGAGCGAATAACAGGATTGTCAGTGAATAGCTATATTGGATGGGGTAAGATACAACTAATATATGTATATATCAAAACAACAAGGGTTCCTGGGGGAAGGGTGGGGAGGGGAGGGGATAAAGGGGAGCTGATATCAGAGTTCAAGAAGAAAGAAAATGTTTTGAAACTGACTGTAGTAGCAATTGTATAATTATGCTTGAGATATTTGAATTATGGAGTGCCATGACATCTGTAAGAGCTTCCAATAAAAGGGAAAAAAAGGAAGAAAATAACCTTAGGCATACACTTTTTCAATTTAAATTATTGTTTGACACTAAAATGTTTAGCAAACTTCGATTTTTTTTCTCCTTTTATAGGCTAAGAATTTGGAAAGACTATCATTTTTTCCTCTCTATTTTTCTAAAATTCTATTACTTTTCAAGTTGATTTTAATTTTCTTTGTCCTTCTAGATCTCTCAAATTAAAAAATTTCTCAAATAAAAAATTTGGCTATGGTCCCAATTAATTGAGTCCTTTTAATATTTACTTTATAGGAGGGCCGCGCGCCGGCCGCTTGTCGGCGCTGTCATGGCGGGGCTGCTGAAGAAGACCACTGGCCTGGTGGGATTGGCGGTATGTGAGACCCCCCAAGAGAGACTAAGAATATTATACACAAAGATCCTTGATGTTCTTGATCAAATCCCTAAAAATGCGGCCTATAGAAAGTATACAGAAGAGATTACAAATGAGAAGCTGAATATGGTTAAAATGGAATCTGATGTTAAAAGATTAGAAGCCCAACTTCAGGGTGGACAAATCGAGGAAGTGATTTTACAGGCGGAAAAGGAACTAAGTCTGGCGAGGAAAATGATCCAGTGGAAACCGTGGGAGCCTTTAGTGGAAGAGGCCCCTGCCAATCAGTGGAAATGGCCAATATAACCCTCCTTGTGTGATTTTACTGTGCTGACGGGAAACTGGTATAATAAAATATTCTGTTATATGACTAATATTTACTTTATAATTTTCTAATTTCATGGTGCTTTTTTTCATTTATAGCTTCTATCTCTCATAGTTTATTCTTTTTTCTTTCTCTCTTTTAATATATTTCTAAGTGCTGTTGCCAAAAAAATCCCACCCACTTCCCAGAAGAATGCACGACAGAGGACAACACTGAAGATACAGCCTGGGGAGAGTGGCAGGTCTGCCCAGATCACACAGGAGCAAACAAAGAGGGGATGAGAGAGAGAGACAG
>NW_022108080.1:0-1611 GCF_000313985.2 Echinops telfairi | reverse complement strand
TTTCATCATGGAGGGGGCAGCGTTTTGTTCTTACTAGAATAGACACCTACTCTGAATATGGATTTGTCTGCCCTGCCCTCAAAGTTTCTACCCAAACTACTATTTGTGGACTTACAGAATGCCTTATGCACAAGTATGGCATCCCATACAGCATTGCTTCAGATCAAGAAATTTTCACAGTAAATAAAGTGTGGCAATACACCCATGGAATTCCCATGGAATCCACTGGTCATATCATGTTCCTCATCATCCTGAAACAGCTGGTTTGATAGAATGATGAGATGGGCTCCTAAAGACACAATTATGGTGCCAGCTAGGTGACGGCATCTTGCAGGGCTGGGGCAATGCTCTCCAGGAAGCTGTATATGCTCTAAACCAGCTACCAATATATGATGCTATGTTTCCAATAGCCAGGATTCATGGGTACAGGAACCAAGGGATGGAAGCTGGAGTGGCAACACTCACTGTTACTCCTAGTGTCCACATGAAGCATTTTTGCTTCCTGTCCCAGCAATGCTATGCGATTCAGACCTGGTGGTCCTGGTCCCAAAGGAAGGAACCCTCCCACCTGGAAACACAGCATGGATTCCACTGAACTGGCAGCTGAGAATGCCCCCTGGCCACTTTGGGCTTCTCATGCCCTTGGATCAACAGGTCAGGAAAGGTGTCACTGTACTGAGAAGTGTGATTGATCCTGATTACCAAGGAGAAATTGGACTGGTATTACATAACGGAGGTAAAGAAGAATATGTTTGGAATCCAGAAGATCCCATAGGTCGTTTCTTAATACTGCCATACCCTGTGATTAAAGTAAATGGTAAACTACAGCAACCCAATCCTGACAGGACATTTAATAACTTAGACGCCTCAGGAATGAAAGTTTGGGTCACCCCACCAGGCAAAGAAACACAGCCAGCTGAGTTGCTGGTCGAGGATAAAGGTAATACAGAATGGGTAGTAGAAGTAGGTAGAGCTGCCTATCAGTTTTGACCACATGATCAATTGCAAAAGTGAGGTTTGTGATTGTCAGTATTTCTTCTTTATATGTATTTATTAGATATCTTTCCTTTGTTCATGTATGATGTAACAGATACAATTAGATTCAGTAGGTTTTCATTTATATGTATGATAGATGCATGATGTTAGGTGTAAGTGTGATTTCATTAATGTCTGGAAATGATATATGGCTAAAGAAGTGTGTAAAGGTGCCAACTTCAAGAGGTGGACTGTGATAGTTAGGTTTATTGTGCCAACCTGGCCAATACAATCCTGAGGGATTAATCACATTGCAGTTTGCTTAGAGGGCAAAGAAATAAATGGCACTGCCAGGCCCGTTCCCCTCACTCTTGCTCTCTGGTGATTAGAACATGGTGGACTGTGCTACTTCTTTAGCTAGTTCTCTGCCTCAACCTGTGAGTTATACTATCTGTGGGCTAGGCTAACCCATGGATCCTGTTGCTAGACCTTGAGACTCCTTCAAGGCATGGTTCTCCACGTGCTGGTGCATACATTGCTTGAGCTTGAGGTTGATGGATCCTGTCACCTTGCATTCAATATCCCAACTGTGACTGCTTCCCTAAGCTCCTACTGGAGGTTAGTGACCCACCCTGC
>NW_022108079.1:0-1551 GCF_000313985.2 Echinops telfairi | reverse complement strand
AACTGAGTGACTGTGTGCTGCCCTTAGACTAGGGCCCATGTTTGTGAAAATACTCTGCCATATGGCATTGTGTGAGGAGCTTAGAGACTTGCCTTCTGCTCACCTCCAAAAGAATGGATTAATGAGGGTAGGAATTCCTCGTTGCTTTTGTAGTCATCTTGTTTGTTGTAATTTTTTAACTGAACAATCATCTTCTCTTTTTTATGAGAGAAATATTATCTTTTGTAAGCATAACTAACAACACCCTAAGATGTCTTTTTGTTTGAGTTAGGTGTATATTTGTGATTTGTGAGGCTGTTGTCATGTTAGCTGTCATTGAATCAATTCCTTCTCACAGGGACCCATTTCACAACAGAACAAAACACTGCACTCTCCTGTGCCATCCTCACAATTGAGGGATGAACGCATGGGTTTCTTTTTTTAATTAATTAATTTTAACTCATTTTATTGGCGGCTTATACAACTCTTATTACAATCCATACATCCCCCCATTGTGTCAAGCACATTTGTACATTTGTTGCCATCATCACTTTCAAAATATTTTCTTTCTACTTGAGCCCTTGGTATCAGTTTTTCTTCCCCCCTTCCTCCCCTCTCCCTCGTGAACCCTTGATAATTTATAAATTACTATTTTTTCATGTCTTACAATGACCAGTGTCCCCCTTTGCCCACTTTTCTGTTGTCCATCCCCCTGGGAATGAGTTATATGTTGATCATTGTGGTCATTTCTCTCTTCACTCCCCACCTACCCCTTATCCTCCTAGTATCACTACTCTCATTGCTCCTGAGGGATTTATCTGCCCTTGATTCCCCATGTTTCCAGCTGTTGTCTGTACCCGTGTACATGCTCTGGTCTAGCAAGCTTTGTACAGTGGAATTGGGGTCATGATAGTGGGGGGAGAGTAAACATATAAGAACTAGAACAAAGCAGTATGTTTCATTGGTGGTATACTGCCACCTGACTGGCTCATCTCTTCCTGGTGACCCTTTGTGATAGGCAGGTTTATTGTGCTAACCTGGACAATAGGAACATGTGGTATTAACAAGGCTGCAGTTTGATTGGAGGCCAAAGAGATGAATGGCTAAGCAAGCCCTTCTTCTCTCTATCTCTTGCTCTCTGGTGGTGATCGGATAAGAGTGCTCCTGCTAGTTCTCTGCCTCAGCATGTGAGCTACACTACCTGTGGGACTGCCAATCTGTGGATCATGTCACTACAGCTTGAGGTTCCTTTGAGAACTGCTTCATCACGTTGCTGGTGTATACATCGCTTGAGCTTGGGACTGATGGATCCTATCATCTTGCTGACGGTTGATGACCCACCCTTCTTTTTGCTGCTTATGGCAGGACTGCCTGCATTGCTCTACATAAGACTCAGCTGTTGCTTCCTTGACCTTGGACCCAGTGGCCCTCATGAGTTGAATAACTTCCAGTATATTAAATGTTCCATGGAAGTGAGTTGAACTGAGCACTCTGTACTGCTGTGTGGACTAATTAGCTGTTATATTCTTTTGTACTATATATATATAATATATACAGTGAACCCTCGTTTAT
>NW_022108078.1:0-1612 GCF_000313985.2 Echinops telfairi | reverse complement strand
ATTTATCTGTATATGATTTAACAGTTCATTTCTTGTTATATATCTAATTATCTTTAAAATATATTAAATTATCAGCAACTTTGTTTTAGCTCTTTAGAGAACCCTGTCAAACACAATATTAAATATAAAAATGTTAGTAAAAGTATGTTAGTGAAGAAATGAACAAAGGCAATGAAGAATCTTTGTTTTTAATAAAAGTTTTCTTTTTTTTTAACCCCCAATAAAAGCTTTTACGGCCTTGGAGTCTTTAGTGACAAACTCGTTCATCTCAAACAAAATAAATAAAATAAAATCATTATTAAATAAAAAACTTCCAGATAATTTGATAAGACAAATCTACCAAAGTCTAACTAGCAGTTATTTTCTTTTATACATACACTGATCAGGGAATATTTTTCAAAAAATTGTTAAACATCCTATGATTAACCTTGTGATAATTAAACAAAACTCTGCCATAAACAAAGGACAAAAAGTACACCAGAAAAAATAAAGCCTACTTGCAATCGACTCTTTCTCCTTGGTCCTACTTAGCAGAGCGAGGCCCGGCCCGGTCCTGTGCCATCCTCACAAGTGTTACGTGTGAGCCACTGTGTTAATCAATTGTTGTTCATTGAAGGTAGTCTTCTTTTTCCCTGACTCTCTACCAAGCATGGTGTCTTTTTCCAGCGATTGGTCATTCTAGATAATATGTCCAAAGTGTGCAAGATGAAGTTTCCTCATCTTTATTTCTCCCCTTCCACATTTTTGAAATGAACTTTGTCACTGAAGACGCCAAGTCCACTTTGGTTTCATTTTCCTTCATTTCTTAGCCATTCGGACCAATAGATAAGGAATGGGTGAGAAGGAATCTGTAGGGCGTTTTCCTTGTTTTGTTTTTACATGGAGCGTTTTTAAATTTTAGTTTATTTTTCTCTCTCTTAGTACTACCATGCCCTGTGAGTAAACTAATGGTAAATGACAGTACCCCAATCCTGACAAGACATCTAATGACCCAGACTCCTCAGGAATGAAGGTCTGGTCACCCTACCAGGCAAAGAACCACAGCCAGCTCATGTGCTGGCCAAGGACAAAGGTAATACAGAATGGGTAGTGGAAGAAAGTATTTCTATCTATCAGTTATGACCATGTGATCAATTGCAAAAGCAAGGTTCGTGATTGTCAGTATTTCTTCTTTATATGTGCTTATTAAATAGCTTTCCTTTGTTCATGTTTGATGTACCAGATATAATTAGATTCATTGTGTTTTCATTTAGATGTATGATGTTAGGTGTAAGTGTAATTTCATTAATGTCTGCAAATTATTTATGGCTAAAGAATTGTGTACAGGTGCTAAGTTGTCAAGGGGTGGACTGTGTTTGTTAGGTTTATTATGCCAACCTGGCCAATAGGAACAGTGGGAGTAATCGGGTCACAGTTTGATTGGTGGGAAAAGAGACAAATGGCTTTATAAGGCCAGCCCCCCTTTCTCTTGATCTCTGGTTATCAGACCATGCTGGAGTGTGCATTCTGATGCTATAGCTAGTTCTCTGCCTCAACTTGTGAGCTAAACCACCTGTAGACCAGGCCAACCCATGGATTGTGTCACTAGAGCTTGAGGCTCCTTTGAGACCTG
>NW_022108077.1:0-1613 GCF_000313985.2 Echinops telfairi | reverse complement strand
TACAGGGTTTTTAAAGACAGATTTAAAAATAATAATAATAACAATCCATCAGGCCTTTCTTTCAAGGTACCTCTGGGTGGACTCAAACCTTTAACCTTTTGGTTAGCAGCCAAATGTGTTGATGAAAATAAATTACTACCAGGACCCCCATTCTCTAAATCCTAGCTGAGACCTTGCTTTCCCATTTAGGAGATGAGGTGAGTTTGTGCATATGGTGCTTAGAATGGATGGGACAATGGATAGGTGGTTAGGGAGTAGAAGAACTGAGTTGCAGGGTCTTGACGGAGCAAGTAGGGACAGAGAACTATATGCATATAAATTTGCATATGATATGCATAGAACATACATCTACATCTGTAGGTACACTTGGTTCAGAGTGAATCGTTTTTCCATTCTAAATCATTGTATTCCTCAGATCGTCTCTCCTGGCACTCCTATAAATACAAAAGAGTCTATTTATTCATGGAATAGAAAAATTTCCATAATTTCCTTACACAGGTTGTTGAGATCTGATGAATATCTTCTCGTACACAAGTGCTGGGTGCAGGCAGATTTTTCAAGCCTTCCTGTAGATAGTTTAATTGAATCTGTTGATCTTGTCCCCCAAGTATTACCTGCTTCTCAGTGTTTCTGGAGGTAGAATGGTATGCCCCCAACCCCTGCTCCCTAGAGAAATAAGCTATCTTTACCATGTAAACCTGGAACTTCAGTACTTAGTAAAGGACAGATGTGGACCATTAGGCAGTGGTTGCTCTGAATTATGGCTCTGTTTTCAAATACTCTGAAAATAAGACTTCCTAGTTGTATGCTTCCTGCTATGAAAACTAGCTCATGGGATTGTGGACGGCCGGGTGTAGGGTAGAGAGTGTTTTTGTTTAGCTAAACCCTTGTAGCCCTTATTACCCAAGAGAGTTTCTGCCCCTTGCCATCAGAAGAGTGTCACTAAACCACGTAATGTGATATAAACACCAGGCGTTGGAAAGGGTCCTGGGGGGGGTGGGCGGGGGGTGTTGGCGGGTAATAGTGTACTCCCATGCTGCTCACCCAAAGTCCGGAGGTTTGAGTCCACTCAGGAGCCCTGGTGGTGTAGTGATTCTGAGTTAGTTGGGCTGCAATCCTCAAGGTCAACAGTTGGAAACCACCCGCGGCTCCTGTAAACCGTTAACACTCTCAGAAAACCACAGGGCAGTTCCATCCTGTCCTAAAGGGTTGCTGTGAGTCAGCATGGACTGGATGGCAGTGGTGTGCATATGGCAAGGGCGTGGTTATCTGATGATGGAGAACCCTGTGGAGCATAGTGCTGCTGTCTATGGCAGCCAAGGGATTGCTATGGGCTGGGATTGCATTCCAGGGCAGCTTTAGAAACACAGTGAAACCTTTTCTTGTGATTTAGGTGAAGATTTACAGAGATATCAGTTCAACACTCAGCAATTCATGCACGTGTTTCCCCTCCTTCACTGTAATCCCCTCAACGTGCCATAGCCTACTTCCTCCCTGTGTCTCTGGTGTCCATCCCTCCTTCTTTCCTAACCCTCTGTCCTTGGGCAAATGCCGCCCTGTCCATCATAAAGGGTTGATCAGTCTCATCTGGTGATGAGTTCAATTGTAGACCC
>NW_022108076.1:0-1491 GCF_000313985.2 Echinops telfairi | reverse complement strand
GACTCCCCCCTGCACCCCCACCAACTCCACCAGCTTCCTACCATCACAGAGCAGACCCCCCCACCCCCCTCCCACCACCAACTCCACCAGCCTCCCCACCATCACAGAGCAAACCCCTGCCCCCCAACTCCACCAGCCTCCCCACCATCACAGAGCAAACCCCTGCCCCCCAACTCCACCAGCCTCCCCCCCATCACCGAACAGACCCCCACCAACTCTACCATCACAGAGCAGATCCCTGCCCCCTGCCAACCCCATCATCACAGACTTCCCCCTGCACCCCCACCAACTCCACCAGCCTCCTACCATCACAGAGCAGACCCCCCCACCCCCCTCCCACCACCAACTCCACCAGCCTCCCCACGCTCACAGAGCGGCCAAACCAAAGCCAGGCTGACTCACTGCAACCTAACAGGACAGAGCGCCGGCAGCCTCCCAGACAGACTGTCTTTACCAAAGCAAGTGGCTCCATCTTTCTCCCGAGGAGCAGCTGGTGGGGTCAATCACCCACGTGTGGGCTAGCCGCCCAGTGCTTTAACCACCGTGCCACCAGGGGCTTGGGCCACACAAGCCTCAGCCCCCAGCAGTCAGAGGATGAGGGGAAGGCCTCTCCCCATGTGAGAAAGCCCTGACTCAGCACTCGGCCGGTGTGCTTTGGAATCAAAGTTCCCTGCTGTGGCCAAAATAAGAGTTCTCTTAATGCCAAAAAGTGAGGAATGAGCAGTTGTGACCCACAAATGCGGTTTTCTACGCTTCTGCTGGGGATGCAAATTGGGCCCTTTGCCTCCCACGGAGCAGAGAGGAGGCCAGCAGGGATTGCAGGTGGCTGCGTGGAGACATCCTGGGTGTGCTGGCATCTGGAGCCCCAAGGAGAAGTGGTGTGGTAGTTACATAATCTGTTGTCAATTGAGAATTAAGAGTGAAGGGGTGGAGTCTAGCCTGTCAATCGGGTGGCAGCTTGATGACCTCATTTGGAGGCACTCAGGAGATAAATTGCTCGCTGGAGGTGGGCCACATCCTCACTCCCTGCAAGATATTCCTGTTGAGGTTTTGAACTGCTGGCCTTGCGGTTAGCAGCCCAACGTGTAACCCTGAAGCCTGGTTACTATGGGCCCCATAAGCTAGTCATTGTCGCTCAGATAATGTATCTAAAATTCCCCCCATAGCCACTGGGTGGCGATCGTGGGCTTTCACTCGAAGCTTCACTTGCAAACTCCAGTCTCTGTGGGTCCTCATTGGAGCCAGGCCTTCTTCCCGGCAGTTTTATGGCTCAAACTCACTGCTTTTGAGTCTGTTCTGACTCCCAGCAAGCTTCGGCAACATTCCCACGCGTGAGAACCCAAATAAACCCTCGAAGCCCTTCCTGCTTGGTCTTCAGGTCAGACAGCAGCAGCAGTTCCCTCTGTGCTACCTATGGGATGTGGTGGCGCAGGGGATTACACACTGAGCTGCCCACCCTGGAAGGAGAGTCAGTCAGAGAGCCAGAGATGG
>NW_022108075.1:0-1614 GCF_000313985.2 Echinops telfairi | reverse complement strand
CTGCTTGGCTGGGTGCTGATCATGGGTGGGGTGCGGTAGGGGCCCCCCATGGCTAAGCAGGCCAGGTTAAAAAGCACAAGGCTATTGTTTCTTATTTCTGGAGTCTTGAGCACAGATGTACCTTTTTCTGTTTGTGAAGCAAAAATAGGAATCAGCTTACCACCAATTGATTTTAAGTATGGGTGGCGGCTGGGGGCCCCAAGAGAGCTGGGGGTAGGGACAGGAAACCCAAGGCATGGAAATGTAACCATCAGAAGGGCTATTCTGAGAATGTTGTGCGTCTTGTAAAGAGTCCAGGTGTGGAAAAGCAGAAGCTGGGATGTCTTGGAAGCAGATCCACATACCTCTGATATTAGCGATTCCAGTCGCTCACATAACAGCCAATAGTGCGTAACCCAACAAGGAGGCAGCCACAGAGGCAATTTCGACCCGTGTTGTTGCTGCTAGGTGCCTCGGAGTCGATTCTGACCCACAGCCAACCTATGCATAACAGAATAAAGCACTACCCGGTCTTGCGCCATCCTCACAATTGTTCCTATGCCAGAGCCCATTGTTGTAGCCACTACATCCAAAAGTGGCCCAATAATCGTGCTTCTAAGGCGCTGTGAATCTTTCCTGGAGCAGGCAGCCTCCACTTCCTAGGTTTGGATCCGTAACCTTGTGGCTAGCAGTCTAATGCATAATGCACAGTAGCACCAGAGCTCCTTGCTGCACCTGGGGATTATAAATGGACAAAATGTTAGGCACCATCAAGTCAATTCCAACTCATTCCGACCTTATACGAGATCTGCCCCCTGAGGATCTCCTTTGGTTGCCATTTTCAATCTCATGGTTAAGTGGTGGGCTAGAACCACTGACCTTTAAGTTGCCTGTTGAGCACATAACCGATGTGCCACATGATGCAAGAGAGCCACCACAGAGACAGGGAAGGACAACTTGCCTCAGTCTCCAGGCAGCGTGGGGGAGGTCTCCAATCCAGGATGGCCACCAGGTTTGGCCTTAAAGATTTCCTCCCTGTGGTAGTTAAATTATATAAATAGAGTGAAGGGGTGGAGTTTATCCTGTCAATCATGTCACAGCCTGATAAGCCTCCTGGTGGGTGTGACCTGCTCATGAGGATCGTAGGAACTTTCTTTCGCCTTGGAGGTGGGCCACACTTTCTCTGTGCTTCGCCGTCCTGCGAAGTAGACTCAAGAACTAGAGGAGCCATGTGGAGACCCACACCAGTGTTAAGATGCTTCTACAACCACAACCCACTGGCCTGTGAGCTTCCTGCATTTGACATCATTGCATGTGCTGCATGAGTCTAAAGAGGAATTTATGGACTAGTATTGAACATATTGACTAATACCGGAATTATGGACTTGATCTGGACTGGGCTGGGATGTTTTCTCAATATACAATTGCTCTTTGCTATAACTCTCTCTTACACATATATGAGTGTCCTTGGATTTGTTTCTCTAGTCAACCTGGACTAACACATTATGGAACCAGAAGTTAGGCACTAGAGAAAAAATAAATCATAAGGATGGAGACTTAATGCTTGTTTGACCTGCCTCGTGGTAGTTTTTCTTCTTTGGCTAGCCAGAGTCAGATAGGGCAACACTGCTTACT
>NW_022108074.1:0-1614 GCF_000313985.2 Echinops telfairi | reverse complement strand
TGGCAGATGATTAACTGTGGTAGGTTATTTGGTTGGAATTAGGTTTTAAAAATATATTTCTATTGAGAAAAGGACAAATCTCATGCTACATATAACTTTTGTAATAGTTGGAAAGGAGCTATAGAAATAAAGGTAGTCAATGTAATAGGCCTAGAATTACATAGATAACCTTATATCTGTACAAAGCTTTGCAGTTTTGCAGATTCTTTCATATTGTCAGAGAGCTGGATATATGCCTGCCATTTCATGGAAAAATAAAAATAGAACTAGATTAGTTCTGCCTAAATTCTGTCTGTGAGTGCTTGCTAAATTGGATAATTGATAAAATCTGTATGTGGAGCCAGTCTAGAGAAAATTAAGGTTTTCTTTACTGAGCTTTAGATTTGAGATATTCCTCAGTGTAGAACATTTAGGGAAATAAATGCAGGAACTGTGCTATGAATGAAGACCACCGCCTGTTTTATAGGCATATTCTGGGAGATTTAGAAACAGAATGAAAACAGAATAAAAGGGATGATGTATAATAATGATGTAGGATAAGAGACTTTGGAGTCAGGAGGTCACAGATGAATTGAAATGATTACTGTCATCATTCTGGGTCAGAGCTTCAAACTGGTTCATTCCAGTTCAACCCGCTACTTAGAATTTGTGTTTCCACCTCAAATATTGAATCAGAGCTTACATGTTAACAAGACAGGTTATGATTTAGTATCAGGGATGGAAATGAAAATTATCAGCAGAGGGTTCCACTGGAGCCCGAGTTCAAAGTCCATTTCTAGGTACAGAATTTTCTCTTCTGGTAAGGGAGGTTAATTAACATTAGTTCTCTTGTTGAGGACAATTAAGAAAAGGTGATATCTGAGTATATATGATGTTGTTATTGGGTGCCATAGAGCCATTTCTAACTCATAGTAGTACTAAGTAAAAGGGAACTGATTTCAAGGAGTTCAGGAAGGAAAACAATGTTTTGAAACTGATTGTAATAGCAATTATACAATATTGCTTGATGTGATTGAACTATGGAATGATACATCTGTATTTACCAATAAAATGGTTTTGAAAAAAAGAAGAGGCACTGTTTAAATTAATGTATCCTGCCCATTTCTGATCCTGACTCATAAACTGTTAACTTCCTTAATAAATCCCATAATCGTGAAGAAAAAATAAATAAGAATTAATAGACAAAAAATCTGAGAATTAGCCAGAGTTTGGGGACACTTTTCTCCTGGTGACTTTCCAATTTCTTAGAATATGATTGAGAGTCTAAATGTTGACCACTACTTTCAATTTTTGTACAAATATAGAGATACAAGATTCGGCATCCAACGCTCTCTAAGGCAGCCTTGAAACCTCAAGTGGTAGCTTTGTAACCATCTTGGGAGTAAGAATGCAACTGTTAAATACAAGGCCGCATAGATACAGTCACTCATTTTTAAAAAATAGTTTTATTTTTTTAATTAATCATTTTATTGGGGCTCATACAATTCATCACAATCCATACATATATCAATTGTGTAAAGCACACTTATACATTTGTTGTCCTCATCATTCTCAAAATTCGCTTTCTGCTTGGGTTTCTGAAACCAGCTCCTCCTTTTCCTTTTTCCCCTCCCT
>NW_022108073.1:0-1615 GCF_000313985.2 Echinops telfairi | reverse complement strand
CGAATTGCACCCTGGTCCAACACCATCCTGACGATGGACTGACTCAGACCATGGCGTTTTCACTGGTTAATATCTCAGAAGTAGACCACCACGTCTTTCTATCCCGTCCATTTAAGGCTAGAGTCTCCCCTGAAACCGGGTTAGCATCATGTGCATGTGCAAGTCTCCACGGAATTCGTGGTGGTTAGACTTGAGGTACATTGGTCAGAAACAAACCTGGGTTAGAATTCTGCCGCTGAATCACCGCTGTACCGCCACTGCCTTCCCTGCAAAACGGGAGCATCATCTGAATCATAGTGCTGTTGGTCGTTTTAAATGAGAACATGCAAGTTAGGCACTTAGGTAAGTGCCTGGCACGTGCAAGCACGCCATAAATACGACGTCTCAGGGGCTTTCCCGTCAACCACACATCTGCTCTCGCGCTCTCTTGGGACAGTCAGCCTACTCTGCCCTGGATGAATTTATAGTAAAGCCTCATTAATTTGGACCTTATTCACTTAGGATTTGTGATAAGTCATCAATGGCTTAAGCTGAAATTTGCTTTTATAAGTGCTATGAAATATTTTTTAAAAGTTAACAGGGAGGTTAAAACAAATTTATGAGGAGGCTGTTTAAGTTAATGAACCATCCACAGTAACTTTAGAAATCGTCATGTACATACAAATAATTGATGTGCTAATTACAAATGATTCTTATCTACACATGAAAGCAGGCCCGGTTTCAAGTGTAAGTCAAATGACTCCACATATAAGCGTTGTTGGCAATGCTAGTTTATTAGAAACTTTTAAGAAATGGATTTTATTGTTTAGGAAACCTTGAGTTTACGATGATGGAAAATTTGGCAGCCAATACCAGTGTTGGTTGCACAACATGATTAATCTAACCAATGTCCCTGAATTGTACATGTAAAAAATATTGAACAGATAAAGGCTATTGATATATATGTTCACACTTTTTGCAGGAAGTGTTTTAAAGAAGAGGGTTTTGCCACAAGGTGAGTAATTAACAATGAATTGCCATTTTCCCATGCAATTTTCTTGTACATTCAACCATTGACTACATTGAGGAGAAAATTTCAGCCCAATGTATCTGAAAGACGAGCGCAAAAGCACAAGAGAGAAGCTTGTTCTTCCCCGGGTCCCTTTGTCATCACTCTCTTTTTTGACACCAGAAGGAGCACAATTACTGTTTTCTCAGCAAATAATGACCATTTCCCGACTGCTGGAGCCTCGATAACACATTTTACTTTTATTCTCCTATGAACTGACATTTTTCTGCAATTCAAGGCTTTTTTAAGAGAACAATTTTATAATTCATCCTTGGAGCTAGCGTTGTTGTGATGAAAGTAGAAGAGGAATACATGTGCGCTGTGGTCATTTTAAAGGACCGATTTGGAAGGAGAGAAGCCAGAGGAAGGAAAAGATAGACAAGCGGTCAGTTAAAAGGGAATCTTGGAGAAAATACAATCCCATGGTTTTACCCACAGGGCAATGAAGACAAAAAGATTTCTTAATTTCTTCTGATTAAACAGAGTGCAGGAGAGCTAGGAATGGAGGAGACTGAGGGAAAACCCAGCACATTTTAACAATATTTAAACACAAATCAAACTCTTTTT
>NW_022108072.1:0-1615 GCF_000313985.2 Echinops telfairi | reverse complement strand
TTCTGATCTCTCCAGACTCTAGTTTTCTGTTTTTTTGAACTTACTATAAGTTTACAGTGATGTTCTATCTCATAAATGATTTGATTTGCATCTCCTGAATTACTAGTGATCATGAACATTTTTGCCATACAACCACGTGAATGTTTCTTTGGTGAACTGTCTCTTCATCATTTATGCCCATTTCTCAATTGGATTATTCATCTTTGTCTTGTTAGGTGTTGAAATGTATTTATATTTTAAAGATTAGTTCTGTGTGCATTGTGTCATTGTCAATTTTTTTCCCACTATGGGTTCTTTGTTCACTCTTTAAGTGAAATATTTTTATACAGAGAGCATCTTATTTTGAGGAGGTCTTCGTCATCGATTTACTCTTCTGGTGTGTGTGTCTTTCATAAAGTTGGATAGTGTGTTTATGCCATGTATTAGGCTTCTAATTATATATATATATATAATTAGAAGCCTAATACATTTTATATATATATAAAAATATATATTTTTTCATTCATGATCTTTTATATTTCTAGAGTTTAGAGTTAGGTTTTAATCCACTTAGAATTTATTTTTTTTAATATGAAGTGAGATATGGGTCCTGTTTTATTCTTCTCTAAATAGAAATCCAATTTTTCTAGCAGTTTTGTTGAAGAAAGTATAATCTCTCCATTTAATGTGTTTCAGTCCTTTGCCAAAGATTAGTTTTCTGTAGGTGGATGGACTAATCTCTGGGTTCTATAGTCTATTGGATGTTCATATATATTCCATTATACCAGGACCCAGCAGCTTTACTACATTGGCTTTGTAGTTGGTTTTAAGATTGGAGAATAAGAGTATTCCTAGGTTTTTTTTCTCCTTCTTTAGCAGTGTTTCACTTATCCTGTGTCTCTTTCCTTTCCAGATAAAGTTAATTAGGTTTTCCATTTTTAAAGAATGATGTTGGGAAATGAATTAGAATTGCATTGTGTTTAAAGATTGCTTTTGACATTATTGGAAGATTTACAATGTGTTAAGTCTTCCTATCCATGAACATTCTCCCATTTACGTACCTTTCTTTGGGTTTCTTGTAGTAGTGTATTGTAAATTTTAGTTTATTCCTAAATAGTTAATCTTTTGGGTGGCTGCTGTAAATGTTATTGTTTTCTTGATTTCCTTTTCAGAGAACTCTTCATTAGTATCCAGAAATCTAATGGACTTTTGTACCTTGAACTTATATCCCACCACATTGCTGAGTTTATCAATTACTTCCCACAATTTTTTTTGTTGACTCATATTTTCTACAAATGGAATAGTATCATCTACAAATAAAGATAATTTTACTTAATTCAGATGTCTTTAGTTTTATTTTGCTATCTAATAGATCTGATTAAGACCTCCAGCACAATATTGGTTAAGAATGGTGTGAAAGGCATCCTTGACTGGTTTATTTGAAAGGGAAATGCTTTCAGTCTCTTGCTACTGAGTGATATGTTAACTATTGGTTTTGCATATCTGCTATTTATTTATTTAGCATTTATTTATTTATTTTTTAACATTTTATTAGGGGCTCATACAACTGTTATCCCAATCCATACACACATCAATTGTGTAAAGCGCATTTGTACATCGTTTCTCAAAACATTTT
>NW_022108071.1:0-1615 GCF_000313985.2 Echinops telfairi | reverse complement strand
GCTCTAGGGAAAGTAGCAGAAAGGGGATGCTGGGCTATTTGATAATATTTGAAGTGAAACCTGAATAAACGAATCCAAGAATCAAATAAAATAACCTGAGATGGTTTTTAGTGGAAATTAATATGGTTTGAAATGACTTAAAGATGGGGAAGGGGAAAGTAGCTGCCCAGCCCTCTCATTTTGCAGTTTCTGCCTACAAGCAAATTCAGAGAAGAAAGCCTGAATTACTCAAAGAACAGAAATATGGCGGCCAGCCCAAAGTAGTGGTCAAAGCCCTGGATGAAGAAATTCTGATGGAACTGTTGACCCATGCCCGACTGCTGGGACTAACTGTAAGCTTAATTCAAGATGCTGGATGAACTCAGATGGAACCAGGCTCTTGGACTGTCCTAGGAACAGGGCCTGAACAGCAGACCTAACTGACAAAGCCACTGGTCACCTAAAAGTTTACTAAGTGGAATTTTGTATGAGGATCCCTCCACCACAGCCATTCTTTTATTTTTTTTAATAGACAATAGTACTTTTTGTTTCTAATCATTTTATTAGGGGCTCATACAACTCTATCACAATCCATACATACATCAACTGTGTAAAGCGCATCTGTACATTCTTTTCTCTCATCATTCTCAAAACATTTCCTCTCCACCACAGCCATTCTATCAATCTGTGTCTCCCTGCCCCCACCACTCCCAAGTCCAATAATCCTTGAACTGAAAATAAAATCTGCCTCCACATGCTCTATTAAAAAAAATTTTTTTAAGTCACGTTTAAGAAAAGTTATAAGCAGCTTATGTGTCAGCCTGTTAACCAAAAGTCAGTGGTTCAAAGCCACCAATGACACCTCAGGAGGAAATGCCTGGTAATCGGACCCTCTAAAGACCAGAGTGCTGCACCTTCTTTGGAACGGGGCTCCTGTGAGTCCAAATCTGCTGGGCACACAGCAAACAGCAACACAAGCAGCTTAGAAGTGACCGCGCATGTCATTTGAAGATAAAAGGCTTTTTGACTATAAAAATGTGTATTTATCCTACCACAAGCTAAGCACTCTATTAGAGGTCTGAATGATACAAAGAAATAGAAATATGAGCTACTCACATAATTTTACAATTTTATAGGAGAGAGATGTAATTCAGATTCAACCAATATTTATTCAATGCTTATCAGATGTCTCATAATATAGCAGCAATTTTTTTCACTTAGAAATTCTCTCACTTAGAAATTACAACGATCCATTGATTTTTGTGTTGTTGTTTCTTTTTACGCATGAAGAAACTGATATTCACAGAGGTTAAATAAATTGCCTGAAGTCTCATAAATGTAAGGATAGACCTGGGATTTGAACCCTGTGTTCCAATTTAAGTCTACCAGCCTTATCCTCCATATTCCTCAACCGTGCCTAAAACAACTACCACATCCAGAAACCCCCACGGAAGAGGCTACAGGCAGCACACAGAGGAGTTCAAAAGCCCTCATGAGCCAGGGGTCACAGGACTCATGACTTGCATGATCAGGAGACTATTCTAGACAAAATATTTGCATTTTCCTTGAATGGAAAACAGGTCCTTATTCTGTGGTGATACGTAAGGAGATAATTCAGCGATTAAAGGACATTCTT
>NW_022108070.1:0-1554 GCF_000313985.2 Echinops telfairi | reverse complement strand
AGCAACAAAGCCCACATGGAAGAAGCACACCAGCCTGTGTGATCACAAGGTGTAGAAGGGATCAGGCATCAAAGAACAAAAAAATCAAATCATTGTGAATGAGGGGGAGTGCAGATTGGGGACCCAAAGACCATCTGTAGGCAACTGGACATCCCCTTACACAAGGATCACAGGACAAGATGAGCCAGTCATGGAGCAGCGTAGCAATGATGAAATATACAACTTTCCTCTAGTTCTTAAATGCCCTCCCCCCACTATCATGATCCCAATTTTACCTTACAAATTTGGCTAGATCAGAGGATGTACACTAGCACAATTAGGAACTGGAAACACAGGGAATCCAGGACAGACAGATGAACCCTTCAGGACCAGTGGTGAGAGGGTGGAGGGAAGGTGGGGTAGAAAGGGGAAACCAATGACAAGGATCTATATATAACCCCCCTCCCTGGGGGGGCAGACAAAAGAGAAGTGAGTGAAGGGATAAGTTGGACAGTGTAAGACATGACAAAATAATAATAATTTGTAAATTATCACAGTTTCATGAGGGAGGGGGCAAGGAGGGAGGGGAAAATGAGCTGATACCAAGGGCTCATGTAGAGAGCAAATGTTTTGAGAATGATGAGGGCAACAAATGTACAAATGTGCTTGAGACAATGGATGGATGGATGGATTGTGATAAGAGTAGTATGAGCCCCCAATAAAATGATGTTTAAAAAAAAGAATATGTTTTTCAAATGATTGTGAAAAGCAAAATAAGCTCTTAGCAAAAGGCACAAAACAAAGGAGATAGGAAGAATAAACACAGCAAGCATAAAGTAGATGAAAATGGGTATCTCACTATGGCAATAAAGTACTGAAATTCCCTGTATTGGCTGTTGGCTTTTTTTGATTTTTGGTTGCAAGTGACAGTCCCAAGTTGAACCAATTTAGAGGAAATACTATGATTTTTATGAATAAAGTAGGGAACTTTAAGGTTAAAAGAAAGCTTGGGAGTTTACTGAGACCAGAAGCTCAAATGCTCCTAGGATCCTTTTATTTTGCCTATCATCTGTAGAATAATGGATATTAAATGATGTCCTCTACCACTTGTCTGTCACTTTGTTGTAGTTTAATGGCTGGCTTGTCTGCTGCTATGTTGCTATGTTGCTATGTTGCTATGTTGTTTAATGGCTGGCTGGTCTGGAGCTATGTTATTGTTATTGCAAACAGCAGGAGGGACACTCAGGTGAACACGTTTTAACAGAGCTTCCAGACTAAGAAGAGGCTCAGCAGAGAGAGTGGGCTCTTTATTTCTGAGGGATTAGCCGCTGAACACTTTGTGAAGAACAGTAACCATTATCAGATCCCGAGAGCCTCATGAGTCTCAGCTGGAAAGGGTCAGAGAGAGTGCCAGCAGATGAGCCCCACAGTGGAAAGCATTCAGAATATGGCTGAGGAAGAGCTGCCTTCTCAAAGTAGAATTAATGACACAGATAAAGCCTTTGAGGTAAAGCCTTCATTTGCTCATGAGGCATGACACACTTCACTCTCCATGGTCACAATTTGTTTCTCTAG
>NW_022108069.1:0-1539 GCF_000313985.2 Echinops telfairi | reverse complement strand
TTCAGGGGGAGTGGGAAAAATGAGGAGCTGACACCAAGGGCTCAAGTGGAAAGCAGGTGTTGTGAGAATGATGAAGTCAACATATGTACTAATGTGCTGGACACAAATGATGTATGTATGGATTGTGATGAGTTGTATGAGCACCTAATAAAATGATTATTTAAAAATAAATTAAAAATTGCTCAATGGATTGGTTATAATTATTATACTAATCTTGAAGACAAATTTTCTTTCTAACAGAATCAATATTTCTTTCATTCAAGGTCATATGAAGGTTAAGAAGCAAATCTATAATTCATGCCCATATCTTCCTGAGCTATTAATAACTACAGTGTACTAATTTTAGCAGTGTAATTAATGTAAAATACTCCCATTTCCTATGAGATGAAATGAAACATAATATGCCTTTTCCGGAGCCTGACCATAAACTTGTCCAGAAGCAGGTCATGTTTCCATTTATTTAATTAATAATATTTCTTATTATTTTCAAGATAAGAGTAGTACCTAAATTTTCTCAGTGAATGGAAGTCTGTGAAGATAAGGCATGAACAAATCCCCGAGTTCACCTTTTTGTCCTCAGTTTTCCTCTCAAGTCTTTAGCTAAAAGTAGTTATTTTAACCTTGACTCCAAGTCCTTGTGACCTTGGCTATTTCATGGCACTACCTTGCTCCATTGTTTTTCAGGGGACCGTTTTGGGGAAATAGATCAGCAGACTTTTCTTAGAAAGGCAAATCAAACCATTGACATTGTGTTAGTCTGGGTATTTTAGGGAAACAAATCCATAGCAACTCATGTATAAGAGAGAGTTTTATGTAAAGGTTAAGTGCACATCAAGCAAACATACCAACCCAGTGCTGCCTAAGCCCACAAGTCCAACATTAACCCATTAACCTGTATGTCCAACACCATACCACAAAGTCCTCCTCCATCTCACAAAACAGACACAATGATGCCGACTGCAGGAGGAAAACTGAGTCAGTGAATGTGTAAAGATCTCAGCACTTGCAGGGGTCTCCACATGGGTGCTCTAGCACCCAGAGCTGCATCGGTGTAGGTCCATGTGGCTTCTCCTTGGGGATGTCTTGCAGGAAGTTAGCCTTGCAAGCTGAAGCTGGGAACTGCTAAGGCAGCTGCACCCTGTTGCGACCATCACATCACAAAGCAAGAGACCCGAGAACTCAAAAGGCCCTTAAGGCTCACCAAGCCATTTATCCCTTGCCCTTCAATTAATCCCACGTGTTTATCGGTCAAGTTGGCACAATAACCTAACTCAATCCACAACTTGCCAACCTGGCACCTGTACTTAATTCTTTAGTGTCACAATTGCAATTGAGTAACACTTACACTTTAACCCTATAATCCTGTGAATTTCCCCCCCACCATTTCATGCCTTTATCTCCCCCAATTTTGGGTATCCAATTTATATACTGCCCACTTACATAAACCCAGTTCTCTCAGAAGACAATCATATTTTTCAACATGAGTCTTCATTCCGGTTGGAGCCTTGTGAAGTCTGCATCCATAAGCAAAGTCAAATC
>NW_022108068.1:0-1617 GCF_000313985.2 Echinops telfairi | reverse complement strand
GCAGCACGCTGCTTTTGTGTTAGTCGCCACAAGTTACCACCACCAAGTGGGCTGCTATCAATAGGTGCTAGTGAGTCCATTTCGACCCATAGCAACCCTGCGTACATCCGAACAAAATGCCGCCAGGTCCTGGGCCACCCTCCCCACTGTTCTTATGTTTGAGCCCACCGAAGCTGCTACTGTGTCCACCTATCTTGTCAAGGGTCTTCCTCTTGCTCGCTGCCCCTCCACTTCACCAAAGCAGGATGCCCTTCTACAGGGACTGGTCCCTCCTGACAGCATGTCCACAGTAGGTGAGACCACGTCTCACCATCCTTGCCTCACAGGAACATTCTGGCTGTACTTCATCCAAGACAGATTGGTTTGTTCTTCTGGCCGTCCATGGTACTGTCAATGGTCTTTGCCAGCACCATCATTCAAAGGCACCCATTCTCCTTCAGTCTTCCTTAATCAAGGTCCAGCTTTCACATGCACATGAGGTGATGGACAATACCACGGCTTGGGTCAGGTGCACCTCAGTCGTCAAAGTAACATCCTTGCTTTTCAACACTTTAAAGAGGTCTTGTGCAGCTGATTTCCCCAGCGCAGTGCATCGCTGGATCTCTTGGCTGCTGCTTCCAAGAGCATTGATTGTGGATCCAAGCAAGATGAAATCCTTGACAATGTCCATCTTTCCTCCATTCATCATAATGTTACCCATGGGTCCCGTCGTTAGCCAAGTGCAGACACATTATCTTACGGTTACAGAAGGGAGGTGTGGGAAATGGGTCTTCCCAGGCGAACAAGGCTACTCCTTCCAGAGGCTGTCAAGGGGACTCTGCATCCTTGCTTTCGCTCACTGCTGCTGTAGCTGCTGACGATGAGATGGGATGGGAGCTAGGGCCCACAACTTGTGGCCACCACCTTCATTCAGATCAGACCACTGAGCTCCATCAGGGTTTTCATTGGCTGATTTTCTTTTTTTAGAAGTAGATCACCAAGCCCAAGAAGAAAGGCAATGGATGAGAAATTCTCAGCAGTCGGAGTGGCTACAAATATTCACAATGTTGAATAAGTCAACTGTAAATTGCTTTCTATTCTGCTTTGAGTCTAGCCACCCCCAAACATCAATAACAGTCTGCTACTCCCTCATGTGATTCTCAACCTCCATGACACAGAGACCAGAAAAACTAGATGGTACCCTACTGCCACTACCACCTGCTCTGAAAGGGATCACCTTAGAAGGTCCTGGGTAGAGGGGAAAATATATATGGAATGAAAAATAGTTTTTAAAAAAGACCAGGCTTTTAGAACCTCTAAGACTATAGCCCTTAGTCAACCTTCAGGTCTGGAACTGAACTCACCCTGTGACTCAATTTTCAGCCAAGTAATAGACAAGTCTATCAGGTGAATTTGGGTGGGGGGGGTGGATCCACCTGAGAACCATCAACCATTTGAGACCAACAGGACAGCATGTGCCCATGGACAAAGTTCAGAAGGCAGGAAGGGTGAGGAAAGACAATGGAATGGAAGAAGCAAACACAGGGAGGCACTGAGATAAAGGATGCTACATTGTGACAAGAAACAAAATGTGTATGGACACTTGAATGGGAACGGCTTTATCTGAATTCATAATAA
>NW_022108067.1:0-1618 GCF_000313985.2 Echinops telfairi | reverse complement strand
GTGAGGGCCTCACAGAAGGCTGGGGGCATCCTGCGTGGTTGCTCAGAAGCCACCCTGAGCTGCGGGGATGGTGAGATGGGTGAACTGCTCCCACAACCCTCTCCCTTCCTCTCCAGACCCAGACTCCTTCTGCTCAAGGCAACGAAGATGCTCCCTTCGCCTCTCCTTCACCTTCAGCAGAATCTGGGCAGGCGCAGCCTCAGGTTCTAAAGCCCCCAACAGTTGAGGAAAAGGGGAATCAACTGATGGATCACATTGGAAATGTAGAAAGAAATCATTATCGAGTTATGCAGCCACGACAATCCATGTCCTTGAACCTGTCGATGCAGCCATGGCAATCCATGCCCTGAGGGTCTTTCTTTCTTCCGCTGCCCCATGACTTTATCCAACATCATGTCCTTCTCCAGGGACTGGTCTCTCCTGAACAAGTCTCACTCTCCTTGCCTCTAAGGAGCAATCTGGCTGAATTTCTCCTGAGACAGGCGTGTTTGTTCGTGTGGCAGTCCATGATACTTTCAATATTCTTCCCCAGTGCCATAATTCAAATACATCCAATGAGGATGACGATGAGTCAAAGGCGGAGTTGATTTTTTTGAAGGGGTGCTTCCTGTCACTGTGCTTCCCTGATGCTGAGTCTCTTCCAAATGGGAGATTTCGGGCAAGCCTGTGTCAAGTAAGTCTATCGGTGCCATGCTTCCAGTAGTGTGAGCTCACCTTGTGTCTCAGTGTTACATTTATCATTCTCATAATCATTCAGGCTTTTCCTAAGGCTGTTGCACACTTAGTGGACTAAAGCATTTTGTAAACATAACTTTTATATGCACTTGGAAAACAAAAGGGGTGTGTGTGTGTGAGAGAGAGAGAGAGAGAGAGAGGCAAGCCTTGTTATGATGTTCACTTTTACTGCTGTGGTCTAGAATTGAACCTGCAGTATCTCTGAGGCCTGTCTGTACAAGGAAAAATTTGGCTCATAATTACACAAAGGAACAATTAGTTCACTATTCAGTAATTAACTAATTATCTGGTTATGCCAAGAGACTAGTGTGAGCACTTCATGCTCATGACCTATTTAACACAGGATATTCATGCTATAGGATGACATTGACACTGCTTTTGAATTCTCACCTTCCAAGTTGGCGACCTTGGTGTGAGGGGTAGCCAAGGGCTAGTCAGTGCACCTTATGGGCAGCCATCACCTGTTTGTCAGTGGAGGCCTGTATGTTGCTATGATGCGGAATGGGTTTCAGTGTAGTTTCTAGGCTAACATGATCCCAGAAATAAAGCCTGGGAATCCCCTTCCAAAATGTCAATGATCGATGCATAACCCACCTCCAGGGGGATGAACAACAGAAACTTGGATGAAGGGAGACGGGGGAGGGTGTAAGATATGAAAATAATAATACTTTATAATTTATCAAGGGGTCACTAGGGTGGAAGGGGTGGGGAGTGAGTGGAAAAGAGGAGCTGATGCCAAGGGCTCAAATAGAAAGTAAATGTTTAGAAAATAATGATGGCAACATATATACAAATATTCTTGATACAGTTGATGCATGGAAGGTTATAAGAGCTGTGGGAGCCACCAATAAAATGATTCTTTTGAAAAGAAAGGAAAACAGAT
>NW_022108066.1:0-1618 GCF_000313985.2 Echinops telfairi | reverse complement strand
GCATGTTAATTCAGTTCACATTCAATATTTACTGGGTAAATTTGAATTTGAACAGGAAATTCTAAACAAGGAATATCCCAAATTGACACTACTTCTCTCTTTGGTGAAACTTATGTCAGTTTTTGTATATCTAAACTTGCATTTTAAAAAACAGTCAGTAGAATGTAGCACAGTATGCATGTGAGGCATCTGGATGGTAATCATTTCAGAGAAGCGTTGGATACAGATGGAGATAATGACTGTACTAAGGACAGTTTCTTTTTGTTCTTCTTCCAAACAGTGCTACTTACTTCAGCTTTACAAATTCACTGAGAACTGAGATAATTTCAATATAGGTAATGAAAACTTGTTGATTTGTTTAAGGAAAATGAAAGTCTTGAATTAAAAAAAAATCCTAAAACATTTGGCTAGAAACTCTGTTAAGGAGGAAACAAAGAGCAGTTAGTCTTTTGATAGATGGGATAAGCACCAGAATGGGAAGGTCAGGTCAAGAACTGTAGACACAAAAATACCAACACTCATGCAACATTAGAGGCTCAATTGAAAAGTCTAAACATACACACAAAGTGAACAAGAAAAAAAAGACATGAGTTAGAGCATTAAAAGCCAAGTTATTTCTAACCAATATAAAGGAGAATGAAGTATACCAATGGAAAGAAGTCTAAAACACAGGGGCCCAGATAAGAAAGCATTTTCTTTAAGAGATGTGGATGGGTAGAGATAGTGGAGTTTGGAGTTCAGGGACAAATAGAACGACCTCAGAAGATTCGTGAGTGAGGTATCTGACCGTTTATTGAAAAATGTCATGAAATGTTAGAAGAATTCTGATAGAAAGCACATTCCTTATTTAAGAAGATCTAGAGAATAGGAAAAGAGAAAAATCTATGAAAATGTGGGCAAATTGCTATTGGCAAGGGTGATATTCACACTAGATTTAGAAATGGGAAAATGTATTGGGATAAAGCACTAAGCATCTAATTAATTTCTTGCATCATGTTATTAGGTTTTTGAATATGGCCTATTGAGGAAATCAGTCCCTTCCAGTTGAAAATTATACCTATAAAAATTTTATAAGATTCTTGACTAATTGTAAATCTCCTCCAGGCTTGTCTTTCTTTCTTCATGCTAATAGTGTTCTTCAAAATACTAAAGCAGCAAAGAACTGGGAGATAGTTTGGTGACTGGAATGAATATGGAATTAGGGCGTGAAAAATGTATATGTCCTGTGACATCGTTCATAGATATACAAGAGTGATTCTCTAAAATATAACTGTGCTGCGAAGGCTATCGACCCCTAGAGAGCAGCCCTGGAGTGTGTTGAACTACTATCAGGAAAGTCAGAGGCTGACTCTACATAAAGGAGACTCAAAAGAATGTCATGACAATTTGCTTCCCCAATAATCAGCCTTCGAAAACCTCATGGAGCACAAGTCTTCTCTGACAACCCAAGATTGCCATGTGTCAGAATGAATTTAATGTCAACTCATTTGTTTGGTTTACTCTCAAGGACACTAGACTTTGGTGGAGGACACCTCTCCCTTATTGGTCATTTCCATGTTGATAGTCTTGCTTCTTGACACCTTGTCTATTTGAGGGAGATTTACAATTATAGGGCAGA
>NW_022108065.1:0-1618 GCF_000313985.2 Echinops telfairi | reverse complement strand
GGAAGTGCCACTGAACTTTGGAAAAATTTCCTAAATTGGGTGTAAATAGAGGATTTTGTAGTGCCTGCTTGGTGCAAGGAGTTAACACATTCCTTTTTTATTTATTAACTGGAAGATTGGAGGTTTGAGTCCACGCAGAGGCACCTTGAAAGAAAGGTTAGCCGGGGTACTTCTAAAGAATTAGAATTAGAAGCACAGTGCTATTCTGACAGATATAGGTAGGGTCAGCATGGGTCAGACTGGACTGCATGGCAACTGGTATTGGTTTCTTCTCAAGACAAGAGGCTGATTCTGCCTCAGGGAAGAAAAGCAAAGCAGGAGGTAGGATGCCATGATGCGGATGCACTTCTTAAATAGCAAACTTTTATAACATTATGAGGAATAGTGAATCCCTGGTCCCCAGGTGCACCAGTGCTCACTCCCCTCCCTATCTACATCTTACATTGCAGGCACAATTCCTCAGGTGGAGTCAGCTCTCAAATTCTAAAAATGAGGTCCAGATCACAATCCACCTTATTTTACCTCCTTGTTTGTCAAGTTCCAAGGAGCTCTAAAGATGACTTAGAATCAAATATAGGTTTCCACATTAGATTCCAGCAAATATTCATGTGATATGTCTGAATAAGATTCTCTGGCCTTATCACTCATCATCACTAGCCCCTGGAACAATCCTGGTCCTTCGAGAGCTACACAGCTCCTGAGTACCTCTGCCACCAGGGCACATGGGGAAAAGATGACATTCAGCACAGGGTATGGTTCTGTTAAATAAGCTCACTCAGCCTTTTTCATGTCTGTACTCACTTGATGGTGTGATTCTGAAATGATATTGAATATATAAAACACTACATTGTCTTTGGATTGCTAATTCTAGAAATTCAGTTCTGTTACCCAATGGTTGACACTCCATTAAGGTACCTCTGGGCTATAGAGTAAACCAAAGAAACTTTTCCTGTGCAAAGCAAAAATATTCACTTCTATATGGGACACAAAAATAATTTTCCTCTCCTAACAAATGAAAACTAAATATAGCAAAACTTTGATGTTTATCTGTTTGACCATGAATATAAAAATATCAAACATAGATGAGGATTTCAGTTATTCACCTACATGCCTTAGTCATCCTTACATTTACTCTCAGGATTTGGTTCAGGTGAATCAATCTGGACACAGACATATAAGGGGATACCCCCCAAAATGGATTTTTTTCAAATCTATGTATTTAAATTTTTGATGAAACAACCGTATCACCTTCAAAGTACTCCCTTAATACATTTGTCAAATCTTCAACTCCATTCTTGGAAACATTTTTCAAATTCATCAGTTTGGATGGTTAACAGCACCTGCCTCGTCTTTTAATTCACCTCTTCTGTGTCGTCAAATCACTGTACTTTCCTGTCCCTCTTCATTGGTGGATACAAAAGGAAGTTGCACAGAGCAAGGTCAGATGAGTGGGGCAAGAGAGGCATGCTGTTTTTTGCTCAAAACTGGCATGCCGAGATGGCTGCATGAGCAGGTGCATTGTTGTGGTGGCAAAACCAGTCCCATTTGCCACAAATCAGGCCTTTTTTGTCACACACTGTTACGCAATCTTTTCAGAACCTCTAAATAGAAAGCTTGA
>NW_022108064.1:0-1619 GCF_000313985.2 Echinops telfairi | reverse complement strand
AAGGGGGTGGGGTGGGAATCCGCTGTCACTGAGTAGATTATAATTCCTGGGACTTCATGTGCTTCAGTGGCTGGTTTTTTCCCCAGAAATAGATCACCAGGTCTTTCTTCAGAGGCATTTCTGGGGGGATTCAAGCCTCAACTGCTCCGCAGGTGACCACATGAGCTGTGTGCACACCTTGGAAACTGGAAAAGGCAAGGAACCCCATTCTTCCTGGAACTACCAGGGAGGAGCACAGGCATCCTGGCACCTTGATTGTGGCCCAATGAGTCCCAGGTCAGAATTCTGACCTGCGTAACTCTAAGATTATTTTAAACTGGCAAGGTTATGGCCATGTGCTAAGAAACATGGATAGACACAGATGCAAATTTTGAATCTCCAAGAGTCACCAGGTAGAGGTGTGGGAATTTGGCATGTTGTGTGGCTCATACCTCCAAATACAGAGAGTGCAACAGCTGTTGAACTCTGTAATCCATCTCAGTGTTTGTCCAGAGGCCACACCTTCCAGGACCTGCCCCCTTTGACCATGTGTCATGAGATATTGAGTGGCGCTGGCTCCTCAGTGAAACCAGACCCCTCTGACTCTAAGCCCCGTTGGCTGGAGGACTCATTCAATGGCCTTCTCCAGCACCCATCACATTGTATTGACCATGTCTAAATAGCTTCCACTCGGCTTTCCCTCCTCACCTTTGCTCAGGGTCAGATTTACACAGGGCTCTGACAACTCTCCTCTCTCCCAGGTCACACCCATGTCTTTCACAGGCATTTATTTCCTCCAGAAACAGTTACAGAATACAAATGCAACATGAAAATGTGAGGTGCATTGTTTGAAAATTATTAAGGATTTCAAGGCACCTTGGGCATCAAGCATTTGGGCATCAAGCCTGGCTGCACTGGGTGCTTCTAGGCCTCAGATACAATTTTAAAATTAATTTTATAGATTCAAGCTGGATTTTTCTTTAAGTTTCATTATTTTGGGGTGAAATTAATACTATACATTAGGCCTGGAAACTAGGTATGAATTTTTTAGCTAAACTCACTGGTGAAAAAGAAATAGTCTAGGGAGAAATAATGATAGGTTTCTGATAGCCACATATTATTTGAAAAAAAGAAAAGGCAAGGCAAAAAATCAGACACTAAAATTTGCATACACATTCCTCCATCTTATATTTAAAGCAATGGAGCTAAAAAACAACTAAAGGGTTATTTAGGGGAAAGGACTCAGAGTCCCTCTTGCTCCTCTTTTTAAATATCAGGGCAAAGCTCTGTGACACATAGCAAACTCCCTGGGACTCAGGAACCCGAGAATACTTCCTAAAATCACTTTCAACAATTAATGTTTTGAATTCATGAAAAATATTTGCTTTATCCATGTCCATGAGTTTCAGTGACACCATAATATATTCACCTCTACTTATATCCCACCTGATGGGCAAGTTTTGTCAAGATTTGCCAAAGACCTGATTTGCTTAATACTGCTCTCATTTCTCACTCATGTCAGCTTGGCACACTGTGGAGACACTCGTGTTGTGGAGATCCTGGAAGCTACGCCCCCAGGATTTAAAACGCCATCATTACCACCCATGCGTGGGGAACGAGTGTTGGTGGAGCTGTCAGAG
>NW_022108063.1:0-1619 GCF_000313985.2 Echinops telfairi | reverse complement strand
CGGAATGGGCCTATCTTGGGATCCTGCCTGGCTATGCTGGATTATACAGAAGAGGAACCAGGAGAACGTGAAAATTTCCATTTTAAAGGATTTGGGGATTCTACCACTGTTCATTTTTCTTCCCTCTTGGCTGTTGGAGGTGCCTTCTTTGAGCGGGTGTGGTGGACACAGGCAGGGCGCTCGGCTACTTTCACAGCTGTCGGGGGAGAGAGAATGACGGTGAAAGGCCCTTTCCCTCTGGGTTCCAAGGTGGTGGCGGATGTGAAGTTTTGATGAATACTGAGTTTCCAACCTTGAACTCATGCCCTGACGAAGGCTCTCATCCATTGAAACACGGGGTCCTAAATAGAGTAAGCTTGCTTCAGATTCACCTTGGACCTGCTGCAGGGCTTGGAGAGACTTTAACAAGAAGAAGTTATTCTTTTCTTCTAGAAAAGATGACAACCTAAAAAAAAAAAAAAAGATGACAACCTTTGGTGATAGAGGAGGAGGGCTTCTGGACATCATTTGTTTTTTGGTTTTTTTTAACATCATTTCATAAGGGGTAAAGGACATTTTTATCAGGGGTACACGTTGCCTTCAGGAGGGCGAAAGGTAGCAGCTCTATCCAAATTCTGCAAGACTTGTGTGTTAACTTGGTTAAAGCTTCTTTTAGGGTCCTATTCACTCTTTCTACCTGTCCTGCGCTTTGAGGGTGATATGCACACTTTAATTTCTAATCAATACCCACAGCCTTAGCCAACAATTTGGAAACTTGGGTTATAAAAGTCAGGCCATTATTCCGTGATGTACTCCTTCCTGACACGATAGCTGAAGACAAATGTGTGCATAAGCAAATGTGGTGAAGAAAGCTGATGGTGCCTGGCTATCAAAGGATATAACACCTGGGGTCTTAAAGGTTCGCAGGTAAACAAGCGGCTATCTAGCTGAGAAGCATCAAAGCCCACATGGAAGAAGCACACCAGCCTGTGTGTCTGCGAGGTGTAGAAGGAACCAGGTATCAGATATCAAAGAACAAAAAATCATATCAGTGGGTGCCCACCTTCCCAATATGATCACTGAAGACAAATGTATGCATAAGCAAATGTGGTGAAGAAAGCTGATGGTGCCCGGCTATCAAATGATATAGTGTCTGGGGTCTTAAAGGCTTGAAGGTAAACAAGCATCCATGTAGCTCAGAGGCAACAAAGCTCACATAGAAGAAGCACACCAGGCTGTGTGACCACAAGGTGTCAAAGGGATTGGGTTTCAGGCATCAAAGAACAAAAAATCATATCATTGTGAATGAGGGGGAGCACTGAGTGGAGACCCAAAACCCATCTGTAGGCAATTGGACATGCCCTTACTGAAGGATCGAGGGGAGGAGAGGAGCCAGTCAGGTTGCAGTTTAGCAACGATGAAACATACAACTTTCCTCTACTTCTTAAATGCTTTCTCCCATCACTATCATGATCCCAATTCTACCTTACAAATCTGGCTGGACCAGAGGATGTACACTGGTACAGATAGGAACTGGAAATACAGGGAATCCAGGACAGATGATCCCTTCAGGACCAGTGGTGAGAGTAGCAATACCGGGAGGATGGAGGGAAGGTGGGGTGGAAAGGGGGAACCGATTA
>NW_022108062.1:0-1619 GCF_000313985.2 Echinops telfairi | reverse complement strand
GAAAGAGCCCTTTATCTTTTTAGGTAGCCATGAGTGGTTTGAAGTGTTATGTGTTGAAAGTCGACATTGCTGAGCATTCCTTCCTGGGAGAAAAAGTAGAAAGATTCTCCGGTGTGGTTTGCCACCACAACAGAGGGAGCCACACACACAAGACATTAAGACAAGTACCGAAAGTCAGCAAAGAGCAAAGTCTGCTTTGAACCTGATTTTATTTGCAAAGTCTGCTTTGATGAGCAAAGTCTGCTTTGAACTTGATTTGATTTGAGGAAGCTGAGCTATCTACAGGTATAACATTCAATTTTATAAGGGTTGAGTACCCCATTGTCTCACCTTATCCCCTATCCTACTTTCCAATTGGTCCTTATCCTTGCATCCTGATTGGTCCTTATTCCAGCACAGTGAGTGGTTGTGTAATCCATGAGTTGTGCACCTCATCATCATATGGGGCGGTACTATTAGTCCATGGAATGTCTGGACAAGACCTCTGGAATGGGTAATGTCAGGCAATTTGGCATGGGTCACCCAAATCTCTTGATTGTTGAATGGATCAGGTGGCATGGTGATATGACTTCTGCATATGACTGTTTGGGCTGGGTCCCGACCGGGCAGCCCCCACCTCCTCTCCGGCTCCTCAAGAAGATGAAACCTCAAAGCCCCCGTTCCAGCCTCTCGGGAGGATCGATTATCTATTGAACTATGCAACTCCTGCCCCAACACTCCAAAGAGCTTCTCTCTCCAGGCAGGGTTTGTGTAGCCCCTTCCCCAGCACCCCAGGAAGCAATTTATCTTCCCAGGCTGGTTTGTAGAGCCCCTTTCCCAGCACTCCAGAGAGCAGGTTTGCAAACAACAAGATGACTTCCCATGGGTGGCATCCTGATTCAAGGCCCTGCAGCTGCAAACAATAAAAAATCCCCCTTCCTTCTGTCAACGTAGACTTCCTTAGCTCGGGCCCTGTATGTCTCCCACCGCCTCACCAACAAGCTGCGACTTCCCTGACCTAACTCGTTGGGTTGCGGGACTCCAGGAGTTTCCCCTTGCCTTAATAAAGCCTCACTATACTTCATTCTTGACTAAGCCTTATCTCCTTCTGCACCTCTGTCTCCATCCTCTCAATGACCAATGGAATGTTTCAGGTGAGATAATTCAGGACAGGTCACTCAGACCTCACAGGTTATCCAGGTCTCTAGCTGACCTTGACATAAAGCCCCGCTTGGAATACATATCTTTCTCAACACAATTCAACCAGTGCCTATTAAACATGGACTCAAACCAACTACCGCTGAGAGTTGATGCCAACTCATAGTGATCCTCTAGAGCATGGTAGCATGCCTCTCTGAGTGTCCAAGGCTGTGACTCAGCAGAATTAAAAAGCTCCATCTTTCTCCTAAGGAGCAGCTGGAGGTTCCGAACTGCTGACCTTGCAGTTAGCAGCCCAATGAGGAACCACTATACCACCAGCGCTCCTAAACATTTACTAAATAGTGTTTGTTATTTCAGATGAGGCGAGAAAAAAACCTGTTGGAGACCAGGAGGCCTTGAAACAACCCAGGTGCAGGATGCGAGCTGGCCAGACTTTGGGGGCCTGTTCCAGGAACTGGCTGATTGCTTTGTCCTTGGTG
>NW_022108061.1:0-1614 GCF_000313985.2 Echinops telfairi | reverse complement strand
CATTTATTGATCTCTTGACTGCTGCTTCCATGAGCATTGATTGTGGATTCAAGCAAGACAAACTCCTTGACAACTTCAAACTTTCCTCGCTCTTCATGATGTGCCATACTGCTCCAATTGTGAGGATTGTGGTCTTACTTACGTTGTAATCCTGAGGGTTACAATCCTTGATCTTCATCGGCAAGGCCAGTTGACATAGTAGATAGTAGTAGACATCTACACAATAGATGTCAATACACATTAGTTGCTTACTTGTTTTTCCTCTTCCACGCAGTTAATATTGACTGGCTATTTATATACACCCCCAATCATTCAGAAATATATAGCCAACAACCACGTCATATTGTCCCCACCAAAAAAAAACAAACAAACCCTAAAAGTATGCAGCTTTTCCCAATTACTTTACTCCAAATCAAACATTTACCCATTACTATAAATCACCTTTGATGCTAAGCAGATTGGATAGTACTTGCATTACAGGTGATGGAGAAGCAGACATTTCATTTATCAGAACAAAAAGTCCCTGTTAAGTCTTCACTCCATAGGACTTGGAATTTTTCAGGCACACAACTACGGGTCTCCTTTTGCATGGTAGTCCGATCTGAATTTACAACTGGAACTGGAGCTTTGTACAGATAATCACATACAAAATTCAAAGAAATACGATCTTGGTTACACATTAGACATTTGCATTAGAATTGTTCTTGAAAGAACGCAAACCTGGGTAGAGTTCACTGGTTTTCCTCTCTAATGAACAGCAGTTGTTGAATCCATCTGTCCTTTTCCTAAGCCTCTTATTAAGGAGCATGATAAGGCCTGCTCCTTGGCCATGTTTGCCAATGGTTAGACCGACATTATTTTTTGGAAGACAGAGAGTAAGTAATTCAATAAATGGTATATTCCCACCTGCAGAGAGTCTGCCTTGGGAAATGCCCTATTCAGTCTATTCAAGAAGCCAATCTCTCCCTACAGGCACTTAAATTCTCTTTTGGCAGATAAGATACTTATTAATAAAATAAATTTTAAAATGAGTTGTACAATCAAGTCTTAAAATGTATGCTATACCAAAAGACAGAAAATTAGGCGTTAGATGCCACCCATAGAAGCACACACCACTACCAACAAAGTAAATTAAGCCTCTTCTTCTAGACATCAGGAAATACAGGAGAAGGAGCAACATGTTAAATGATACCTCAGCGATAAATCAGCAAAGCCAAGATTCAGGGAGACTCAAAAAAAAAAAAAAGAGGAAAAAAAAAGCCACTTCATTTCTGTAACCAGTATAGTGTGCAGGGAGGGGGAAAAAGGACCCTGTTTAATTTTTTTTAATCATTTTTTTAGAGGTACATACAACTCTTGTCACAATCCATACATACATCAATTGTGTAAAGCATATTTGTACATTCATTGCCCTCATCATTCTCACAACATTTGCTCTCCATGTAAGCCCCCAGCATCAGCTCCTCATTCTCCCCCTCCCTTCCCATTCCCCACTCCCTCATGAACCCTTGATAATTTATTTTTTGTCATATCTTACACTGTCTGATGTCTCCCTTCACCCACTTTTCTGTTCTCCATCCCCCAGGGAGGAGGTTATATGTAGATCCTTGTAAT
>NW_022108060.1:0-1620 GCF_000313985.2 Echinops telfairi | reverse complement strand
TTTTTCCTTTTGGGGACATGCCACAGCTGCTGAGCTGAGGGAAGTCCTGGGGCTGCTGTGTCATCGTGCATCAGCATGCCAGGCAGAGAGGCAAGAGGAGCCCTTCTGAATTCTCGCCATGGACACAATCCCTAACTTTGAAGGATTTTTTTTTTTTAAAGAAACAAATATGCCATCAGGACAGGCTGGCTGCTAAGAAGACACTGACAGTGCAGGTCAAGGTGATAAAGGAGTAAAATCTCCTGAGTAACAGAAAGCCAAAGCATTCCTCTTTTAGAGGAACGCACGTATGATTCACCACTGGAGGTGGCCTGAGGAGTGACCACGCCGACTTCTTCATTTGTCCTCATTAAATAGCCTCACACCCAATAAAAGTTGTTCAACTTTCTATGATGTCGGCAGAGTTATGACATGGTAGAGAAGGCCTTTTGGTCAGATTATTTGTCAGGAATAGAAGTGTGGGCTGCATTATGGTTTTGAACATTTATGAACTCTAAATGCCATCCCATGGTCCATCTGTCCTACTGTGGGTGCCTGCATGTGGCTATGATGCTGGAAGCTATGCCACTGGTATTTTAAATATCAGCAGGGTTACCCATGGTCGACAGGTTTTAGCGAAGCTGGACAGACTATGAAGATAGACATACAGATCTATTTTTGAAATTTAGTCAGTGGATTAACCAATTCTATGGTTGATGACAAAATATTGTCTGATACAGAGCTGGAAGATGAGCCTTTATATTGGAGGGCACTAAAAATGCACAGTGGCCGCAACAAGGACCTTAAGCACACCAGTGATGGTAAAGATGGTGCGGGCACACATTATGTTTTGTTCTTTTCTGTATGGGCTCACCACGGGCTGGAGCTAGCTCCACAGCCAGCCACCAATAACAACCGATTCTGCCAGAGTGAAAAACATCTTCCCTTTTTGTATTTTTCCTCTACTTTTTATTTATCTGGTGCACAGAAAAATATGAAGCTGGAGTATGATTTTCTCCTATTTAACTGGGAACACAAATGAGGCTTTCTAAGTTATAGAAGTCACAAATAAGGATAAGTATGTATTTTATAATTACCATATGCCAAGCACGAACTTGGTGGAAGTGAGTATATGCCAGGCATTGTGTTATGCATGCTACATTCATTATTCAATTTAAACCTGTGATGAAGACACCATTATTGCTTTATTTTGTACATGGGCACCGTAAGGCCAGTGTCTTATTGATGTTTTTACAACAGTACTTCTAAATGTAGACTGGTATCCAATGAAATTTGCTGAATAATTTATCCCATAAATGATAAGTCTGGATCAGAAAGATGAAAATATTGTCCCCATTGTTCTAGAAGATTTCCCCGCACGAGCTTTCAATTGAGAACAACTAGCTGGATACAATATTGGGAAAATAATCTGCTAGGAGTAAAAAAACAAATAGCAACCAAGTCAGCTCTCCTTCAAAGAAGTCATGAAATACTAAAATCTTGAACTGAAGTAAAGTCCATGAACATCAGCCCTAAATTAATATCGTCCTTCTTTCTTGAGGCATGTGTCAATTCTAATGCAGTGTTGGTCAGAGAGAGGCTGAGATAAGTCTTCAGAAATTTTGCAGGGCTGAGGTACAA
>NW_022108059.1:0-1620 GCF_000313985.2 Echinops telfairi | reverse complement strand
GTGAGTCATCCTTATTTTGTACAATCAGTATTTGTGTATGTTAATGACATGTTATGTTAGTTATATATATTTGTTTAAGTTAAATATATATATATGTGTGTATATATATATATGCCCCCTTTTCTACTTTTCTTCTTCTGTTTTTGAGTTTTTGTCTGGGATAATTTTTTTTTGGCAGCATTCCCTTTGAGGAGCTCTGGTGGCCTATAGGTTATGCGTTGGGCTGATAACTATAAGGTCCCAAGTTCGAAACCACCAGCTGCTCCGTGGGAGAAAGTCAGGGCTTTCTCATACAGAATTAAGTCTTGGAAACCCAGAATGGCAGTCTACTCTGTCCTATAGGGTCACAACGAGTCAGCATTGACTTGGTGGCAGTGAGAGAATTCCCTTTAGTATTTCCTTCAATGTGGGCTTTCTTTGACCGATACTTTCATTTTTTATTTCACTGTTTTTCACGGGGAGACTTTATTTTGCCTTCAGTTTTGGAATCCATTTCACTGGTTCTAGAATTATAAATTGTAAGCTATTTTCTTTTGTCACATATGCACAATTCAGTTTTACTATTTTAAAAAATTTCCATTGTTCCTATTGGAAGAGTTAACTCTCATTCTTACTGTTGCTTCTTAGAAGGTAATCTGTCCAAGCAGCTACCTGGCTCAGAAGCAACAAAGCCCACATGGAAGAAGCACACCAGTCTGTGTGATCACGAGGTGTCAAAGGGATCAGGTATCAGGCATCAAAGAACAAAAAAACCATATCATTGTGTGCTCACCTTCCCAATATGATCGATTAAGACAAATGGATGCATAAGCAAATGTGATCAAAAAAAGCTGATGGTGCCCGCTATCAAAAGAGATAGCGTCTGGGGCCTTAAAGGCTTAAAGGTAAACAAATGGCCAACTAGCTCAGAAGCAACAAAGTCCACATGGGAGAACCACACCAGCCTGTGTGATCACGAGGTATTGATGGGATCAGGTATCAGGCATCAAAGAACAAAAATTCATATCTTGTGAATGAGGGTAAGTGCAGATTGGGGAAACCAACACCCATCTGTAGGCAACTGAACATCCCCTTACATAAGGGTTACAGGGAGGAGATGAGCCAGTCAGGGTACAGTATAGCAAGGATGAAACATACAACTTTCCTCTAGTTCTTAAATGCTTCCTCCCCTTCCCCCAACTATCATGATCCCAATTCTACCTTACAAATCTGGCTAGTCCAGAGGATGTACACTGGTATAGATAGGAACTGGAAACACAGGGAATCTAGGACAGATGATCCCTTTAGGACCAGTGCTGAGAGTGGCGATACCGGGAGGGTGGAGGGAAGGTGGGGCAGAAAAGGGGAACCAATTACAAGGATCTACATATAACCTCCTCCCTGGGGGATGGACAACAGAAAAGTGGGTAAAGGGAGATGTCAGACAGTGCAAGACATGACAAAATAATAACTTATAAATTATCAAGGGTTCATGAGGGAGGGGGAGTGAGGAGTGAGGGGAAAAATGAGCTGATGCCGAGGGCTTAAGTGGAGAGCAAGTGTTTTGAGAATGATGATGGCAACAAATGTACAAATGTGCTTGACACACAATGGATGTATGTATGGATTGTGATAAGAGTT
>NW_022108058.1:0-1620 GCF_000313985.2 Echinops telfairi | reverse complement strand
TGAATGTTTTTATCAAATACTTTACAGAAGGATCAGGAGGAATACAGAACAGAATGTATAATGCAAATGGAACCCACACTTTCTCTAACCATGAAAGATGAATGAGTCCCTGAAAGTATATTTAAATCTTACACTATTAATGCTGAAATTTTATTTCAACCACAACTACTGTGTTGGATTTTTTTTTTTGCAATCATCAAAACAATGACATATTTAATTTTCATATAGACTATAAAATGATACAACTCCAGAAAATTCTTTCTATATTATTTGGTGGTGGCTTCCCTTCCAGTACTTTATTTGTTTTAATGATTTATTTTATTGTTCTTCTTGAGAATATATATAGCAGAACATACAAGCAGTTCTGATAAGTGCAGGTTAGTGACACTGATTGCATTCTTTGAGTTTTATAATCATTCTCTTCTTCATTTACTGAATAGCTTCTCCCCATTCCTACATCTTCCACATAGAGATTTTTCAAGAATTATTTGGGGATCAGCAGGGGGGAAGGGGAATGCTCGTATACTTTTGTAAACATGCTTCAAAAGACTGATAATATACATTTGAAACTGATTCATGAATATATTTTGAAAGGAAAATTAGTCAGAGTAAATGAGATAAAAGATACATCTAAAAATAAATGTAGAAAAACATTCTAAAAGAAGGGGAGTCATAGTATTTATTTGGAAACTATTGATCTCTAAAGGGCTTAGAAATTTGTTGTGAATTTTTATTAAATATGATAAAAATCATGAGTCACATAGAAACATGAGTCCAATGGGCCATGCAAACATGAGCCTTCATAATCCTTAGACCGGAATTCCTAGATGGTGCCCAAATACATCACCTGCTCTGAAAAGGTTCACAGTCCTGGGTCCAGGATAGGGTGGTGGAAAATGTGGAACAAGATCCAAATTGTAAAAGATCACGTAGAGATTGGTAGGGCTCCCAAAGCTATGGCTCTTTGTAAACCTTCAGGTCTGGAACTCAGCTTCCAGCCAAAGCTTAGACAGGCCTATGAAAGAAATAATAACTATAGTGCTGTACACAAATCACAGAATAATCAGCCCTTTAAGGACATTTGCCCAAGGAAATGTTCAGAGGGTCGGGAATGAAGAAAGACGGCAGCAGCAACCACAGGAAAGAAGTGGAATATGTGATGGTATATTGAGGGGAATGCAATGGGTTAAGTGAAACAAAATCTGCATGCATTTCTGAATGCATAACTGATTATCTGCTCTATAACCCTTCACCCATTTCACAGTAAAAAGTTTTAAAAATATATTACAGATCCTATTGATTATTAGAGTTCTTTTACTAGCAAGCAGGTCATTAAAAACTGTGAGAGTGTATTGGAAGAACTAAAGGAAGATTCAATGGAACCAAGATGAATATTTCCTGTGTGAATTTATAATACAATTATGAATGACATCACTGGCTTTTTCCAATTTTTTTTCCAGTTTAAAAATTTTTTAAAACATGGATATCCTATTGTAGTAGATGAGGAGTGTGGATATTGGGGTAAATATATTAAGAGAATTACAGCCAGAATGCTCCTTAGAAGCAAAGATAATGAGACCTCATCTCACAAACGTTGGACATGTTGTCATGAGAGCCCTG
>NW_022108057.1:0-1543 GCF_000313985.2 Echinops telfairi | reverse complement strand
CTTTCTGATTTTTTTAATTGGGCTATCTTTTAGGGTGTTAGGTGGTATCTCATAGTTGTTTTGATTTCCATTTCTCTTATGGCTAATATATGGGACCATTTTCTCATATGTTTATTGGCCATTTGGATTTCAGACTCTGTGAAACTTCTGTTCAGGTCCTTTGTCCACCTCCTCAGTGGGCAATTAGCTTTTCTCTTATTGTAAGCTTGCAAAGTATTGTAGATTTTAGTAATAAGGCTTTGTCTGATGTGTCAATGATAAAGATGTTTTCCCAGTCAGTGGAATCTCTTATTACTCTCTTAGTGAATTATTTCGATATACACAGGTGTCTTATCTTCAGTATATCCCACTTGTCTATTTGTGACTCCTCTGTGTTTGTATCCTTCCCTATTTCTGATAGCCTATGCATTCCCTGTGCCAAGGTTCTAAGGTTTTGTCCCAATTCCCTTATTAATGGCCCTAATTGTGTGGGGTTTTATATCAAGGTCTGTGATCCACCTTGAGTTTATTCTTGTACATGGTGTGAGGTAAAGGCCTTGCTTCATTTTTCTGCATGCAGATATCCATTTTTTCCCAGCACCATTTATTAAAGATGGCATCTGCGTCCCATTTAATATTTTTGGGGTCCTTATCAAAGATCAGTTGCCTGTATGCTGATGTTTGTATTTCTGGGACTTCAGCCCTTTTCCGTTGGTGTGAATATCTGTCATTATACCAATACCACACTCTTTTGACTACTGTGACCGTATAGTACGTGGTGAAGTCAGGTAGAGCAAGCCCTCCCACTTTGTCCTTCTTCTTGAGGAGTTCCCTGCTAATTCTGGGCTTCTTCCCCCTCCATATGAAGTTGATAATCTGTTTTTCCATTTCTTTGAAGAAGGATGGTGGTATTCGTATCAGGATAGCACTGAATTTATACAGTGCCTTAGGCAGAACTGACATCTTTACTATATTGAGTCTGAAAATCCACAAGCATGGGATATTCTTCCATTTGTTGAGGTCACACTTGATTTTTGTAGTAGTGTTTTATAATTTTCCTCATACAAAGCTTTCATTCTTTTAGTCAGGTATATCCCTTGGTATATCAATTTGTCCTTGGCTATTGTAAAGGGTACTACCTTTTTATTCGTCTTTCTGTGATCTTGTCTGATGTGTAGAGCAGTCCAATAGACTTCCGTTTCTTGATTTTGTATCCTGCTACTCTGCCATATTCCTCTAATGCTTCCAACACTGCTTGTGGAGGTTAAGGGATTTTTGATATATAGAATCATATCGTCTGAAAATAATGATAATTTCACCTCTTCCTTCCCCATATTATTATCTTTATATTTTTCCTTTGTCTTATGCTTTTAGCTAGGACCTCCAGTACAATGTTAAATAGGAGTGGGGACAAGGGACATCCTTGTCTGGTCCCCTTTTTCAGTGGAATTGTTTTTGTCTGTTCTCCATTAACTAGCACGTTGGCTATTGGTTTTTCATATATGGCTTGTATAACATTGAGGAATGTTCCTTCTATTCCTATCTTCTTGAATGTCTTATACAG
>NW_022108056.1:0-1621 GCF_000313985.2 Echinops telfairi | reverse complement strand
AGAGACCAGCGAAATTTGTGAATCAAACACTCCAAAAGATGAAAAAAGAGATCACAGGCTCAACAATTATAGTTGGTGACTTTAATACACCACTCTCTGAAAAAGACAGATCATTGGGAAAGAAACTCAACAAGGAGGCTAGAGATCTAAATAGCACAATTGGACAACTTGATTTGATAGATATTTTTAGAGCTTTCCACCCACATGCAAAAAATTCATTCTTTTCAAGCCCACATGGCACATATTCAAAAATAGACCACACGCAGGGACACAAGTCGAACTTGAGTAAATTCAAGCACATAGAGGTTATACAGACATCTCTCTCCGATCACTGCACAATAAAGCTGGAAATTAACAGAAGGACGATGAAGAAAACAAAGGCAAACAATTTGAGGATGAACAATTTCCTATTGCAAACGGAGTGGGTATTGACCCAAATCAGAGATGAAATCAGGAAGTTTCTAGAAACCAATGAGAATGAAAATATGACGTACCAAAACCTGTGGGATACAGCAAAGGCATTATCAGAGGAAGGCTGATAGCAATAAATCCTCACATTAAAAAAGAAGAGAGACTCGTGGGTGATATGCTGACACAAAAATTACACCAACTATATCAGAGTCAACAGAACAACCCTACTAATAGCAAGAGGATAGATATAATAAAAATCAGAGCCAAGATACAGGAGAGGGAAAACAAGAAAACTATGGAAAAAATTAATGCCGCTAAAAGTTGGTTCTTTGAAAGAATTAACAGAATTGATAGACCTCTGGCAAACCTAACCAAAGAAAGGAAGGAACAAGCGACATTTGCAAGGATGAGGGATGAAACAGGGGACATTACAATGGACCCTAATGAAATCAAAAGAATATTTACACAGTATCATGAAGGTCTATACTCTAACGAATTCAACAATTTGGAAGACATGGAAAAATATTTGGAAACACAATCCCTCCCTAGACTATCCCAGATGGATGTCAAGAACCTCAACAGACCCATAGCAATGGAAGAAATAGACAAGATAATCAAGAGATTACCAACAATAAATTCCCCCGGGACAGATGGATTCACAGGAGAATTCTACCAAACATTCAAGGAAGAACTGACACCAATCCTATACAAACTCTTACAGAACATAGAAAAAGAGGGAAAACTCCCAAACTCTTTCTATTAAGCTAGTATAACTCTGATACCTAAAGCGGGCAAAGATGCCACAAGAATCGAGAACTATAGACCAATATCCCTAATGAACATTGACGCAAAATACTGGCCAATAGAGTACAAAAGCACATTAAAAAAAATAATTCACCATGACTAAGTGGGATTCATACCAGGGCTGCAGGGATAGTTCAACATACAAAAGACCATCAGCATTATGCACCACATTGGCAGGAAAAATGATAAGAACCACATGATATCGATAGATGCGGAAAAGGCATTCGACAACATCCAACACACATTCCTGTTTAAGACACTCAAGAAGATAGGAATAGAAGGAAAATTCCTCAATATTACACAAGCCATATGTGAAAAACTAATAGCTAACATGGTAGTTAACGGAGAAAAGATGAAAACAATTCCACTGAAAAAGGGGACGACACAATGATGCCCCTTGTCCCCA
>NW_022108055.1:0-1580 GCF_000313985.2 Echinops telfairi | reverse complement strand
CTTTGAGAAAAAAAAATCCGGGTTTTGGGGGGTACCCACTCATCTCACTTCTTTTGTTGGACAGTCTTCTTACCCATCACTCATGTAGTGCTTTGGGGGGTTTCTCAGTTGCTGATAGAATGGTTTCCTCTTTTTCTGTGGCTATAGTTTATTTTCTTACTTGGTTTAGATCAAATGGCCTCAATAGCCTCTAGGTTCTGGCCATGCTTTCTTTAGGTCCTCTTTCTACTAAGAAACTAATAACTCCACTCCTCTAAAACATCTCCATTATAGTAAGGAAAACATAAAATAGACAAATGCCTATCTTTGAGGTTGGAGATATGTTCTGGGCTTAGTTACTTTGGGAAAGTATAAAGACATTTGAAGTAGCCTACTCTGTTTCATTTCTGTATCTAACATACATTTCTTTACTATTTATCTTGTGTTAGTCAATATGGCAGGCACTAATGGTACAGTAGGGAATAAAATAGACATAAACTCAGACCTCACCACACCTAAAGACCAATTTATATCCATCATATATCTTCTGTTCAATAATATGGAGTCAATTCAGACAAGTAATTTCATGGCTCAGACCCTTATTTATTATTTCATTTCTTTCTTTAGAAATAATGGAGTTAAATTAAAGGATAGCAGCATTTTCCCTCAGCATAATGTTCTAAGGAAATTAACTCTCACAATCATAGCAAATAATTTGAACTATAAATCCTTCCACATATATATGGTAAATTAATCAAAAGCCATATGCTTCTCATTAAACAGTTATTCCTCCGATATGGACATAGACAAAACTTTTTGTAATAGAACAAATAATTCATAGTGCTGAAAGCCAAAGAAAATAACATTCATTTAATTTAATGTAAAAGGGTACCTATATATTTTCTTTCTCCTTAAATAAGAACTCTAACAAATTACCTTTAAGTAAGTGTGAAAGTTAAGGGTCTGTGATTGACTTGAATCTCACACAACATTTCAATGTTTTAACACCTGAGAATCACCTTTTTGAAAATGGACCCATTCTTCAGGTCCTTTGCACATAGAATAATAGCATTTCTATAAGTATGGATGACTCTACACAGCACCGGGCTTAAAGGTTTTTCCCAGACACATGTTATGAATACTCAATGAAGACATAATCCTACTTGATGCATAATAGCTATTATTTTCAAAGAGCTAATATTAGGGAAGTAGTTTTGACAGCCAGTACAATTATTTGCCCAATGAAGGGAAAGTCTTGGGATGCCCCCCAAATAAATTGAGAACAATGACAAATGGAAAAATCTAACGAAAGTGAAAAGGGATAAAATAAGAAAGAATAAACGCAAAAAATCCTGAAGGACAATAATTTTTTAGGAAATTTAGGTTTCTTTTCCCAGATGACAGATATTGGTGCTCTCTAAATTTAATCTGTGTTAAGTCTTGTATAGTCATGCGTGGAAGTCAGAAATTAGCTGAAATACTTAGTCAAGGCAACACAGCTGCTTTGCCACTGGGACCATATGATCCAGCTGCCCCAAGGTGCTAGAAGTGTCAGTTGTAGATAAAGATGCAGTGTGGAGTCTTTGGCAGATCCCTATTGG
>NW_022108054.1:0-1539 GCF_000313985.2 Echinops telfairi | reverse complement strand
AATGCTTGTTGACCACAGTAATATTCAGTCCTGGGAGGAATCTTGAAATGACAAACATAACCACTGGTGAGGCAAGTAAGAAGGACAGCCCAGGAAATCCAGCTTTCCGGAAGTTCAATGCTTATCTGGCTGGGACACTTTGGGCCAAGCCTCGCTTCCCAACTTCACTGGGAATATCTTCCATGGCCTGAATGAAGACGTCAATGTTTTCTCGCTTCCACAACCTGCTGGGAATTCCATTGGCTGGATTTAGGAGACTCAAGGCAAAAGCTAGCTTTCCATTCTGAGCTGATGTCTTTTACCTACCTATCAATGAGATTCAGAGTGAAGAGTAATTTCCTCAGGCTGTTCAGTAGTCCTTTGGCCGGCCTGCAGAGAAACGCCTGGCAGACCTTAGCTTTCCCAGCAGTCCCATAAGTTCAATTCCTGGCTTCTGTGGTGAGTGAAGGCGAAGGTCCAATTCCCCAACCTGCCAGTCAGAATTTTGCCTGGCCTACGGTAGACAATGAGCAGAGACTCTCTTTTCAAGCAAACCAGGTATTTGCTTACCATGCTCGCGGGGAGACGCCAAGTAAAGCCGCTATTGCCCACAAGGCCCAAAAAAACACTTGCAGGGCTAAATGTGAGACACCGAGGTAAGCCTCCCTACCCAGCTTCCAGGGAGTCTCTTTCCTCGCTTGCAGGCTGGCCAAGCATTATTTCCCTCCGCCCTTCAACTACCCCCACCTGTGTGTGCCGGCCAATTAAGTATGATAAGCTAACAAGCTCAATGAGGTATCCTTGCTGTGAAGCACAGGAAGTTACAGAAAGCTCCATTATTTTTATAATTAGAACCCACAGGTTCCCTGGGATTAAAGGCAGCAAATATCCTAATGAATAAGGGACATTGTAATGCTTGTTGGCCACAGTAATGTTCAGTCCCGGGAGGACTCCTGAAATGACAAATGTAACCACAGGTGAGGCAAATAAGAAGGGCAGCCAAGGACGCCAGCCTTCCCAGAAGTTCAGTGCTTATCTGGCTGGGAGACGCTGGGCCCAGCCACCCTTCCCAGCTTGACCGGGAATATCTTCCTTGGCCTGAATGGATACGCCAATGTTTTCTCGCTTCCACAACTTGCTGGGAGTCAATTGGCTGGATTTGGGAGGTACAAGGCAAAAGCAAGTTTTCCATTTTGAGCTGAAGTCTTTTACCTAGCTTTCAATGAGACTCAGAGTGAAGCGTAATTGCCTCAGGGAGTCCAGAAGTCCCTTAGGTGGCCTGCTGAGAAAAGCGTGGCAGAGCCTAGCTTTCCCAGCAGTCCCGGAAGTTCACTTCCTGGCTTCAGTGGTGACTGAAGGTGAAGGCACAATTGCCCAGCCTGCCAGTCAGTCTTTTGCCTGGCCTACGGTAGACAACGGGCAGAGACTCCCTTTTCCAGCAAACCAGGCAGTTGCTTGCCACGCTGGCGGTGAGACGCCAAGTAAAGCCGCTATTGCACAAAAGTCTCAAAATCACATGCATGGCTCAATGTTCGACACCTAGGGAAGCCTAAAACCCCA
>NW_022108053.1:0-1622 GCF_000313985.2 Echinops telfairi | reverse complement strand
CTTGCAAGGTCGAATTCGAGTCATGGTAGTGGGACCCTGTCTGGCATTCTTTTTCTGGTCACCGGACTAGCGCATCCATTTTCATGAAAGTGATTGCTGTTATTTGGGTTTAAAGCTCCCATCGGATGGGGGCGCTATGTGCCCTGCGTTCTCTATCTTCATCTCATCGTGACCCTACAGGACAGAGCAGAACTGCCTCGTGGGCTTCTGAGGTTGTAAGTCTTTTACAAAAGTAGAAAATGGTGTCTCTCCCCGTCAGAGCGGCTAGTGGGTTTGAACTACTGATGTTGTGGTTAGCAGCCCAACTGCTTAACCAACTATGCCATCAGGCTTCCCTCTGAATTGACTTGATGGCAGTTGAGTTTGGTTTGAGTTTTTCTCTCTTACTTTCTTTTCTTATGTTCTTTCGGACTAAGAGCGTTTCCTTGTTCCGTTTTCCTCAGTTGGAGGCAGAATCGCGAACAACCTTCAATATGTAGATAATACAACTCTGCCTGCTGAAACAGGAAAGAGACGCTGAAGCTCTGACTGACGAAGATCAAAAGCTCCAGCCTGCAGTCTGGATTACATGTGGATATCAGGAAAACAAACAACCGGGCAAATAAGATTGAAGTTGCCAAGGATTTCATTTCACTTAAAGCAGTCAGTCAATCAAATGCACGTTGCATTGGGCATCTCTGCTGCAAAAGACCTCTGTCAAGCGTTTAAAAGCAAAGAGATTTTCCGTTTCCTCAGATCCACATGGAAGCGGGGCAACAGAGGAAACTCAAGAATTGATGCATGCGAGCAGTGTTGGTGAAGAATACTGAATGTGGACTGTGTTATGAATTATGCACCGCCCCCCTCCAATACATGTTGCAAGTACAACCCTCTCTGCCTGTGGTTATAATCCCATTTGGGAAGGGGTGCCCCTTGTTAGGTTAAGGGAGGCAGAAGAGTCAATCTCTTTTGAGATATGAGAGATTCAACAAGCAAGCAAGGAAGAGCTGGGTGGAAGAGAGATGTTAAGTCACTGGGAGGCTGCGCTGGAGCAGGAGCTCAGAAGTTCAAGGCCTTCCTCCCAAACGGACAAAGAGTGAAAACCTTCCCCTGGAGCCAGTACCCTGAATTCGAACGTATAGCCCCCTCAATTGTGAGAAAATCAATGTCTGTTTTTCTGAGTCACCACTGATGGTATTTCTGTTATAGCACGATTATCAACTAAATAACCAAGACTGACAGAGGAATAACCAAATCTGCTTTTGGATAAGCAGAATATTTTTAGAAGTGAGGATGACAAGACGTTGTCTCACTTACTCTGGATATGTTATCAGGAGGGCTAGTCCCCGGAGAAGGACGTCATCCCTGGTAGAGTAGAGGCTTCATTGAAAAAGAGGAAGATCCTCCATTAGATGGGTTGACACAGTGACGGTAGCAGTGGTTTCAAAGGGCAATGAGTGTAAGGATGGGGCAGCAGTTCCCTGCGTGGCACATAGGGTTGTTATGAATAGGGTGGTTCTGAGTCAGAACTGACTTAATAGCACCCAACAACCCAGCATGAGCTCTGGTGGCACAGTCAGTGGGTTACTTGTTAGAGGCTGCGAACTGCAAGGTTAGTAGTTTGACCCCATCAGCTGCTCTGT
>NW_022108052.1:0-1622 GCF_000313985.2 Echinops telfairi | reverse complement strand
ACCCCTGGAAACCTTTTATTATTCTAGGCATCCTGACTTTATTCTGGATCCTTTCTTTGGGTCCAGTTGATTCCCTCACCCCCCTCCAAGCATGTCTCCACCAGGCACGGTGACTAGACTCTCTCAGCTTTCCTAGACTTGCTGGTTTTAGCAGCAAAAGCCCTGTATCACATATTGAGATAATGAAAGCACCACGTGCAGTTTATTTACCAGGTACTGTGCATTGGTATGGACTACACAGCACTCAGGTACAGGATCTTTACCAATTAACAGAAAGCCAGTGTCTACGTTGTATATCTCAAATCAAATAAAAGAAGACATGTGTTAACCAAATAAAAGATCCCTAACTGTATCAGTACCATAAAGAAAAGTCAAGCACAGGCGAATGCAGAGGTGGGTAGAGGGAAGTTCTCTATCTGCTACAGGTGGTTTTAGTAATTGGTGTTATCAGAATGACTGAAAGGCATGGGCTGTCACATTTTTATCCTAGTTGCTAATTGCTATTGAATTGGTTCCAACTCAAGGTGACCCCAGAATGACTCCATCGGGCTCTTTAAGGCTATGATCTTCTGAAGGCAAAATGCCTCATATGATTTCTAAACAAATTCATTATAAATAAAAAAAAAGAAGGACCATATTAATTAAAGAGAACTAAGTGGGTAGGAGGGCGGGGACTAGATATATATATAAAGCAGGAGGTGGGGGTTACTGAATTGATAATAAAACGGAAGAGAGTTATAAAAGTTGCCAATTTCAAATGGCTAGTCAATGCCAGACAATGGATGAAGTCTCCCAGAGTGGTTGGATGTTCTTCAGCAAAATTTTATTAGCCATCGATATCAATGATATTGTTCTACAACTTACACTTTCTATTGCACCACGTTTCTTTGGAATGGGGACAAATGTGGATCTCTTTTAGTCAAATGATTAATAGCTGTCTTCCAAATATCCTGGCACAGATGAATGAGTATTCCCAGTGCTTCCTCAACTTGGTGGAACATTCGATTGGTGTACCATCAATTCCTGGAGCCTAGTTTTTGGTTAATGCTTTCAATGCAGCTTGAACTTCTTCCTTCAGCGCCACTTGTTCTTATGCATCGCCTGACATGGAGGACTATAGACTACTTCTTACTACAGTGACTATATATTTTTGCCATCTTCTCTTGATGCTTACTTCATCATGCAGTGTTTTCCCCATAGAATCTTCAAAGATTGCAACTCAAGACTTTAATATTTTCTTGGGTTCTTTTCAGTTGAAGATATACTGATCATGTTATTCCCTTTTGCAGTTCTAATTCTAGATCTTTGTACATTTTTCATTATATTATTTGGCTTCATCACATGCTGCCCTTTACACATTTTTAAAAATCATTTTATTGGGGGCTCGGACAACTCATCACAATCCATACATTGCAATTTTTATTTAGCTCTTTGACTTCACCATTTCTTTCATTTGTTTTAGCTACTCTAAGAATTAAGAGCAGGTTTGAGAATCCCATTAAATATCCATTTCAATCTGTTCTTTCTTTCCTGTCTTTTTAATGACGTTTTGATCTTAGCCAAAAGCCCAAGAAGCAATGTTAATGACCTTTTGATCTCTTCATGAATAATAAGCTTGAAAT
>NW_022108051.1:0-1563 GCF_000313985.2 Echinops telfairi | reverse complement strand
AAGGGAGGGGGGGCGGAGAGGGAGGGGAAGGGGAACAAGGAAAATGAAGAGCTAATTCCAGGAACCCAAGTGGAAAGCAAATTTTGAGAATGATGAGGGCAACAAATGTATAAGTGTGCTTTGCACAATTGATGTATGTATGGATTGTGATGAGTTATATGAGCCCCAATAAAATGATTTAAAAAAAAGAAAAAAGTTTCCCTGGGTGGAATCTGGCTCTCAGCTCAATACCTGTTCTACTCTTAACATCTTCTGTACTTCCTTATGCCTCTGTTTGTAGTGGCTTCCCTGGGGCTCCCGAGCATCGTCCAGTGTTAGTAGAACAATTTGTTCTTGCATTGAGGGAGTACTTGAGTGGAGGCCCAATGGCCATCTGATGCTGTAATACTTTATAAAAAGGGAAGGTGGATGGGGAGAAAGGGGGAACTGATCACATTAATTGATGTATGGCCCCCCTCCCAGGGGGACAGACAGCAGAAAAGTGGGCGAAAGGGGACAATGGTTGGTGTAAGACACGGAAAAAAAATAATATATTATAAATTACTAATGGGGCATGGGGGAAGCAGAGTGGGGGCAAGAGGAAAGGGAAAAAATGAGGAGCTGATACCAAGGGCTCAAGTAGAAAGAACATGTTTTGAAAGGGATGATGACAACATATGTATGGATGTGTTTGACACAATGGATATATGTATGGATTGTGATAAGAGCTGTAAGAGCCCCCAATAAAATAAAATTTTAAAAAATAAATAAAGCATCTTCAGGGAGTCTGGCTCTCTAGATAAAGCACAAAACAAAATCAGTCACCCTGTGGGGTCCATTGGTCACTGCATCTCATTCAATATCTCAAGGCAGCTTTTCCGTTATTTTAAGTAAACTAAGCATGATGCAATGCTAGTTAATCAAAGGGTTGATGTTAAGAAGTTTAAAAACTAGAGCATTTGCTCCATTAGTAGATTTGAGGAAAAGTCTGATAGACTTGACTCAGCTGGATGATGTGATTTCTCTTAGGTTTTTAAGAAAGAGGCCGAATGCCCAATGGTATTGGCAAATACTCCAGAAACTTCCCTAGACTATGACTAGTCCCAACACTGCAGGTCTGGACTCGCCATTGACAGACTCATGGTTCCCAATCTAGAGTCATTACAAAAGCTTTCCACTCCAAGAGGATAGAGTAGAACTGCCTCCCAGATTCCCAACAGTTTTGAACTAGTTCATTCCAATAAGCCCCCCTGAGACATAAGGATTACCTGGGGAACATGTTAAACTGTATGTTCTCATTCACTATATGGGTCCAAACCAGATTGAACCAGTTTGAAGTGCTGGTTTCCAAGTCTGATCCTTGAAGAAGCAGATTGTTACATCTTTCTACACCACCTTCCACCCCCCCCCACCCTTGAAAGCTGCAGGGCTTACAGGGTTGGCCTATCATTTTGCAGATTAATTTTTCACTAATGTGATATGAGGGCTTCTTAGCATAATCAGGGAGGACTCCTAAAGTTCTGATATAGAAAGAAAGCCTTGAGAATAAATATGGATACACAGAAGTTGCTACCTTCCTCATTT
>NW_022108050.1:0-1623 GCF_000313985.2 Echinops telfairi | reverse complement strand
AGTAGAACATAAAGGCAAACACATAGAGATTGAACAGCATAATACTGAAAAAATTACTGGGTAATAAAGCAAATAAAAGAGGAAATTTAAATTTTTCTTAAGACAAATGAGAATAACATAACATCAAAACTGTTGGGACACAGTGAAAGCAGTTATCAGAGGCCAATTTATAGCTGTCAACACAAATATGAAAAAAAGAAGAGAAATCTAAAAACAAGACCCTAACACACCACCCCCCAAAACTGGAAGAAGGACAACAATACAATCTTTCCAACAAAGGAAAGAAAGAAATAATAACAATCAAAGCAGAAACAAACAAGATAGGAAACAAAACAACAATGGAAAAAATCAACAAGACAAGAAACTGGTTCTTTGAAATGATTAAAAAGTTGACAGACCACTGGTAAACTTAACAAAGGAGAAAATATGAAAATACCCAGAATAAGAGATTAACATGGTGACATTACAACAAATCCAAATGAAATAAAAAATAATAATAACACAGTACTATGAATACCTTTATTCAAGCAAATTCCACAATCTAGAGAAAGGGTCGGATATCTAGAAACACATCAGCCACCCAAATTAATAGAGACAGATATTGAAAAACTCAACAGACCCATAACAAAAGTATAAATAGAGCTGGTCTTTAAGAAACTTTCAACCAAGAGCCCAGGCCCAGATAGGTTCACAGGGAAATTCTACCAAATATTCAAAGAAGGTCTGATAACAATACTACATGAACTCTTCCAGAATATAAAAAAGAAAACACAGAAACTCCCACATTCATTCTTTGAAGCCAGCCTAACACTGATACCCAAACCATGCAGAGACCCCACAAAGACGGAAAATTGTAGACCAATATTTCTCATGAACATAGATGCCAAAATCCTCAACAAAATCCTGGCCAATAGACTACAACATCATGTCAAAAAATAATTCAACATGACCAAGTGGGATTGATTCCAGATATGCAGGGATTGTTCAACATTAGAAAAACCATGAATGCAATCCACCATATAAACAAGGCACAAAATAAAGAACACATGATTATATCAATAGATGCAGAAAGGCATTTGACAACATTCAGCATCCATTTATGTTCCAAACACTCAATAAAATAGGAATAAAAGGATAATTCCTCAAAATAATAAAAGCCTTAGATGAGAAACCGTCAATGTCATGCTCAATGGGGAAACACCAGAAACATTCCCACTGAAAACAGGGACTGGGCAAGGATGACCCCTGTTACCACTCTTATTCAACGTTGTGCTGGAAGTTTTAGCTTTTGTCATCAGACAACAAAAAGAAATCAAGGGGATACCAACAGGCAAAGAAGAAGTGAAACTCTTGGTATTTGCAGATGATTTGATCCTCCATATAGAAAACCCCCAAATTTCCACAAAAAGCCTGTTGGAAATAATTTAGGAATCCTGCAATGTAGAAGGATACAAAGTTAATAACCTGAAATCAGTGGGATTCCTGTATGCCAGTGACGAGGGCTATGAAAAAGACATTCAGAAAACAATACAATTTACAATAACCACACAAATACAACTACAGAGACAATGCAATACCAATTCAAATTCAAATCAATTCTTTAAAGAAATGGAAAAACTAATT
>NW_022108049.1:0-1614 GCF_000313985.2 Echinops telfairi | reverse complement strand
TCAGATTTGTTTAGAGTCATCACTGGGGCTTTTTCTTGCTGCTGGTTTCTTTGTTGGTCTGCTCTTGCACCGGCATGACCAGGGCCAGGGCTTTCTTGAAAGCTGGAATGACATGGTCCACTGGGGTGAGTGGTGTCCCCCAGGTCCCATACTCACTCAAGACACAGCTATCAACACCTGTAGTTGCCCAGGAGCCAACATAACCCCATCCCCAGTCCCCAGTCCCGAAACCCCACACCCCTTTGCAGCCAGCCGTACCTTGCAGGTAACTGGAAAGCAGGTCTTTGGTGAATTCTACTTTGTTCTCAATTTTCTCCAGGTCGTCGTCTGGCTGCTTGGCCATCTCGGGAGAGCTGAAGTCAGGTTGGCCCTTGCTGCGACACAGAGGGAAAAAAGACCCAGCCAGTTCATTAACTGCCAGTCAACTTAGCGAGTTATTCCTGGGGCCCTTCCTCAGGTAAGGAACGCTAATGCCTACAAAAGATGCCCACATCCTGCCTCCTGATCCTCACCCAGGAGGTCCCCGAGCTTTGTCTACATCATAAAGCTGAGTGTCAGCTTTATTTTTTGACCCTGTATGCTACCAAATCCTGCCAGCCACCCCCTCCACCATCTGCCCCCAACGCAAAATGGCTCTGGTATTTCCCGTCAGCCCCACTACAATCCCTATGCCACAGCCACACCTCATTCTTGAACTATCCCAACAACCTCCTACCTGCTCTCCCTGCATCCACACCTGCACCCTTTCTCCAAGTACCTGCACCAGGCTCCAGTGAAATACCTCATGCTGCTGTGACCATGTCACTGCTCTGCTCAACTCCCTCCAAAGATTCCCTGCCCTCATCAGGAAGCCGGATATGAGTTCTGGGAGGGCAGTTAGCACCAGGACCTGGCTGGCCTGTGCCCAACTCCTTCTTCTTGTCCTTTCAAATGCTCATTCCCCTGAGACATTTGAAAGGGAGGACCGGCCCAAGCAATTTTCTTGCACCTTCATCCTCAGCTATAAGTGTCCCATGACCTGCATTTCCACTCGGCCCAGCATTATTAGGATGTGTTTGCATGCCTCTTGGTGGCATAGATCACAGTAGCTGCCACTGACTGCATGCCAGATCCTGCACTCAGTCACTTAACCCTCAAGTGCAAACATCAGCCCACTTTAGAGACAAGCCAATAGAGGCCCAGTGAGGCTCAAAGACTTTCCGAAGGAATTCAGCTAATGAATACAAGCACTAGAATTTGATCTCAATTCTGTCTGTAGGGCTTATCAGCCTACATAGACATGTTGAGGGCTTTGGTCTCTACACGGGAGCTGGCATCTACAGTGTGAACCTTCATGGAATGAACAAGAGCAGGTCTCTGCACATCACCCTCCAAACTCAGGCAGGGATTGGAACAGAACTTCCCCCTGGCCAGGGGGCTGTAGGAAGTCCCGTGTGGGGTGGAGATGATCTTCCCTAGAACTGCCAGATTGGGAGGTGGAGAATTAAAACTGCAGTTGAGAGTAGGTGTCCTGGTAGTCTGGTGGGTTGTATGCTGGGCTTCTAACCACAAAGCCATCAGCTGGAAACCGCTGGCTGGAAAAAGATGAGGCTTTCTACTCATGAAGAGTTACAG
>NW_022108048.1:0-1624 GCF_000313985.2 Echinops telfairi | reverse complement strand
TATTTCAGACTTTTAATTACTTCATCAAATTTAACGTTTGTACATACAGATATGATCAAGTTTGTGGAAAGACAATGCCTTGTGTACTAGAGAATATTGGCAAATCATATATGTAATAGAATATGTAATGTTCTAATAGCCAGAACATTAAAAAAAAACCCTTAGAATTGAACAATAAGACAAATGATTTTTAAGGTGGGCAAAGGCCTTGAGTAAACCTTTGATGATATAGGAATGGCCAATAAGAACATGAAAAGTTGCTCAGCATCATGGGTCGCTAGCAGAATGTCCCTCAGAAAGCAAGGAGCTCTCACTTCACTCCAGCAAGGCTATACCAAAAACAAAAGGAGACAGAAAACAACATCCTGAGTGAAGATGCGTAGGAGTTGAAACTCTGTTGCACTGCTAGTGGGAATGTAAAATGGTACCGTTGGTAAGCTTTTCAAATGAGTTATAGGAGGTAGGATCCCAACGTAACTCAGCAAGTTTGCTTCTAGATATATGCCCCAAAGAACTGAAATCAAGGACTCAAATAGATACTTGTGTACTAAGTCTTCTTGCAGCATTTTTCATAGCAGGCAAAGGTGGAAACAGTACACATGCCCATCAACAGGTGAAGGGGTAAACAGAATGTAGTATATACATAAAATGGAATATTATTTAACCATACAAAGTAATAAAGTTTTGAGACACACTACAAAATGTATGACCGTTGAAAACATTTGCAAGTGAAATAAGTCAGACACAAAAGAATAAATATTATAGGAGGGTAAGTCAAATGGTATTGCTGCTAGGATTTCAATTCATATATATATATACATGGATTTATACCAAGCAAAATGTGATTAAACACATCTCCTTGATTATTGAATGGCTGCAGCCAAGTACTCTCAGTAATGCACGTGCGTTAATCTCATCATGGAGCCTTGGGGAGGTGGTGCGGGGGGAGTCCAATCCAAACAGTGGCTTCCAAGGGGACCTGCTGGGCTGGTTAAATGCAAGTCAGAGAGGTCAGCTCAGAAGGTTATGGTGACCGTGCTGGGATTTCCTAGGTGGTAATCCTGACAGATTTTCTCAAAGACACAGGATGGTCCTGGAGACCTATTAGGAAGACGTTTTTAAAAAGTATTAGTGAGAAGACATTTTAAGAAAGTTGAACGCTGCATGGATGAGGAAAAGATCAGGAAAGTTGCACCAAGGAATTTTTTTTCCATCACAATACACGTGTTCATTCTTCAAGGGTAGCAAGGGCTGTCCTAGTAAAATTTCATTGAGAAATCCTCCCCTATCCGCCCTACAGCCTTGACCTTGCCCCTTCAGATGTCTTTTTGTTCCTCAGACTTAAAGAACATAGAAAACAGCAGTGTTTGAGTCCTTTGGGGACACCCAAATGGCCATTTGGACCTGGTGTCCCTTGAAGGGTACAGAATTCTTCCGGGAAGGGTTAGAGAGCCGAAAACATCTTCAGAAGTGTGTAGATCTAGATGCAGGATGTGTCCAGAAACTATAGCTTCATAATTTGTTCTTTTTGTTTAATAAAGCCTTCTACGATTTTGTAGCAAGAATTTTTTTCTTACCCTCATACGAGTCCATGTGTATGAAATACCTAGAAGAGACTACAGTG
>NW_022108047.1:0-1563 GCF_000313985.2 Echinops telfairi | reverse complement strand
TCCATCCTGCTTCCTGGTTCATCACCCACCACAGCTACATGAGTCGAGGAGCTTCAGGTTTAGCATCTGACCCATGAGCTTGAACTGGACTGCACTTTCCAGCTCCTACAACTAAGCAAACCATTTCACTTGATATAAGCTTCTCTTTTTATATCCCTCTGTGTCACTTTTTGCTTCTCTAGAGAACTCAGCCTAACACACAAGGTGACGTAGTTCAAACTTCTAATTGAGAGAAGTTATGAAAAGTAGTTATTTTGTTTTAATACCTAGGGGGAAGGCACTGAGAAGATAATAAGATAGCTAAGAATTATTTGGCAGCATCTGGAGGATAGGATTCCATAGATGTTAGATAACTATAAGGGTCTCATTTTCCAGAAGGACTAGCCATTCAACTAGCATCTTGGGAGGTGAACGAGTTACATATTGTACCCCCTGTGATTGTTAGAGGACAGAATCTAAAAAGTATCCCAGATTCCATGGCAGAAGTAACAATGACAACAGCAGGCAGACAAGTGTCATCTGCCAATGAGGTCTGGTGTCACCTATCACCCAGGCCAGGCCAGCAGTCTATAGTGCCTGCTACTAAACAGAGAGGAGGGCCTCCATCTTGGCCAAGAAGAGAGAAGAGGAACTTCGGGGAGCTATGAGGGAGAAAGTATTCCCTCTGATTGGCTAACCATGATGGAGTGACACTATGAGTTACTGCACTGAATGAGAGTGACTGGTAAAGTGGGAGACAGACAACCTTGAGGTGCTGGAAATAAGATAGAGTGCAGGGTGTATTGAGTGCAGTTGGTGATGACAATGGGTTGGGTAGAAACTTTGCACTCACAAAAGAGGGTCAAACTGGAAACCCAAACAAGGACTGAAGTTCAGCTTCAAATTATGCTATTTCTAGAAATGAATTAAGATGATTCCAGTGTGTTGCTCCCAGGGCCTTTCAGAAACAAATTGATCCTAGGCCTTAAATTATTTCTCCACATAGATTTCTAGACATGTTTGGTATTAATAAGACAACATTGAAGAAGACAGCATGAAGGAAAATGCCTGTATGCAAGTCAGGGTTTAATTAGAGAAGCAGATTCACAAACTAGTTGATTTACAAGTGTGAGGTAGATAAGTTGTCTCTATTAGGTGGTTGGTTTTGTGCCTGATGCAGAAGCTTGTGATTCAGAAGGCAGGCTGTTGGAAAAGGAAGATTTTTCAAGTACACATGAAGCACTTAACAAACAAATAATGTACTTGGCCACAAACAAAATCGTAATTCATTTAAAATGCTTGAAATAATACACATTAAGTTTTCTGACTACAATACGCTTGAACTATAAACCAATACCAAGACTTGCCTTGGAAAATTCAAAGTTTTGGAAAACAAATATAAACTTAGAAATAATAACTAAGTAAAAAGTAATATGAGGGAATATCTGAACTGAATGAAACTGAGAACACAGTGTATTAAAAATTGTACCATACAACTAGGCAATGTTAAGAAGCTAATTTAAATCTAAATGGTTTATATTAAAAAAGTATGAAGTAGAAAATCAATTATGTAAGTTTTCATTT
>NW_022108046.1:0-1625 GCF_000313985.2 Echinops telfairi | reverse complement strand
CGACCTTAGGGTTAATGCGAGATGACACAATATACGAGAACGAAGATGTGATAGAAGCCATAAAAAGGCTTCCTGAAAACCTGTATCATGACCGGATGTTTCGCATTAAGAGAGCCTTGGACCTGAGCATGAGGCAACAGATCTTGCCTAAAGAGCAGTGGACAAAATATGAGGAGGTAGAACAACTCTTAAGGATCTGCCCGGATTGGCGAGTGGGGATTGTGTGTTAGTAACAACAGGAGTGCTTTCATTTGTGTAGTGTGTTAGGGTCACCAAGTTCTGTCGGCTGGAGGGGTTAGTAGGACAAATGTTAGCCCCTTTTTAGAGTTCAGTGTGAGGCAACTCTTCCCCAGTCACTGAACAAGTCTCTACTGTGGGGCCCAGGGCCAGTGTCCAGCCTCTGCCTCCCACGTCAAGTATCCTTCTTTGCCCTCCCCACTCTGCTTCCTTTGATTCAAAGGTCATGTTCAGGCCTCAGCCCTATGAGTGGTCCTCTAACCCTCACCCCTTGAGCTGCAAAAACTGGACGAAAGCCCGTAAACTCTCCTTTTTTCTGTCCGAACATAAAAACAATGTATTTCTATCTCTCTTGTGGGTTTTTACAATGTAGAAAAGTAGACCGCCCCTAGTCTGGGTCAGCAAATGTCTTCTGAAGGTGGAAATCAAAAGCAGTTTATTTTGATGGGCTTTGATTGGTTAAGGCTTGCTGAGTGGTTGGGAGATTGCCGTGTGTGATGGTGATATGTAATACCTTTCTTTTCTTTGTTCTTCAGGATAAATTCTACTTAGAACCGTATCTGAAAGAGGTGATTCGGGAAAGAAAAGAGAGAGAAGAATGGGCCAAGAAGTGATCATGTCATTGAAATCTGTGGAGGTAGCTGCCTGCAGAGTATTTTTATGAAGTTGGTTCAACCTGAAATGTTTAATTTAAAATCTATCCTAAGCTGCAGATGTATTACTTTAAATAAATATGTATTGTAATCTTTGTTGGACTTTTTGAGTCCTAAATCTTATAAAAATCTTGACTGTGGAATTCACTTACCTGTTTGAATTATTTTCAGACTTTTAAGATTTATCTAGCTGGTATAGAACTGCTTCCTAGAGCTCAGGAGGCCACTCATCAGTATTCCTCCTGGTGGAGAAGCTTTCAGTTTTCTGAACTCTATACCAGGTGTACAAGTAGAGTAAGCCCAACACCAAGCTCACTGCCTGGGTTAGTCAGGGCTCTCTAGAGAAACAAGACCAGGACACTAATATTTTTTATATATTTCTATAGATAGATAGATAGATAGGATAAGAAATAAACAGTTAACTAATCTATAAAGCAGTACAAATGGCTCGGTGCAACTCACTTCCGTGAGACAGCTAGTACACTGGCAGTCCTTCAAGTCCTGAGGGCTGCTGGGTAGTCCTCTGTGGAGCAATTTAGGCTGTTCGGCCACAGGCAGCAAACAACAAGCAGGTCACCAACAGTCAGCCAGGTGACAGGGTCCGACAGTCCTCAGCTCAAGAGCTGTACCTTCCAGTAGCGTGGCGAAGCAGGTCTTGAAGGAACCTCAAGTTACAGCGACACAGTCCACGGGTAGTCTAGCTTGCAAATGGAGGCACAGAACGAGCAAGGCAGC
>NW_022108045.1:0-1625 GCF_000313985.2 Echinops telfairi | reverse complement strand
TCTTTAAAAAGTTAAATAAATAATTCCAATTACTCTGTGTGTTAGTCTGGGCAGACTAGAGAAACAAATCCACGGACACACCTATGTGTATAAGAAAGAGATTTATTTACAAGAGCAATTGAACAGTGAGAAAACATCCCAGCCCAGTCCAGATCAGGTCCGTAAGTCTGATATTAGCCCATATGTCCGATACCAATCTGTAAAGTCCTCTTCAGACTCATGAAACACATGCAATGAAGCCAAATGCAGGATGATCACAAGCCAGTGGGTAGAAAGTCCTTGGGTCCAGTGGCCTTGTAAGCATCTCAGTGCTGGCAGGGGACTCTCTGTGGCTTCTCCGGCTTCTGAGGTCTGGTTGTGTCCTTGTGGCTTGTCTTCTGCAGTGTCTCCCAGGGAGTAGCAGAGAGAGAGGTGAAGTACTAGATTTCCCAGAATTCTCAGGAGAAGGCCATGCCCACACAGAAGTCTCATTGGCTAGCTCCAGATTGACAGCCTAGACTCCACCCCTACACTCTGAATCCTTAAATTGACACCCGATTAGGTGACTACCACACTCTTTAATTTTTTTTAACACAAGTAGAGACACACATGACCCTGTCTATTATCTTGGTAACTAGATAGGTCTTGAAGGTTATGATTGTGAATATTTTTATTATAGATGCATTTATTAAAACACAATTAAAATTTAATAATCAAATAAATAGCTTCATCTATAATCTAAATTTAAAATTGAAGTCCAACACGTAACCACTACACCACCAGGCCTATGTCTTTATTTTCTTACTCACCCAGCTAGCATACCCATTCATAGACAAAAGGAGTTAAATACACTCCTCTTTTTTATTATGATGGTATATGGTGACGGGGGAAAACATCTAACAGTCTGTTAGCATAACTGAGTCTCCATTTATACTTGCAGTAGGACCCACAAATGTTTTCAGCAGACAAGTCTCAATTCACCAGTATGCCTGAAGACAAGGATATTTTGGCCGATTGAATCTTTTGATTAATTGGTGACTCCAGACCTTTTTTTGAAACATTTTTAAACATAATTCGGGCCTACCAACTCTTACCCATGATTTCAAAATATCTAGAAACAAAAGTTTGTTTTAAATATGTATGTATATATATACACAAACTCATCTGGTAGTAAAATCTTACTCGTTTGACCCGAAGCCTGCATTTATTGCCTTTATGTGTACCGTTGATATTGTAGCAAAGAAATCCACTCAGTCCTTAAAATAAGAGTAAGGGGATTTATTCACAAAAAGAAAGAAAAATCGTACATTCAAATGCGGAAAGACACGAGCCCACAAAAGTGAAACTGATGAGCCCAACAAGGCAGAGATAGTCCAGGAAACAATGCCAATATAATCAAATCAATTGGTTAATTTTTGGTTAAGGTTACAAGGAGGACAGGTTAGGGGTGGGGAATGGGTTTCTATTGGATATTAGATTATAGCGGCTCACAGTGATTGATTTCAGCAACTGGTTTACAGAGGTTTTCCATCACGGTCACACATCTTTCCACTGAGATCATAAAACAGCACTGGTAGGTGTTTGCCCAGCTTTCATCCGCTACAGCAGCTACTCGTGAAAACGGCTTTGGTTCTAGGACCTCATTT
>NW_022108044.1:0-1625 GCF_000313985.2 Echinops telfairi | reverse complement strand
CAGAGCTGCAGATGCGGTGTGCTACAAAGCAGGGGTGTCTTGCCTGTTATCTCAACGGGAGTCGACTGCCAGGTCTTTCTCCTGTGGCACCACCAGGTAGGGTCAAGCCCAACTGTTCGCACTGTAGCTTATGTATGATGTATGCGTGCAGTTTGCTTCAACTGCACCGCAACAAAGCTGTTTAACGAACAAAGTACAAGCAAAACCCAAACATGACTGGGTTGGACTGTAAGAGGTACTCAATTCGCATTGCTTGGATCGATCATTGACTGAATGAAAGGTCTTATCGCCTTGGAAGCATCACCTTTAAAGGGTGACAACAGAAGGGAGAATGTAGAACTTTCATTGCTCCAGGGACACCTCATTTCCTATCCCCCGTCCCCCACCCCATTCACTGCCCTCTCATCCTAGTCCCTCCCACCCCTCTATCCCCAAGGAGTAGGCGCCAGCTCAGCTCTCCACCTTCTTGACCACAGATTGGCCAACCCTACACATTAAGCAGTGGCTGCCCTGGGTCTAACCGACTGCCCCCGGTAGAGGATGAACTGTCTACATCACCATTGCTATTTCAGGGTATATAATAAAGTGCCTGAGAACTCTTTCCATAATTGCAATACTTTATCCAAAATGTGTCTCATCCGGTTTCCATGTGTGCTCTATGGGATAAAACATTGGGAGGTAGCTTGGGCCCAACTGCAGCCATGGTTCCCTGAACTGGCTTTCGGAGTTCCCCAGTCATCAAAATCAAAATGAGCAAGTATATGTAAACACATTTCATTAAAGCAAACTTCAGCACCACAGGAAGTGTTGCTATTGCCGGAACACTAATTCAATAAAGAGGGACAATGCAGCGGTAGAATTCCCCCTCCCTTATTTGGACAAATAAACAAACCCCTCTGAATGCTAGAATCTTTCTCCCAAACAGCCACAACCATGCAGAACACAATGACAAGCAAGTTCTAGCCCCCCCACACACAGTCTTTACCAGGAGCCCTGATGGCGTAATAGGTCCTGCATTGGGTTGTTAACCATGAGGTTGGCAGTTTGATCGCACCAGCTGCTCCAATGGAGAAAGATGAGGGTATATATATATATACTCCTGTAAAGATGTAAAGTCTTAAAACCCACAAGGGGCACTTCTTCTCTGTCTTATAGGGTCACTGTGCGTCTGAATTGACTCAATAGCAGTAAGGTTGGGGTTTTTTGGTTATCCATAGCGTTGGGCTGCTAACCACAAGGTCAGCATTTCGAAACTATCAGCCATATCCCTGGGGGGAAAGATGAGTCTTTCTACAATCCCATGAAGAGATACAGTCTGGGAAACCAACAGAGGCAGTTCTACCCTGTCCTCTGGGGGCCCTAGACTCAGAATTGACCGATGGGCAGTGAGTTTGTTTTGAGCAAATGAAAAACCGCAAGAATTTATCACCACACCCAGATTTTGATTACGTGTCTCTGTAATCATGGAAATTAATGTAAAAAACACTCTTCTAAGTACCAAGGGAGTTGCAGGTGGGCCCAGCCTAAGGGAAACCAGGGGCAGGCTCATCACTCCAGGTGTGTCGGGATCATAGTTGAAATGGAGAGTGTTTTATAACTCTGGTAGCAGGTGATTTACCAATTAA
>NW_022108043.1:0-1625 GCF_000313985.2 Echinops telfairi | reverse complement strand
CCCAAAAACAACAACAACAAGCAGCATTTTGGCTATACTTCTTCCAAAACAGAGTTGTTCTTTTGTCAGTCCATGATATATTCAATATTCTTCCCCAAACCATAATGGAAATCCATCAGTTCTTCTCTGGTCTTCTTCATCCATTGTCCAACTTTCATGTGCAAAGGAGGTGATTGAAAATACCATGGCTTGGAGGTTAACCAAGACACTCTACAAAGTTAAAATAAAATAAAAGCTCAGTGTACTTAGGAAAAAAAAAAGAAAATACCATGGCTGGGGTCAGGCACACTTTAGCCCTCAAATTGACATCTTGGCTCCTTAATGCTTTAAAGAGGTCATGTGCAGTGGATACATCATTGTTTTCTCTGTTTCTCCTATGGGTTCGATGGTGAGGATTGTTTTTTCTTTATATTAAGGTGTAATCCATATTGGAGGCTGTAATCTGTGATCTTCATCAGTATTTCCAGTCCTCCACGCTTTCAGCACGCCAGGGTAAGTCATGTGCATATTGACTGTTCATGGGTCTTACTCCAATCTTCATGTCATGTTCTTTTTCATCTGGCTCCGATTCTTGGATTATTCAACATACAGACAGAGTAAGGATGGTGAAAGGATACAGCCCTGCTGCACATCTTTCTTGATTTTCTCTTGCTCTGTTTGAATGACAGATTCTTGGTCTATGCTTCATGAGCATAACTGAGTGTTTTAGAATTCTCATTATTCATAATATTATCCATGATTTTTTATGATCCTTATAATTGAATGTCTTTGCATAGTTAATAAAACACCAGTAAACACCTTCTAGTATTCTCTGCCTTCAGACAAAATCCATCTGACAACAGCAATGATATCCTTTATTCTGTACCTTCTTCTGAATCTGGTTTGAATTTATGACAGTTCCCTGTTGATGTACTGTTGCAGTCATTTTAAAATTATCCTCAGCACAAGTTTATTGTGTGTGATATTGATGATGTTGCTTGATAATTTCCACACTCCATTGGATCACCTGCCTTTGGAACAGAACACCCAAAACTCCCGCTGCCTCGAGTTGGTTGTGACTCATAGAGATCCTATAGGACAGAGTAGGAATACTCCCCAGGGTTCCTGAGTCTATGAATCTTTAGGGAAGTAGACAGCCTCAGCTTTTTCCCAAGGAAGAGCTGGTGAATTTGAATGTCTGACCTTGTGGTTAGCAACCCAACTTATCACCAACAAGGCAATCGGGGCTCTTCTTTGGAACAGGCGTAGATCCGGGTCTGTGCTCTGCCTCTTCCAGTCGGTTGACCTTTCTTCCAAATGTCTTGGCACAGAAGGGTGAGCACTTCCAGCATGCATCCGTTTGCTGTAACATCTCAGTTTGTATTCCATTAATTCCTGATGGTCCCCAATGTCTTTAGTGCCGCTTGAACTTCTTCCTTCAGTTCTAATAGCTTTTGGTCAGAAATGGTAGCACATGGACCAATTCCTTCTAGTCCAGTAATTTTGTGGATTCCTTCCATCTTTTGATGCTCCCTGTATCTTTCAGCTTTTGCTCTACAGAATCTCTCATTATTGCAGCTCAATATGAACTCTTCAGTTCTTCTTGCTTGGAAAGTACAGGGAATGTTCTTCTGCTGTTTTTTTTT
>NW_022108042.1:0-1615 GCF_000313985.2 Echinops telfairi | reverse complement strand
AGACTGTGCAGCCTTGGAAACCCACCAGGCAGTTCTACTCGGTCCTGCGGGGTGGCTGTGAGTTGGCATGGAATCGACGGCAGATGGAATGGACTCAAGACCACTGGTAAACTGAAGGCAAGGATGCTCGGTTCGGTTCTGACTCAGTTATAACCACTGCGTGACTGGACCTTCTATGTTGCAATACCTGCCCCCCTCCTCCTCCATTGCTCCCAGCTCTCAGCAAAGCCAAGTTCATTAACTGAGCACCACCTGCTTGCCACACCCTGGGAAATTAGAAAAACTTGCCCCTCTCCCTGCCGATGAGGATCTGACCGGTCAGTAACTAGAAGTGGATTCAAGGAAATACAAGGGTGCTTTAAATTGTCTCACCGCCACCCTACAGGACCGAGTAGAACTGCCCCTCTGGGTTTCCAAAATTGTACATCTTTACAGAAGCAGAAGGCCTTGCCTTTCTCCCAAGGAACAGATAGTGAGTTCGAACTGCTGACCTTGCAGTTAGCAGCCCAACACATAGCCCATTCCTCTAGCTCCCCTAGCTCCTCGTCATCATGAGTCCCCTGATGGTGCAAACAGAGAAAGCTCTTAGCTGCTATCTGGTAGGCTGTAGTTTCAAGTCCACGCGGGGGTACCTTGGAAGAAAGGTCTGGTGGTCTTCTGAGAAACCAGCTCTTGAGAAGCTTATGGACCTCAGTTCTACTCTGAGCCAGGTGAGACCCCCGTGATTCAGAACTGACCCTGTGACCCTGTGGCGACTTGTCTATGCTTTAGAATGCCCCTCATCTGTGCATCCTTCTCGTCCTCCAGGTCCCAGGGGCCTGCAGAAAGAGCGAGGCTTCCTCCGCTGTGTCTGACCGTCAGAAAATCCTGAGTGCTGTCCGAATAAGCATTCTACCGACAGGACGCTAGCCAACCACACCCACCACCATCAAGTCAATTCTGACCCTTTCTAGAGTTTCCAAGGCTGTAAATCTTTTTTTGTTTTAATTATTTTTATGGGAGCTCTTTATGGGAGATATCACAAAATTCCATAGTTCAATCATATCAAGCAGTATTGTACAATTGCTACCACAATCAATTTCAAGACATTTTCTTTCTTCTTGAACACCTTGATATTAGCTCCCCGTTGCCCCTTCCCTCCCCCTACCATACCCACCACAAACCCTTATTCTTTTTTCTCCTATAATAGTTTTATCCATATCTTACACAATCCTATTTATGCATTCACATATAATTCCGTTGCTCAGTCCCAGCAAGTGGGGTTATACAGTCAACGCTATCAGCTCTGCGTTTACCTCATCCCTGTCCCCTCTCTTCCCACACTCTCAAGGAGCTATTACTCCTCTTACTCTTTCTGAAGGGTTATCTGTCTTGACTTTCAGATACTGAACGATCTTAAATATACAAATGAACATAATGCAAATAGAACACGATTAATGACATAAAACAAATAAAAAGCATAATAGTACGGGGAGGAAATATTAAAGAACTAGAGGATAGTTATGTGGTTCATCAATGCCCTACCAGACCCTGGATTTATCATCCCTTCTGGGTGGCCCTTTTGAGAGGGACTGTCCAATTTTTTTAAAGGTGGGTTTTGGGTCTCCACTACATC
>NW_022108041.1:0-1627 GCF_000313985.2 Echinops telfairi | reverse complement strand
TGGGTGAGGCTTAAAGCAGAGTGGCATGCCCTTTGGGGATTATTGACAGCGCTAAAAGAGCTTCGGTTAGTGCCCAAGTAGGACGGAGGACAGGGATATGTGACTGAAAAAGTGAGGACGGAATACATCTGGGCCCATTCGCATAGCTGAGAAGAGACACTCCTGGGCAGAACTGTATCCTGAACACATCTGATCTTGGATTGTAACCTATTAACTTCTCGAACGAGCCTGAGGACCAAGAGTGTAGTCTGTGAGTTATTACAATGACGTTTTGAACCGAGCAGAGAAGCAGACACCCTGGTGGCATAGTAGCTCAGCAATTGGAAACCACCACTTGCTCCACAGGAGAAAGATGAGGCTTTCTACTCTCATAAAGAATTTAAAAAATGACAGTTTCAGAAACCCAGAGGGGGCAGTTCTTCCCTGCTCTGTAAGGTCACTGTAAATAGGAATTGACTCAATGGCAGGGAGTTTGGCTTGGTTTGGTTTGAAGCAGAAAATCAGAATGTCTTCGGAGGGATGAATGGTGTCAGATGATTCAAGAAGATTGGAGGTCAAGGCTTGTTTGACCTGTTCCTGCCTCCCTTATGAAATCAGGTCAGCAGTGGCCTCTAAGCCATTCTTACAAGCATTTAGGGATAACCAATATTAATTATTTTCCTAAGTTATTCTCATCTTATAGCAGCGCTCTAAGACTGACCAGAACTGTCCCTTTAGCTTCCCAAGACTTTATATCTTTACGGGAGCAAGCAGCCTCATCCTTCTTCCATAGAGAGCCTAGGGGGTTTGAACTGATGACTTTGTGCTTAGTAGCTTAGTGCATAGCTTGATGGTACATAGTGCATAGCTTTGTTTTCCAGGTGTTTTTAAAATGTTAAATTATTTCCCTAATTCTGTTATGCATTTCCTTGAAAATTCCAGAGGAGTCTTTCACTACTTGATAAAATGATAAGGGATGTCATTCTATATTAACATTATACATACTTGGTATATATAGTAATTTCTTTTCCTATTCAACGACGCCAGTGAAGATAATTCTGTACTCTGTGTAATTTTTAAGTTCAATGAACAACAAGGCTCAAGTTTCCATTTAAATAGGAAACTCTGGCAGTGGAATAGGTTGACTGGGCTGCTTATTATCCCACAGCTCCTTGACATGTAGATAAGTCTATCTTTGCCGTGGAGTCATGGGAAATCCTTCTGTTAAAGCAAGGGAATGACAGCCAGGATGTATGACATCCTCTCTTAGGCTAATAATTCCTGTTTCTCAGGGATCAGCACGGGATCGAGCAATGGCTCTCTGAAATCTTCAGGTATAAAACAAAGTGAGAACCCGATACAGCTTCTGGAGCACAATCTGACTAGAAAAATGCTAAGATCTTCCCATGAAAAAATTCTATCCTGAGATCAAGAGGATGAGAGGCACAGAACACAGAGTCTAGAGAGACCAGCTATAGCGAAGGCCCAGGACAGAGAAATTCCTAAGGCACAGCTCCATAGAGCATGCCTTTTTTCTTTTTTGGTCTCTTTTATTTTTAAAATATTTTATTTTATATATATTTCCAAGATCACTTTATTGGGAGCTCTCACAGCTCTTATAACAATCCATGCATCAATTGTATCAAGC
>NW_022108040.1:0-1566 GCF_000313985.2 Echinops telfairi | reverse complement strand
TCATTCACATTCTTATTATTTAAATCGCAATAACAAACATGGCTATTCTATAAAATTTTCTTCAAAACAATGGTAAACTTAGTAGCATTAAAAATAACAACAAACATCGTATTCTGAGAAAGAGAGAGTTGCCATTAGGAAGGAAAAAGCTGAAGGTCTTACCTTCACTGGAGAAGATGTCTTGGATGACATTTGAGCTTTATACGAGTTAGCCTGAAACATTTAATCAACAGTTTGGACTTTCTTGTGTTAAAGAAAATAGGATTTCCTAGGAGCACCGACTTAAGATAATACTTGTTTTATAGCAGAACATTCCTTTAAGATGCCGATAATAAAAGTAGATTTCCTTCTCTTCCCTTGAGTGGCTAGGGTAGGAGGAGAGTATTCACTGCTCAAAAGCAACCTGACCTCCTTCTCGTGACTCTAAGCAGCACAAAGAAAGACTGAAAGGCTAGGTATAAATTCCTAAAAATCTACATATAACAGAATAAGTCTGAAATCATGTCCAGAACCAATCTTTTTTGCTTTGTTTAGGCATAAAATATTAAATCTGAAGAGGAAGAACATAAAAAGTTTTCGTTGAAGGTACTGTGGAAACCTACTGCAGCAAGGGAAAGAACAACCTGGACGAAAAGGTGCTCCGTCCCATGGGAACAGCCAGGCATAGCTTCTAGCCCAGTACCTCTTCAGGAGGAAAGGAACCATATCTTGAGGTGCCAGTTCAGGATGCCTGCCCAAGAAAGAGGCTCAGTCAAAAGACCAGAGACATGCCCCATGGCCCAAACCCTGCTACCACGTCAACATAACCCAGTAAAAATAACACCAAGTGCATCAAGGAAGTTAAAATCAAGATTTTCTAAAAGGAAGACAGACCCAAACATAAAATAAAAAATGATGTTTTATAGAGGAATCTGATACCTTTAGAATTTTTAGTAAAGACTAATTTTATCTGTGATGGACATTGCATATAGTTAATTACAAATGGAGCACTGACTATATATTCACAAATATTGACAATAAAAGCCTACCAGGAGTTAGGTCATAATCAGATCACAAGAGAAAACATCATACATAATAAAATATGCTGATATGTATGGTCATATTGAACATATCCATCTATCCACAAAAAAGTAATGGATTATACAAAAGAATAACAAAAGGGTCATAATTGATACAACGTCAACATGAGATTCACACTTGACACAGCGATGGGTACTATAAAGTTAAATAAGAAACGCTAAATATGATGATTATGTTAAAAAACCTAAATGAAAATGTCATTAAATGTGTTATAAATAGTATGATGAACAAGGTCACAATTAAGACAACCTAATAAAAAGAAAATCATAAAGTGGGAACTTAATTTTGGAGACAGTTATAATACAAAAATAAAGAACACTTCCAGACAATAATGGAAAATATGTTCAAGGAAAGCAAAGAATACACGGAAGAGAACATGATGGAGCAGAATGCAGCTCAGACCCCTTTCTTCACCTGGAGTTCTGGAGTAACACTGCCTTCTCCCCGCCTACATTCACAGTGGCGCATGGCAATGACCTGCGCAGC
>NW_022108039.1:0-1509 GCF_000313985.2 Echinops telfairi | reverse complement strand
GTGTCTACCGGTAGGCCAGTAACAGATTTCCTGGAAGGCTGGGGAAATGGGGCTTCGCCATGAGTCACCACACAATCCAGGAAATGAACTTCCTATACTGCTGCGAAAGCAAGGCTCTGACAGGCATTTCCCTGCAGGAGACACAAGGGACTTCTGGTCAGGCTGAGGAAATTAGGCTTCACGTGGCATCTCACTCGAAGCCGGACAACGGTCTTTTGGTCAGGTGGGAAGTTTTTGCCTGGCGTCTCCCAAAAGTCAGCCAATGGACTTCCAAGAAGGCTGTGGAAGTGAGAATATTTTGGCGTCTCCATTCAGGCCACCGAAGGGACACCCAGTCAGGCTAAAAGGGTGGCTTGGCCCAGCATATCCCTGCAAGACAGGCAAGACACTTCTGGGCTTGCTGGTGAAGCGAGGCCCAAGTTACGTTTCTCCTTTCAAGAGTGCCCCTAGTAATAACATTTTTTATGGTCATACATGGCTTGTTGTGGGTATAGAAAAATGTGATGCTCAAGGAATTAAAAAAGGCTAAAGATATAACTGAATGGAGGTTCGCGCAGTTATGTGACTGTAATAGTTTGGGAAATTTGGAGAACCGAATTGACAGAAATTCATGAATTAAGAGCGTTTTATATAAATGAAAAGTACCTATCAAGGAAGCATAGTACCCAAAGCTACCCAAAATCAAATGTCCAACATTTGCCCTCCGGACTGACCTTCAGGAAGCAAAAGACCTGATGCCTGGTGAAGCGGCGCTTCGTCAGCCTGGTCTGAAGTCCCTTTCATGTCGTAAGGAAAAACTCCAGGGAAATCCTCGTATCCCCAGGTAGGCAGAAAATCCGTTTACCTGTGTTCCTGGAGACCGCAGGTGAAGTCTCGCTATCCCAGACTACCTAGGACTCTGTTGCCTCGCCTTCGGGAAGGCACCACGCAAATCCTCACTTCCCCAGAATTCTCAGAAGTTCAATGCCTGTCTTCCTAGGAGACGCTGGGCCAAGCTGCATTTCCCAGTCTGTCCGGGAGACCCTTCCGTTGCCTGAATGGAGACGCAAAATTATTCTCACTTCCAAAGCGTTCTGGAAAGTCCATTGGTTGGCTTTTGCAAGACTCAGGGAAAAACTTAACTTTCCAGCTGAACAGGAAGTCCTTTGCCTGGCATCGCAGGCGACGCTGAGGGAAGCTTAATTTCACCAGCCTAACCAGAATTCCCTTAGCTGGCCTGCAAGGAAAAGCCTGGCACAGCCTAGCGTTCCCAGTAATACAGAAAGTTCATTTCTTGGCTTCTGTGGTGATTCATGGTGAATATCCATTTCCCTAGCCTGGCAAGAAGTCTGTTGCCTGGAGCACCGATAGGCACTGGGTAGAGCCTCACTTTCGCAGCCTGCCAGGTGGTTGCTTGCCACGGTAGTGGGGAGATACCAAGCACAACCTCTCTTGCCCACTGTGCCCGAAATCACGTGGATGGTTAAAAGTGAGACATTAAGCGAAGCATGTCTCCCCAGCTTCCCGGAA
>NW_022108038.1:0-1629 GCF_000313985.2 Echinops telfairi | reverse complement strand
ATATGCAGGATGTATTTTCATTGTTACAAATTGAACATAATTAAAGCATAGTGATTCATCACAAAAACGATATGCAATTATATATTTTGAAATATTTATTTCTAATTAAAAATAAATGAAATTTCTTCTTGAAGCATGGTGTAGCATGGATCACAGTCTTCACGCCGGGTACTCGTATGTGGGTGTACCTGCATGTGGGCAGACCCGCCTGGAGGGAGACAGATAGAGGAGCGGTGTCTGTTCCTAAGACCATCAGAAATATGTGTTTTCTGATGGTCTTAGGCAACCCCTGTGAAAGGATTGTTCAACCCCCAAAGGGGTCACGACCCACAGGTTGAGAAGAGCTTCTCTAAAGGATAGTATTTTTTTTGTGCGTGTGTGTATATACATAGTTCTTGATAACTCACTAGAATAACGAGTCAGGATCAATATAGATCATAATGTTTGATCTATTCTACTCCTTATCTCACCGGTGGCCAGAAAAACGGAAAGGCAAATCTCTCTTTCCTCCCTCACCTCTTCCTATGTTTCTTTTGAAACTTCTCACTTGGCCAAGTGGGATGGATTTCTCAGCAGAGGACTCATCGACGAGTTGGATGCATGGTTGGAGCAGACAGAGCTGCATTTGTGCCTTGCACGGAGGCAGAGAAAACACTTCCTTTCCTCCTCAACATGCTCGTGCAGTCAGAATCATCTAGAATCGTTTTCTATCTGGAAAGAAAGGAGTTCTCTAGCATGAGAAATGGGGGCGGGAGAGGGAGAGAAATGTCACAACAATAAGCCACTGATGAAACAAATATGAGACACTTATTTTAATTCTTGCAAGTTTTATTTTACCTTTTTTAGAGACACATCTTCCAAGGGAAAGAAATCTTATAATTAAAGTTAATATGTCAAATGCATTTTCGGCTCCCTCATTACTCCTCACGACATCTATTTGTGCTCCACTTCCCTATCATAGCAATTGCTATCACCTTCCATAAATGTCCCAAGGGAGAAGCTGGGAGTTAAGCTTTCCCCTCTTCTTATCCCCCACAGCCAACGAACTATCAAAACCTGTTAAATCCACACCTACCTTGAATGTCTATTTCCATCTTCCCGCACATGTCAAAGAGCTCTTTGGTGCTACTGGATACATGTGTGATCACAGGTTTAGTGGTTCTAATCCACCAGCTACTCTATGAGAGAAAGACGCAGCTATTTACTCTTGAAAGATTTACAGCCTCAAAAGCCATACACAGGGGCACGGAGTCATAATTGGCTCTATGGCAGTGGGCTTTGTTTTTTGTTTAGCACACTGTCTGCTTAATGATACAACATAGTAATAATCTATGGAAGTGGAAAAAGAGTGAGGGGGAAAGAGGAAATAGAGATCATAAGATGTCAAGCAATTAGTCAGAGGTCAACGGGCTAATTAATTATTGAGTGCAGACTTGCTTCACTCCTTCCCTTTCATTGCCATTTTGCTGCCTTCATCTCCACGTAGCTTCGTGTGAGTTGAGGAGGAACAGAAGAGGAGGCAGTGACTGTCCCATGTCCTTCCTTCACCAGGTACCGAGGAGTGGCAGTGCTGCAGGAAGTCAAGCATCGGGCTGCCAACCCAGAGTTCACCAGTTGGAGCCTCTTAAC
>NW_022108037.1:0-1596 GCF_000313985.2 Echinops telfairi | reverse complement strand
TACATATATTTATATGTTAAGTATTAAGGTAGCAATGGATTTTGGACCGCCACTCAAGTACTCCCTCAATGCAAGAACACTTTGTTCTAATAACCCAGCATTCTCTGATGCTCACCTTCCAGACATGGTCACTGAAGACAAAATGGGTGCATAGCAAATGTGGTAAAGAAAGCTGATGGGGCCCAACTATCAAAAGATATAGCATTTGGGGTCTTAAAGGCTTGAAGATAAAAAAGCAGCTGAATGAGGGGGAGCCCCAAGTGGAGACCCAAAGCCAAAGGACACAAGGAAGAGATTAGCCAGTTAGGGTGCAGTATAGCACTGAGAAAACATACAACTTTCCTCTAGTTCTTTAATGCTTCCTCCCCCTTCACTATCATGGCCTCAATTCTACCTTACAAATCCAGCTAGACCAGAGCATATACATGGGTACAGATATGAGCTGGAGACACAGGCAATCCAGGACAGATAAGCCCCTCAGGACCAATAATGAGAGTAGCAATAAGAGGAAAGTGAGGGGGAAAAGGTGGAACTGATTACTATGATCTACATATAACCCCTTCCCAGGGGGACAGACAACAGAAAAGTGGGTGAAGGAAGACATCAGTCAGTGTACATGTAAAAAATAAAAATTTATAAATTATCAAGGGTTCTTGAGGGAAGGAGGGTGGAAAAAGGTGGTGGGAAATGAGGAGCTGATATCAAGGGCTCAAATAGAAAGAAAATGTTTTGAAAATGTTGATGGCAATATATGTACAAATGTACTTGACACAATGGATAGATGGATGGATGATGGATGGATGGATGGATGGATGGATGGATGGATGGATGGACGGATGGATCGATTGTGATAAGAGATGTAAGAGCCCCCAGTAAATGGTTTTTAAAAAGAAGAAAGAAGCATATTGTATGTGTTGGCTAACAACTTAAAAGACAACATTTTACTACCTCAAAGATCTACAATAGTTTCTTTGTTGGACGTTTAAACAGTATTAATCAAATTTAAAGATTACTTACACATAAGTTATACTGGTTATAGAAAATATATTTTAAAGAGGGAAAAAAGTGGGGGGAATTCACATTCATTGTTATATTCTTGTAGATTCTTTCAAGCTTTACTAGTATGTAGGCTTTAGATATACACACATATATATTGACTGGACATTTTCTTGTCAAATATACAAATCCAAATTCAGTATCCCTTTCTTTACACTTCATATGTCTTAAAATGTAGACATACCTACTTCTTTGTGATTTACCATAAGGCAAAATAAAAGCAGGGGGTCTGTGTCGGGCTTGCTATGGAGTGCCCAGAGACCCTCTAAATAATGTTCTAACAACTGATATCATCTAACCAAAAGTATAAAATTATACTTATTGTATAATTTATAAGTATAAAATTATACTTATTGAAATGTAAAAATAATTACAGAATCATGACTAATACTTTAGAAAGACAATGTATTAAAGTATTGCATCATAATTCTTCACACAAATCTCAAAATATTTTGAGAACTTATTTTAGATGAGAGAAAAGCTTATAATGTTTAGATTGCTAGATTATGAGAACTTTTGTACCACTGATTGGTCTTATTA
>NW_022108036.1:0-1629 GCF_000313985.2 Echinops telfairi | reverse complement strand
TTCATGAGGGAGGATGGAGCAGGTAGAGAGGGGGGAAAATGAGGAGATGATGCCAGGGGCTTACATGGAGAGCAAATGTTTTGAGAATGATGAGGGTAACGAATGTACAAATGTGCTTTATACAATTGATGTATGTATGAATTGTGATAAGAGTTGTATGAGCCCCCAATAAAATGATATTTTAAAAACAAATTAAATAAATAATTATAATTAAAAGAGAAAAAAATTATCAAGGGCTTGGGAGGGAAGGAAGAGGAAGGAGGGGAAAAATGAGGAGCTGATACCAAGGGCTCAAGTAGAAAGAAGATGTTTTGAGAATGATGATGGCAACAAATATACAAATGTGCTTGACACAATGGATGTATGTATGAATTATGATAAGAGTTGCACGAGTCCCCAATAAAATGTTTTTTTTTTAAAGAAAAAAATGAGGAACCAATACCAAGGGCCCAATAGAAAGTAAATGTCTAGAAATGAATGAAGACAACACATGTACAAAGATGCCTGATGCAATCAGTGTATGGATTTGTAACAAGAGTTCTAAGAGTCCCCAATAAAATGTTAAAAAGAAAAAGAAAGAAACAGAAACTGTCAATAATATGATTTGAGCAGAGCAGAGGCTTTATCTGTCATAATAAGGAACCCAGAAGATTATCCAGGGTTGGGAAGGTGACTTTACAACACCCAGGATGCAGGATGCTTTGGCGCCCTACTCTGCTATCTCCAAGGGGAAGAGTGGTTCCCATCCCATGCTTACATCATGGTTGCTACAGTGGGAGCCATCTCCTCCACTTCTCTCCTTCACATGCAGGAGAAAGGGAAAGACTAGGTTCAAAAAACGTCTTAGATCGGGTAAGAAAAGGTCTAAGATTGTCAGCTGAGTCTGCTCCTCTTAAGCAAGTCAGTGACTTCCACTTAACATCTCATTGGCTAGAATACTGTCACATAATCACCTTTAGCTTCAAAGATACGCTGGGAAAATAAGTTTTATAGCTGAATTCATTGAGATTCTGTTAAGAAAGAAGGGCACAGTGGGTACTGAAAGCCTTCTAGCAGTCCCTGCCATACCTAGAAAGGTTTTGCCACTTGGACTTTAAAGACCATAGTAATCCCACCAGTGGGAAATAGACATATATTCTCTCTCTCTTTTTTTTGTTTTGCATTTCATTATTTATTTAGATGTTTAAGCTCTTGCAACTAGGTTTGTACAAGCTGGTGAACACTGAAAAATTATTCCTACTACAGAACTAGAACCACACATTCCCAGACAGTAATGTTAATACACATCACCATTTTATCAACTACATAATAAAGTGAATTATCAAGTATCCAAAGATTAAGTTACACAGCTCAAAAGGCATATAAAAAGTAGAGTCTGCCCAATTCATTAGCAGAAACCGTTTTTTTTTTGCAAGAAGGTGGAAAGATGGGGGAAATCACACTTCAAACAAAAAGTTAGTTAACAGCTTCCAATTGATATGAAAAGAAGACAATTTCGAAGATTTTTATGATTAAGAATTGTCTTAGCTACAACAAAGCATCTCTACCTTTAAAAAAATATTTACTAAAGAGCATATTCTACCTGCTCTGCACAAGACAAAAGCAATATTTAACTAAAAATATTTAATA
>NW_022108035.1:0-1533 GCF_000313985.2 Echinops telfairi | reverse complement strand
CCTAACCCTAAGCCTAAGCCTAACCCTAGGCCTAACGTTGACCCTAACCCTAGGCTTAACCCTAAACCTAGGCCTAAACCTAACCCTAATCTTAATTCTAACCCTAAAACTAACCCTATACCTAATCCTAAGCCTATGCCTAACACTAAACCGAACCCTAACCACAGGCCTAACCCTAACTCTAGGACTAACACTAACCCTAGTCCTAACCCCAACCCTAACACTAACCCTAGGTCTAAACTTAACTCTAGTCCTAACCCTAAACCTAACCATAACCATAACAATATCCCTAACCCTAAACCTAGGCCTTACCCATCACTAAAGCAAACCCTAACCCAAGGCCTAACCCTAATCCTAAATCTAACTCTAACACTAAGACTAACCCTAAACCTAACACTATCCATAATTCTAACGCTAACCCTATCCTAGGCCTAATCCTGAACCTAAATTTAAGCCTAGGCCTAACAATAACCTTAACCTTAACCCTAAACCTAACCCTGGGCCTAATACTAACCGTAACTCTAACCTTAACCCTAGTCCTAATCCGAACCTAGATGTAAACCTAGCCCTTACCCTATCCCTACCCCTAACCCGAAGCATAATCCTATGTCTAACAGTAACCCTAACAATAACATTAACCTGGGCCTAAACTTATTCCTAACCCTAAACCTAGGTCCAAAACTAACCCTAATCCTAACCCTAACCCTAGATATAACGCTAACCCTAGGTCTAACACTTACCTTAACACAAAGCCCAACCCTGACCCTATCCCTAAACCTAATCCTAGCCTGACCCTATATTTACACTTAACCCTAACCCTAACCGTAGGTCTAACACTAACCCTAATCCTAACACTAGGCCAAACCCTTACCCTTACCCTAGGCCTAACCGGAACCCTAACACTATCCCTAGAACTAACCCTAACTATAATCCTAGGCCTAACCTTAAAGCTAGGTCTAACCCTTACTTTAAGCCTAACACTAAATCTAACACTAACTCTAGGCCTAAACCTAACCCAAAATCTAACCCTAATGCTAAGCGTAAGCCTTAACCTAAACCTAAACCTACCTCTAAACCTAACCCTAACCCTAGGCCTAATCCTAACCCAAACCCTAACTCTAACCCTAGGTCAACGCTAACCCTAGACCTAACCTTAACCCAAAACTAACCTTAACCCTAACCCTAACCAAAAACCCTAAACCTAACCCTATCCCTAACCATAACACTAAGCCTAACCCTAAACCTAGCCCTAGGCCTAACCCTAACCCTAAATCTAACAATAACCCAAACCCTAGGATTAAACATAACGCTAATCCTAAACTTAGGCCTAACCCTAGGCCAGACCCAAGCCTAATCCTTACCCTAATCCTAACTCTAAACGTAACCCTAACTCTAACCCTAGGCCTAACCCTAACCCTACCCCTAATCCTTACCCTAACTTAGGCCTAACCCTAACCCAGTCCTTAATCCTAAACCTAACCCTAGGCCTAACTCAAACCCTAAACCTAACCTTAACCCTAGGCCTTACCCTAA
>NW_022108034.1:0-1630 GCF_000313985.2 Echinops telfairi | reverse complement strand
ATATGGATGGTTGGGAGGTGAACAGAATGGATGGAAGCCGTTCAGGACAGAAGGACAGATGGATGGAGGGACAGAGGGTGGGAAGTGGGTGGGTAGGTGAGTGAAAGGAAAGTGGAGAGAAGGGAAGGTACAAAGATGGTGTGGCTGGATGACAGGTGGGTGTCTGACGGATACGGGGACGGAGGGTGGGTGGGTGTCTGATGGATAAGGGAACAGAGGTTGTAGGTTGGTGATGGAGGATGGGTGGTAGGTGGGTGACGGAGGGTGGGTGGTGGGCGGGTGGGTGTCGGATGGATAAGGGAACACAGGTTGTAGGTGGGTGACGGAGGATGGGTGGGAGGTGGGTGACGGAGGATGGGTGGGAGGTGGGAAGACCAGGACATGAACTGCAATGAGAAACAGGGCATTGACATGGCTGAAACACAGCCAAGCCCAACTCCTGACTTCCTCCTGGCATCTCCTGCCCCGTCATTCCAACTGGATTGTGGCGACTGCCTTGCCCGGCCCTGCCCACTGGGTCCATACAAGGCACATGGAAAGCCCAGTCCCCTGTGCTCCTGGGCTACCCCTCACCCGCTCTCTGCACCAACCTGGCAGAGTGCTGCTTGCTCAACACGCTCTGACCCCCACGGGAGTCCAGGAACCTGCCCCCCAGCACACTCCAGCCTCTAGGACTTGGCAGCTTCCGACCACTGCTCTTGGTGTCCTGGGGCACCTCCCTTTCACTCAGCCCCCACTGTCCCCAGGCCAGCTGCCACGTGCAGCACGTTGTGTGGTGCAGGACAGAACTGCCCCTGTGGGCCTCCGGCTGGATGCCTTGTGATGGCAGATGGCCAGCCCTTTCTACCTTGGCACACCAGCTGGGTGGGTCCCAACCAGTCTTCTGCATTAGCGACCAAAAGGAAGCCGTGCACCCAACCTGGCCTGGCAACCACCTTCACAGCCCTCACCACCCCCCAACGCCCGCGTGTATTTGTGGGGCTGGGCCCCACCTACCAGCTGGAGCCACCTCAGCCAGGCAGCAAACAACGCTCACTGCCATCGAGTTGATCCCACACATGGCCGTCCAGTAAGGCAGGGAGAGCTGCCCCGAGAGCTTCTGGGACTCTAACGCTGTACGGGGGCAGAAAGCCTCTTCTTTCTCCCACGGAACAGCTGGTGGGATCGAACTGCTGACCTTGGGTCAGCAGCCCAATGTGTAACCCACTGCACAACCAGGGCTACAGGAAATGTGGTCGATGCCCAGTTAACCTGTGTGGGAAGGTCCCAAGGTCCCCCGGGCGAGCCCTCCAGGAGCATGCAGGCACCCACACGACCCTCCCAGGGCCCTCTGTTGCTTCTCCAGCCACACGGGCAAAAGCCCAGTGCCCCTAGAGGACAAGGCAGAACGGCCCCTCCGGGTTTCTGAGAACCTAACTCCACAGGGGCAGGAAGCCTCCTCTTTCTCTTGCGGAGCAGCTGGCCTCTTCACACTGCTGACCACTCCGACTAGCAGCCCAGAGAAAGCCCCCCACCATCAGCTGGCTGGACCCTGCCAGTCTCACTGACACCCCACCCCCAGCCTGCCCAGCTCCTTGACCCCTGAGCCAGCCAGTGCTGAGGGCTGAGAGCTGCCCAGGAAGCAGACACA
>NW_022108033.1:0-1630 GCF_000313985.2 Echinops telfairi | reverse complement strand
ATTCCTGGCCAACACAGCTATCCCCTGTTAATGGAGGCTTGTGTATTGGTATGGTGCTGCACAGGTGTCTGTGCAGCTTTCAGACCAAGGTGAACTCAGAAGAGTGAGATAGACTCATGAAAATCAATGTACATCCTGTCTACCACAATGGATCTGGATGGCACACAACACTACTAGTAAGTTTAGTGGGGGATGCAAATAACAATGCTTTGTAGTTAACTCATAAGCAGAGGACATACCAGTGGTGACACACAAGATGGTACTCCCTCAGACTCTCAGGGACCCAGGGACTTGTCATAGTGGAGAAAAAGCCTTCCTGGGTCTTCTCTGTTCCATATGGAAAAACCCTCTAATGTTGACCAGCTCCTACGCATCTCTTAAGACTTCAATCAAAGTTTACCTCCTTAGTAAAGTGCTACCAGAAACCACAGCAGAGACCATTCCATGCCTCTTGAAGGTGGTCATATATGTTTCTACTGCTAGAATGTGAGGTGGCTTCCAGCAATACTGTGGCTTTCTGATGTGGGTGTTTCCAGGAATGAACATAAGGCTGGACAGAGGAACAAAGATCTATTGAAGCAAGGATGGAAAGGGCATTTCTAGCCACAATTCATCTGAAAAAAAATCCGCTTAATCATAGACTGCCTCAGGTTCTTGGTTAGAATAGAGTTCCTTCTTACTTTTCTTAAGAGCAGCAGTACTGATTCTCTGTGGTACTGTTGAATAAGTGTTGGACTGTGAACTGTAAGGTCAGGGGTTCAAATCTCCCAGGAACATGGTGAGACTACTTGTCCCTGTAAAGATTTACAGTGTCTGAAACTCCACACAGGGCCCATATGAGTCAGCGTCTACTTGATGACAGTGTGTCTTTGATTTTTCCACATGGCTGAAAGTACCATTACCATTGACTCCATAATGGTGCCTGCTGTGACTTGACCTGTCCTGGAATTGGCACTACCGTATGGATTCTTGAGACAGGTATTGCATTGTGGTAGTTCTCCAATTTTTTTTAATCCCAATAATTTAAAGTATGGTTGTGGCTGGGAAAGGAACTTACCTCACTACTATTAAGTCAATTCCAACTCATAGCGACCCTATAGGATAGGGTAGAACTGTCCTTGTGGGTTTCTGACAGTAGGAAGCCTTCTTTCTTCCTCATTACAGCTGGTGCTATTGACCTGCTGACCTTTCGATTAGCAGCAGCCTCATGTGTAACCACTACACCACTCTAGCTGAAGGAAAGTCAAATTAGCACAAGACCTCTCTTTACGGACTGGAAATAGCACGTCAAAAGTTTATTGCATTGCGCCATTGCAGAGAAATGGGGCCTGAAGCAAAGAAAGGATGTTAGCTCACCACTTTAGAGCAAACTTCTTTTGTTTTCAGATTGTTCTTAGGATGTGGTATTTCTTTTGGAAAGGGCATGATGATTTACTGAGCATCTACCAGAAGCCATGCCTACTATAAGCTGTCTTCTTTAAACTTACAAATATCTCACAATTTAGGTCTTGTAATTTCCATGTACAGTGCTCTAGAGCTCACAGAGATAAATAGGACCACGGTTTGTTGTTAGTTGCTACTAAATCTGTTGATTCATGGTGACTCTATCTATGCACAATAGAACAACTCC
>NW_022108032.1:0-1570 GCF_000313985.2 Echinops telfairi | reverse complement strand
CCCCCGCAAGGGAGAAATAAACAAACAAAACAAACTCACCTAATACAAACTGTGTTGGAGATTGTGCTCTTTCTAATAAAAACAGGCCATGTCTCAAACTCGATTCTTCTCACTCCCCCATTGCTAAAACACTATAAAAAGACCTAGTCGACCTCAAGGGGAAGAAGGAGATTTTAAATTAATTATCAGTCATATGTGTATACTTGGGAAGGAACCCTGGCCTAGTATTGAAGCTGCAGAGAACACTGTGTCTGACCCACGATGGCACAGGTGAACTCACAGTGGCCCCGTGGGACAGAGGTGAATTGCCTCACTGAGTTATCTTGCCTGTTGTGTGGATGCTCACAGAGCACCAGGGCTTTTCTCTCAGAATCACATGTGGGTTCAAACCACCCACCTTTCAGTGATCAGCAGAGACCGTATGAGGTGCACCACCAGGGTTCTTTAAAGAAGAGACTGAACATCATAATGTGAGGGTGTGCGGAGGCTCTTGCAATCTGCAGGGGTGGTGGAGATGGTTTGATCCAGTCTCTGAACTGTTACCAAACCAGGTCTGGCTCAGAAAGCACAAGATACAAAGACAGAAACTGGGCAAATGTGAAAGGAGAACTATTTACTTTCATTGATAAAGCAGGGAGCAAGCCTATGTGAGGAGAGCCTTGTTCAGGAAAAGCATCCCAAGAAGTAAATGTGGGGGGTACATTTTTTGATATTTAAAAATATAATAACTATTAGTAAACATCTAAAATACATTAACAGTACCCCAAAGGAAATTAAGTATTCTTGCAAGTCATGTAACTTATCACTTAAGCTCTTTCTAACAAGTTTAAAGTTGGTTTTGTTTATGTCTATACGTTTTTCTTAGGTGCTTTTTCATACAAAGGATTCCAGATAGTTTTATGAAGGAGCTCAACCAAGAACAGCGCGTAACATAGTTATTTATTTTTGTCTAATATTGCTTCAGCTAAATTTTATGCACAAAGAGGTGGATAGACAAAATAGATGCAAAAATAGGAGCAAAGTAATCATAATCGTGAGGCTGCACAGACGGGGCAGTGCCTCATTGTGCTCCCTGTACATTCCTGTCATTGGAGGGCACTTAGCAACACCAATGTTGGCTTCAGTAGTGATCATATTTTAAAACCTTCCTCCAGATATTTCCCTCTCTTACTAACATAACCAAAGTAGGCAAGAGGAAGGATAGCCATCCTTGTTTCAACCACTACTCTTTCTAAGAGATCTGTCCATTCCTTTGGCAGTCTGTGAGACAGTCAAAATTCTCCACGGGCATTATCATTCAAAGACATCAATTCTTCTTAGTTCTGCATGACTTGTATAATTTTTGCATTCATAGGAGGCAATTGAAAATAACTTGGATTGGGCCTCACAAATTTTAATAGTCAAATTTTCATTTTCTTTCTTTTTTGGTTTTTGAGAGTTTTTTGGTGCCAAGCTGTCAACAGAATCTGGGGTCCCACATGCTGGAAGATAAACAAGAGGCCATCTAACTGAGAAACAACAAAGTCCACATGGAAGAAGCACACCAGCCTGTAAGGTGACAAGGCAGCGA
>NW_022108031.1:0-1617 GCF_000313985.2 Echinops telfairi | reverse complement strand
GCAGCGCTCGCCTGGTTCTCCAGGCCCGCGGCGGCCGAGGAGGAGGTGCAGCCCGCAGCGGCCGGGGACGCGGCTGAGGAGGCTGAGGCCGAAATCATCCAGCTGCTGAAGCGAGCCAAGTTGAGTATCATGAAAGATGAGCCAGAAGAAGCTGAGCTAATTTTGCATGATGCTCTCCGTCTTGCCTATCAGAGCAGAAACAATAAGGCCATCACCTACACCTATGATTTGGTGACTATTCTAACTAGTCTGAGCCATTGATGATGAAGGATGGCCAACTTAGCATTTATACGTGGTGAACTTGAAAATGCAGAAAAACTTTTTAAAGCAACAATGAGTTATCTGCTTGGAGGGGGCATGAAGCAGGAAGACAATGCAATCGTTGAGATCTCCTTAAAGCTGGCCAGTATCTATGCTGCTCAAAATAGAGAGGAATTTGCTCTTGCTGGCTATGAATACTGCATTTCAACTCTAGAGGGGAAAATGGAAAGAGAAGATGAACTAGCTGAAGACATTCTGTCAGTGGAAGAGAAAGCCGATACCCACCTCCTCCTAGGCATGTGCTTAGACGCCTATGCTCGCTACCTTCTGTGGACCAAGCAGCCTTCACAGGCACAGAAGATGTATGAGAAAGCTTTGAAGATTTCTGAAGAAATACAAGGAGAAACACACCCACAGACCATTGTGCTGATGAACGACCTGGCTACCTCTCTGGATGCACAAGGGCACTTCGACGAAGCCTTCACTTACGTGCAGAGGGCGTCCGAACTGGCAAGAGAGACTAGACACCCTGAGTTGCACATGGTACTCAGTAATCTAGCCGCAATTCTGATGCACAGGGAAAGATATCCGCAAGCCAAAGAGATCTACCAGGAAGCACTGAAGCAAGCAGAGATGAAGAAAGATGAGGTGTCCATACAGCACATCAGAGAAGAGTTGGCTGAGCTGTCAAGAAAAAAGTAGACCTTTGATTTAATTTTATCTAGCTCTAAATTAATTTTTATTGTAGGAATAATAATTTCTAAGTAACCCAGAGGAATAGTAATTATTCCATTCTCATTGGTACCCAAATCAGTGGCTTAGATCCTTTGTCCTTGATAAGTAACTTTGCCTTCTCAGCTCTGATTTTAACCTCTGATGAAATATGTCAAGTGATGCTTTCAGCTGTGATGCATGGCTAGGTGCCATCTCTGTTGATCCAATATAACTATAGATTTAGATGTACCTTGTTATCTATTCTCAGCGAACAGGGAAGTGTGTGGTAATCTAGTCTGGCATCTCTAACATAATGCTTTGATTTGCTGCCCTTACCTGTCACTATCTATAAGGAGCTCCCTCTCATGGAAAAGGGGGATTACAGTGAGCGGTTCTTCTTTATAATTTATGCATGCAAGTCTCAGTGAGTGGGCTTAATGAAATAAAGAAGAAAAGCGGTATCTTTAAAAAAAAAAAAAGAAGAAATTCTAATTCCTCTAATCATCATAAATTAATGATATTTTGCATAACAGATTCCAAATATACCATAAATACTACAGCTAATAAATATTTTAAAGGTTGTATGCTACATTTCAACACACAAAAATAACTTTTGGCATTGAACTCTTCAACCATTAACTG
>NW_022108030.1:0-1630 GCF_000313985.2 Echinops telfairi | reverse complement strand
AGAAAGCATTGTCTTTCTCCTGTGGAGAACTACCAACCTTGCAGTTGGAAATCCAAAGATTAACCACTAGGCTCCATTCTGATCCAAATTCCAACATCAATTTTAGAAGAAAGAAAACAACAACAACAACAAAACTAACAGCTAATTACTAACTTCTTATCATGACATGGAGAGGGAGGCGATCTAGGATAAACAAAGAACAAAGTAGGAGGCCTTGCAATACCCAACATAAAATTCTATTACAAAACCAGAGTATTCGAAAGAGCCTGGAACTGGTACAATTACAATGGCAGATACATAGACAAAAGGAACAGAAGAGAAAAAAACAGAAATAAATGCATCAACCAGCAGGCAACTGCATTGAATAAAGGATCAAAAACGTTAAATGAGAAAGAGATAACCTTTTCAACAAATGGCACTATCAAAATTGGATCTCCATTTGCAGAAGAATGTAACAGTTTGCATAATTTGTTCTATGTACAAAATGAACTCAAGATGGATCATAAAACTAAATGTAAATAGAGGAGCTATGTGCTAGACAGGGTTCTCTAGAGAACGGAAACAAGACACTTATGATCATATGTATGTATATATGGATAGATATATACAGCACGAAGGAATATAACAGCTAATTAGTCCACAGCAGTATAGAGGGCTCAGTTCAATTTAATTCTGTGGAACACTTAATATAATAGAAATCCTTCAAGTCATGAGGGTTGCTGGGTCCAAGGTCAAGGAAGCAGACAGCTGAATCTTCCTAAAAGCAGTGCAAACAGACCAGCCACAGGCAGCAAACAGCAGGGCAGGTCACCAACAGGCAACAGGATCTGACAGTCCCCAGCTCAAGTGACATATATACCAGCAGCATCGCGAAGCAGGTCTCAAAGGAATCTGAAGTTTTAGCGACATGATCCATAGGTTGGGTGTCCCACGGGCAATGTAGCTCACAAGTTGAGGCAGAGAACTCACATGCTAGTCTGATCACCAGAGAGGATGAGAGAGGGAGGCGGGACTTGCCAAGCCATTTATCTCTTTGCCCTCCAGTCAAACTGTGATTTTAATTAATCCCACATGTGTCCATCCCTTGCTAACTTGGCATCTGTACACAATTCTTTAGCCATATATAATTTCTATACATTAATGAAATCACACTTGCACCTAACATCCAACATCTATCATACTTATAAATGAAAACACACTGAGTCTAATCGTATCTGATACATCATACATGAACAAAGGAAAGATATTCAATAAACACATATAAAAAAGAAACTGACAATCACAAACCTTGCTTTTGTAATTGGTCATACTTATCCTACCTATCGTAATGGATAGGTAGAACTACCTTCTTCTACTACCTATTCTGTATTACCTTCTATTACCCATTCTGTATTACCATTGTATTGCCTTTGCCCTCAGCCAGTACCTCAGCTGCCTGTGGTTCTTTGCCTGGTGGATTGATCCAGGCCTTCATTCCTGAGGGGTCTGGATCATTAGACATCCTGTGAGGATTGGGTTGCTGCAGTTTGCCATTTACTTTAATCACAGAGCATGGTAGCACTAAGAGTTGGATTCCAGACATATTCTTCTTTACCTCCATTATGTCACATAGTCCAATTTCTCTTTGGTA
>NW_022108029.1:0-1549 GCF_000313985.2 Echinops telfairi | reverse complement strand
CGGTGTGGGACAGGGTGAGCAGAATTCAGGGAGCATAATCAATTCCAATCGGCAGAGACGCCAACAACCCCCCAATAGGCTGGGTCTACCCCTCTGGGGATCAGCCTGACAGCTGCCAATCCAGAGCACATCACAAGTATTGAAAAATAAAAATAAAAAAGAGGGTGAAATATATATTATAGGTTAATAACCCAAACTGCAGCCCTCCCCCAGCAGTGGCAAACAGCACCTGGGCGGGGTTCCTTAACATAAATCAGCACGTGAATTTACCTAGCTGAAGACTTCCAGCTGAAGGGCCTGGAGGCTTTTTGCATAACAAAGACCCACAGTTCCAAGCCTCAGTCTTAAGCAGCACTGAACTGCAGACAAGTTAATTTGATTTTAGTCTAGCAGACCAAGGGGATAAAAAATAAATAAAAATAAATAAAAGCCTCTGAACTAGAAGTAGGACACCAGCAGCCTAGATAGGACAATAAGCCCAGCTCCCCTTTCAGTGACTCTACACATAGATGAGGAGGTCCTGCCGGCTCTCCACCGGGCTGAGGGAACCACCCCCCTGCTGTGGTGCTACGTATAGCACAGGACAGACATACTAGGGAAAGACAGAGTTCTAGCCTTCACAAATAATCCCACACAGCATCCGTGGAACCCTACATAAAGGGGGTACAGCACCCCTCTACCTGGAGGAAGAATTGGAACCCCTCCAGCCTCACGGACATTATCAAGCCTCATTTATCACCCTACCTACTACTATATCTTCCCCTCTGTATTCACTAGCATTTCTACCCTTCCCACTGCAGTCAGTTTCAACGAACTCAGCCAGTGTCAACGAGCTGGGGTTCTTATTTTCTCTCTTCTTTTTCCCTCTTTTTCCTCCTCTCTCCCACTCTCTCCTATCATAAACCATTACTGACTTCCAGATCACTACCCTCCATTTAGGGCAAACAAACCGAAATAACAGGAAGAACTCCAGCCCACCCTCCGTGGGAGTGCTGAAAACCACATAAGGCAGCTGGGACAAGCACCTACACCACACTGCGCTGCTAAGAAAACCTCTGTCGGACCTCTAGGCGAGCTCATCAACTAGGGCAACACTGCTCAGCACCACTGGGTCCCTGCATCAAAAGAGCTCACCAACCCGCCATTGTTAGGCAGGGTCTAAACCCTTTTGGCCCCACATACAGGTAATCAGGGATCAGCTATCTCTTTATCCTTTATTTCCCCCTTCCCACTCTCCTCCCTTTTGCCATCACAGACCATCTTAGAGAACACAATTAGGTTTCTTTGTTGTTGTCATGGTTTTATTTCTTTGTTTGTTTGCTTGTTGCCCCTTCGCCTTCCCTCTCCTTTTTCTCTTTCTATCTTGGTTCTCTATGCTTCTCTCACTGCTTGTATTTATCTCTTCTCCCTCTCATTCCCTTTACATATCACTGCTGGTTCACAGACCCCTACACTCTGCCTAGGGCAAACCTGTCCTCCCAGGGGGCAGCCTGACTCCTAAGACAGGGCCCCACACAGGACGAGCCAGTGTTACACACAGCACAGCACG
>NW_022108028.1:0-1632 GCF_000313985.2 Echinops telfairi | reverse complement strand
TTGTTTTGTTTTGCTCTGCCTTTTTTTTTTAATGCGTATTATTGTCTCTGCATGTATATCTAGATAAGACAGGCGGGAAAACAACGGGACAAGGGTTTCAGGGGGTACAAGAGAGAGGGGGAGGCGGGGGAAAGGAAGTGGGTTTTAACAAACCCAGGGACAAGGGAACAACAAGTCATCTAAAATCAATATTGAGGAGGAGATAGGATGCCTGTTGGGCTTGATCAAGGACAATGTAACCGAGAGGAATTAGTTAAACCCAAATGAAGGCTGAACATGATAGTGGGACAAGAGAAAAGTAAAAGGAAATAGAGGAAAGAACTAGGAGGAAAAGGGCATTTATAGAGGTCTAAATACAGGCATGTATATATGCAAATCTATTTATATATACCGATAGGGAAATAAATCTATGTACATATATTAATAGGTTTAATATTAAGGTACTAGATGGAAATTAGGCCTCTACTAAAGTACTCCCTCGATGCAAGAACACTTTGTTCTAATAACCTGGCATTCCATGATGCTCACCTTCCTGACATGATTGCTGAAGACAAAATGGGTGCATAAGCCAATGTGGTAAAGAAAGCTGATGGTGCCCAGCCTTCAAAAGAGATAGTGTCTGAGGTCTTAAAGACATGAAGATAAACAAGTGGCCATCTAGCTCAGAAGCAACAAAGTCCACATGGAAGAAACACACGATCCTGTGTGATCATGAGGTGTCTATGGGATCAGATATCAGGCATCAAAGATCCAGAACAAAAAATCTTATCATTGTGAATGAGGGGGAGTGTAGAGTGGAGACCCAAAGCCCACTTGTAGACAACTGGACATCCCTTTACAGAAGGGTCACAAAGAAGAGATGAGCCAGTCAGGGTGCAGTATAGCATCATTGAAACACACATCTTCCTTCTAGTTCTTTAATGCTTCCTCCCTCCCACTATCATGACCCCAATGCTACCTTAGAAATCTGGCTAGACCAGAGAGCTAGAAACACGGGGAACCCAGGACAGATAATTCCCTCAGGACAGATATTGAGAGTAGCAACACCAGGAAGGGAAGGGGGAGGTGGGAGGAGAAAGGGGAAACTGATCACAATGATCTACATACAAGCCCCTTCCAGGAGGATGGACAACAGGAAAGTGGGTGAAGGGAGATATTGGTCAGTGGAAGACATGAAAAAATAATAATAACTTATAAATTATCATGGGTTCATGAGGGAGGTAGATTGGGAGAGGGAGGGAAAAAATGAGGAGCTGATACCAAGAGCTCAAGTAGAAAGAAAATGTTTTGAAAATGATGTTGGTGACAAATGTACAAATGCACTTGACACAATGGATGGATGTATGGATTGTGATAGGAGTTGTACAGCCATTAAATTGTCAAATTAAGCATGGCCTTTATCAAAGTTTCGTGATCATCTGAAGACAAATAAAAATTACTTTGAGGACTTTATCAATTAAAAAAACAAAAGACCCCTGTCCAGCTATGCACACCATGACCTTTGGCTGGCACCGCTCAGAGACCCTGGGGGCTCTGGCCTCTGCGGTCTCCCTCTGGGTGGCCACAGGCACCCTCCTGTCCCTGGCCTTCATCCACCTGCTGCACAGCGATTACCACATCAAGGAGAGTGCC
>NW_022108027.1:0-1633 GCF_000313985.2 Echinops telfairi | reverse complement strand
TACTTATGCTCATAGATCAAAATTTAAACTGTGCTGTAAGCCCAGCTTCCAGGCATGCTGAAGTAATTTGCTTAGGGTCTCAATTTCTGTGATTCAGAGAATAACACATTCAATCTCAAAACCTCAGCATTTGCCAAATTTATAAATCTTTTTACAGTCAGGAACAGTATGAGACTATGTCAAACCAGTTCTTTTTCATTAGAGTTCATCAGTCTGTCATCCATAAAAGGCAAGCAGAGTTCCTAGTTCCGAGCTGGAGACCAGAGAAGCACCACTGTCAAGGACCTGTAAAAAGGCTAACTACAGATTGACACATTCCATCAAGAGCTTTGTGCTGTACCACTTGAGGTAGCCCATAGAAAAAAATAAGGGACCCTCTTGATGTGGTGGGTTAAGCGTTAGCCTGCTAGCCACGAGATCAAAAGTTCAAACCCCCCAACTCCTCTGTGGCAGAAAGATGAGACTGTCTGCGTCCACAAAGACTTCTCTTCGCAGGCAGACTGCAGGCTAGGAGGGCGGGACCGGGAGTGCCTCAGGACCTGCGGGAGATATTCCTAAAAGTCAGTGGAAAGACCTGGAATTAAGTATGGATTTTTCTCTCTCTTTTTTTATTTCTCCCCTTTGATATTGTGTTTGGTTTTTGCTTTGTCTTCATTCTTGCTGTTTTGTCTGCCTGTATACGATAGGCACGAGAAGCAAGTCTGAGGAGAAAGCAGCAGGACTGACGGTCTGGGGACGGCAGTGGTGAGCAAACAATGTCATGGGCCGGGGAACAGCTAGGGAATTAAAATCAACGGTAAGGGGGGCGTAGGGACCCTGGTGGTGCAAAAGTAATCCAGCCGAGATGAATTACTGAGAGGCAAATGAAGGATGAGCATGTTAGTGGGGCAGGAGGAAAGTAAAAGGAAACTGAGGAAAGATCTAGGAAGAAAAACCATTGATAGAGGTAGAAACATAGTTGCGTGCATATGTAAATATATTAATTCATAAAAATGGAGGTATTGGCCTATGGACATGTAGTTATATGGCGATATATTGAGCCCTCCCTCAATGCAAGAACACTTTGTTCTATTAACCTGGCATTCTGTGATGCTTACCCTCCCAAAACGCTCTCTGAAGACAAAATGGGTACATAAGCAAATGTGGTAAAGAAAGCTGATGTTCTCCAACTATTAAAAGATATGGTGTCTGGGGCCTTAACGGCTTGAAGTTAAATAAGCAGCCATCAAGCAGGAGGCAACAAAGCCCACATAGAAGAAGCACACCAGCGCATAAGATCACGAGGTGTTGATGGACAAGGTGACAGGCATCAGCAGACCCCAAACAAACAATCACATTGTTGAGAATGAGGGAGCTCAAGAGGAGACCCAAAATCCACCTCTAGACAATTGGACATTGTCACAAGAGTCACAAGAAAGGAGCTAGTCAGCCAGGGTGCAGTAAAGCACTGACAAAACACAAAATATTCCTCTGGTTCCTTGAGGCTCCTCATCCCCAATATCATGACCCCAGCTCTACCTTACAAATCCAACTAGACCGGAGCATGTACACTTGTACAGAAAAGAGCTCCCAAGACACAGAATCCAGGACAAATAAATCCCACAGGAACAGAAATGGGAGTAGCAATACCAAG
>NW_022108026.1:0-1633 GCF_000313985.2 Echinops telfairi | reverse complement strand
CCTACTGCACACTTAGTTTCGATTTAAATGAAAAACAAAGAACTAACCTACTAACATTGAGTCGATTCCGACTCATCAGGACCCTAGATAGATTTTCTGGGCCCGTAAATCTTTACCAGAGCAAATAGCCTCTTCTTCCTCCCACAGAGCAGCCAGTGGGTTTGAACCATCCACCTTGTGGTTACCTGTTCAATGTTGACCTGACAGTAGCACCAGGGCTCCTTTTGCCTTAGAGAGTCTAAGTTAATTATCACAACCATGTGGGGTAGGTGAAGTTACTCCTGGTTTCTGAATGTGGTATTGGAAAAATGGTATTCCCAAGTCATCCTGGTGGGAAGTGGCAGGTCCAGAATTTAAACTCGGCTCTGTCTGATGCCACAGCCACAGGTTTCTGTACAGTCTCACATCTGTCTGCCCCTTGCCTATTTCAAGACCGTACAGGTGCTTTTGTATTTAGACATAAGCAGTTGTGCAATGTCACAACTTTTGTATTTAGACATAAGCAGTTGTGCAAATTTTATGTAAGCTTATGTAATCTTAGGTATACACTCTTTATCTCATGAAGCAAATTCATTTCTTGTTTCCTTAGTGTAATGGACAAATCTTTTGTACTTAGCTTTTATAAATCACTTTAAGAAAATCTAAACTTTTCTATATATCACAACAAGGTTATACACATCCGTGTAATTAGTCTGAGAACCTAATCTAAAGCTGAAGTTTAAAAATTCATCATTTCGGGCTTTTGTGTTGATTCAGGCTATGTTTTATTTTGCCTTCCCAATAGGGTTAGTAGGGGGACAGACACTTTATTGTGAGCAACCTAATACCTAACAGAGTGCCTTCTTGTCCTCTTAAACGTTTGTTGAAGAAGTGACAGTCTGTACGTTGTAAACTCCTGGGAGGACGGATACTCCTTTGCTTACCTTTCAGATTTGTACTTTTCTTCATTCTTAGACTAGACACATTCATTCTCCGCTTGGTCCGAAGATGTCTGTCTTCTTTCTCTGCTTCTGATTCCACAAAGTCCAACAACCTGTGCTGTTCAGCTTGAGCAAAGGGAGAAGTCTCTGGCATTCTGGGATGTGGTACCGCTCGCTCTTGATGCAACCGCCCAAGTCAGAGAGCTATAGCTCAGAGTCGGCAAATCCTGCATTTCTCTTATTAAAAATACTGCAGATGGGTTATCATTCTAACATGCAAATTCATTTTCATGTCCTTTGAGGTCATGTTTTAATCAAATCCACATCATGAGTGATTTTAGTGGTCTGATCCACCGTGGTCGCTTAGGGGTTTTGTGTTGGGGTGCTAACCTCAGGGTCAGCGATTCGAAATCACCAGCTGCCCCATGGGAGATGGATGAGGCTCTCTACTCCTGTAACGAGTTACCATCTTGGACACCCATAGGGGCCACTCTACCCTGCCCTCTAGGGATAGGGTCTCTGTGAGTCAGAGTCAATTCAATGGCAGTGAGGTTTTTTCGTTGGTTTGGTTTGGGGATCTGATTTTTTAAGACTGGAAATTTGATTGCACTAGAAGAGTAGAGTTGAAGCGCATGCAGCCTGAGGAGGAATTGGAATCACAGACAGTGTTTCTTAAGTCACCAGGTTGAAAAAGAGAAAAGAAAAAGTCTTTT
>NW_022108025.1:0-1581 GCF_000313985.2 Echinops telfairi | reverse complement strand
GTTAGGGTTATGGATTGGTTTAAGGTTGAGATTAGAGTTAGGGTTAGGGTTACACAGAGTTGGGCTTAGCATTGGGCTTAGGTTTGTACTTGGTGTTATGGTTAGGGTTTGTGTTTGTTTAGAAGTGTTACAGTTAGTTGTTAGTGATTATATTAGGGTTAGTGTTGTTGTTATGAATAGGATTTGGATTAGGGTTAGGGTTAGGGCAGCTTCGGGGTTAGGGTTAAGGGTTAAACTCAGTGTTAGGTTATTGTTATGGTTAGGTGTAGGATTTGTCAGGCTTAGGGTTAGAATTAGGCTTATGTTATGGTTAGACAGTGTTAGGTTTAGTGTTATGGCACGAATCTTAACCCTAAATCTAACACCAACCCTAAACCCAACCTTATCCCTAACTCTAATTTTAACCCTAACCCTAACCTAAACAAACGCCTAGCATGGCACCTAAGTCTAAACTTAACCTAACTCTTCTATGCCACAGAGTTTTCAGTAGACTAAAGAATTTCACTGGTAAATATTGTTCTGAAAGAAAGAAACTGCAGATGGCATGCCTCACCTGAGAAAGTCCTGCTGCAGGAGCTCTTTTGTCCTCAGGCGCTAGAAGTGTCATGACTCAATACTGTAAGGAAACTCACTGAAGTTCTATTTTCTCTGGGATCATCAACTTCTGTGACTTCTCTTTGTTCTGAGACGTCTGAACTAGCAACAGAGTTTTCCTGAGACCCATGAAGCTCCACTGGGTATTGTAATTGGGAGACACAGGAAACTGCCAGATTCACGGAATTCCATAGGCACCAGAATGTCCAAGCCTAAATGGTAATTGCAGAGAAATGAGGCAGCTAGATAATATTGGGAAACAGAAATTTCCATTAGTCAATGAAAATGTGAGACACAGGTACTTCCACAATCAATGGTTTCCTTAGACCCATGAAACTCCCAAATTAAAGTTGAACTCAGAGAAATGAAACTGCGGGAGGCTCCATTTTACAGACGCAGGCAAACGTCCCAGAGGCACCTCTGTGGTGCTGTAGTACCTGAATTTCCACGAAAAAAGTTTTCATTAGAATGAAGAATCTTGACTGAACAAGGAAGATTTTGGAGAATTGAACATGTTGCATGGACCATTATACTGACATCTTTGCGAGTCCATGGCTTAGCGAAGCACAGGAATCTGCACGATTCCCCGTATCTGTAAAGCAACGCATCTATTGAGCCTAGAGAAGTGGAACTGCAGGAAGGAAGCATCCGTGTAGAGAGACATGTGAACCTCCAAGAGGCAAACATTGTGAAGCTACATATCCATGACACAGTTTTCATGATCTTCAGAATTTCACGGGGCAATATTGTTCTGAGAGAGAAAAGAAACTGCCTGAGGAAGGCACGCTGAACAGAACTCTAGCAGCTGGAGTAAGTTGCCCTCAGGGGCTAGAAGTGTCAGAACTTCACAATTTAAAGAAACTTCACCAAACTCCCTGAAGTGCAGTTTTCTCCGGAATCGTTCATCTCCTTACTTACATTTGTTCTGTGACTTCTGAATTTCCAGAAGAGTGAACGTGCACCATTCACCATTTTCCATAAACTCAT
>NW_022108024.1:0-1599 GCF_000313985.2 Echinops telfairi | reverse complement strand
GCTTATAAGAGTCTTCAATAGATGTGAGAATTAATGTGCCATTACTGGCACACGGAATTTTCGTCTCCTTTTTTTTCTTTTCAATTTACCCATTTTATAGACATGTGAGTCATGCACCAGAGTTATGCAACCATCACCACAATCAATTTTAGAGAATTATCTTCATTTTTTGGTATCCATTATTATTAACTCCCTATATCCCCTCCATTTCACTGTCATAACCCCAAGGAGCTACTAATCTTGTTACTGCATCTATAGAATTACCTAACATAGCTTTCATATAGAGAAAATGATATTTTTTTAAAATCCACATTATCAACAAAATAAAACACAGGACACTTCAATCTAAAAGAAAGCAAAAGATAAAATTCAGAACAAGTTATAAATGAGTCAAATTGAAAACAAAGGGTAAGAGGTCGAATTTTAATCTAACTGTATCTAAAATAACCTACCTTCCAATGCACTGTCTTGGATCAAGACTATTCACACCCCTGATCAATGGTCTGAGGGAGTTCTGGGGAGGCTGAATCCCCTTTGGGACTCTGGTAATGGATTTGGAGCTTTCCATTTTTGCCTTTTCCAACACCTAGATGAGCATCCAATTTTAAGGATATGAAGACAGACTACATTTATTTCTCTTCTTGAGCTGAAAGAAGACTGGAAACTTAAACTACTTAGAGGCCGAGAAACTCCACCACAGTTCTGGAAGTGCTCTAAAATCATCCACTTAACGTAAACACTGGGTCCTCATCGCCCAGAGACCCTTAGAGTCAATGAGCTATGAGAAACATGGCACCCACTAAGCCTACCAAATGGTATTGTTTCACTGCAAGCTCAGATGCCTCTGTGCGTTTGTGCCTCTTTAGTACCTCTGACTTCTCCCAGGAGCCAGAGGTTCTGGGCAAAGGTTTAGGTGGGAAAAGGTTCAGGCATTTGCACTCAGGTTGACTCTTCAGGGAGAGACAGAAGGTCTGTCTCGTGATAGAGAGAGCGCCACACTGCTGACGAGACGACCCTACCAGCTTCTCCACTTTCTGCCTTCAGGCCAATGGAAAATACAATGGCTCTCTCCTGCCATATGAATTCAGGAAAACAACCATAACTCTGGGGTCTGGAGACCTGTGTTACATGAGAAGACTTCAAAAAGCTCATGATGAAATTCTGTGGAAAGATGATGGAAATTTTAGGAGAAGTTTTGGAAGCCCCCTCATACTGTACTATTAATTTGCTGTACATTATAATGCATGTGATATAGTCTCTACGATCCTTGGCTTTCACATGTAAAGAAAGATCTTAATTCCAAGGCCTTGGAGTTGTTCAAGTGCCCAGTATATAAGAGAGCACCTTGACAAATATTTTAAAAAAAAGAAGCCTCACTGCCATTGTTCCATGGCGACTCACAGCGACCCTATGGACAGACTAGACCTGCACCTGTAAGTCTGGGATTAGAATTCTTTCTGGGATTATAATTCTTTCTGGGATTATAATTCTTTCTGGGATTATAATTCTTTCTGTCTCTCTCATGGAATGGCTAGTGATTTCAAACTGTTGACCTATAGTTAGCAGCCCAACACGTAACCACTATGCTGCCAGGGCTCC
>NW_022108023.1:0-1634 GCF_000313985.2 Echinops telfairi | reverse complement strand
AAGGAAGTCTCTTTATGTGTCTTTTCTTTGTTCCTGGCTTGGTATATATTCCTGCAAATATTCTACAAGTAATTTGTGTGTGCTTTCCATTATAAATGATTATGAACTTATCTCCCTTAGCAAACTTTTCTTGCATTCAGAAATACCCATGGACTCCATTCTTTTAGCAAAGACCCAATTTCTGAATGGCTTTACTTGGACTTATAACATTACCCATAATATAATCAGGAAGAACAAGGGTGCATTATACTGAGGATCTGAACTGTAGAGAGAATGCACTGGCTTCTCTATATAAGGCCATGAGAATACATTTTAACAAATGTTCAATTTAGTTGATCTCTGGGAGGCAAATATTGTTTATGAGTTGAAGCTTATCAGTCTTCAGGCAAGAAAGGCAAGCTAGCGGCAAGGAAGGCAAACTAGCACATAACTTCTAGTGCCGTGCAGTGACATTTAGAAACAAAGAGAACTTCTGGGTACGTTTTTTGTCCTCTTAAAGATAAATCTATATACAGTGAAGAATTGATCTAATGGAAGTTCATGTCTTGAGAGGGTATGAAATTAAATACTTTGGTGTAAGGGAAAAAACAATAAAATTTAAGTCAGAAGAACTGGGTCCTACTTAAGATTCCTGGTACTGGAATTGCAAAGAAAACAATTTAAGGTTTTGACAAATAGGAATAATAGAATGAAAGAAATGAGAAAAAGGACAAAAGAGTGGGTGGCAGAAAAGCAAAGGGGATCAAATAAAGAAAGAATAAAGATGCCATGGGATATTGGGTTGAATTATTTTCACATTGTAACATTTTCCCCCTCACATATAATGTGGACTCAGGGCTAAAGAGTTGAAAAAGGTAGAGTCTAGGCATATGAGTACTATTAATATGTTTCATCATCTTTGAAAACTATTGGCTAATAATAGCTTTTGCCCTTCTCCAGGTGATTTATGTATGCACTAGCTAGCATAAATTAGCTGAGTAATATCTGGTAGTAATGGTCCAAGTGTCTGGAGCCTATTAGATAGAAGTCTGCAAAGATGAAGTCATTTAGGAAAGGTTCTCAAGGCACTTTAGCGACTTTGATGGCCAATTACTCAGTTGAAGTCACTAAGAAGGGGAGCATAAATATTCTTTCAGCCTCACGTTTTATCATCATTTTGTGTATCTTTGGATTGCATGCTTTCTGAAACACTTTTGTGATTATGAATATACTTAATCTCACAAATCTTTGATGAGTGCAACAATATAAATATGTGTATCTTTTCAAAAAACAAAAGAAGATGAAAAAAAGGGGAAGACAAAAGCCATTCTTTAAAAAACAATATTTTAAAATAAGGTCTATTTAAAAAAGTAAATCAAAAGTATTCAGAAATACCCATGGACTCCATTCTTTTAGCAAAGACACAATTTCTGAATGGCTTTACTTGGACTTAAAACATTACCCAAAAGTGTTTTGGAACATTTATTGTATTTAAGTCTGAGATAGAAAGTAGAATTAATAATGAATTACCTTCTATAATATTATATAACACCAGAAATTTTTTCAAACCTATAATTTTTCCAAATTATTTAAATCTCTTAAAACAGAGTGTAAACTCCAATAATAATGTGTTTTGCCTGTTTGTTAATATATGT
>NW_022108022.1:0-1623 GCF_000313985.2 Echinops telfairi | reverse complement strand
TTCAGAAGTGATCACCAAGCCTGTCTTCCCATGGGGGAACCGACCTCCGCTCTGGGAGTGGGCAGCCCGGGGTGACTCCCCCTGCGGCCATCACAGGTGGGCCTGTTGAGTAGGACAGGCATCCTGGTGGGACTGAAGGTGGCCCCGCAGAGCAACCCTTCTGAGGGGACTCAGGGAAGGTCAGAGACATATGGAAAGTGTCCTTGTTGGGGTGGGAGAGGCTGAGGGCAAGAAGAGACAGGCCCTCCATGAGACTCCAAGGGCTGGCTTGTCTCTTTTCCCGACTGCCTCCCTCTCCGCACAAGGGCTTGAGGGCCAGGCTCCGAGCAGGCAGCAGTGTGTTGGTGGCATGAGTGATCGGCTGGAGGAATGACCAGTGGCAGGAAGCAGGGGTGCAACCCTTCTCTGCTCCCTCTCCCTCCTGTCTCCCTTGCCTTCCTGGCTAGCTCTTAGCCCTCAGACTGCACAGCGCCCTTACCTCTGTCTGTACTCAGAGCCAAACGTCCCTCTATGGCCTGCTCTGAGGCCACCTGGCCTTCCACTCCCAGCCTCAGCAACAGTAGTAACTTACAGTCAGGGCTCAAGGGACTTGCTCTCACATAACCAGCCAAGGCACAGACAGGAGAATCAGATCCTGTCCTCCGTTGCTTCCCTAGGCTTGCCCAGGCCCACTGCCTGCCACGGCCAGCTGTGCCCACCCCTGAGTATCTTAAGAACCCATTTATCATGCAGAGCAGATACCCAGAGGGACCCAGAGATAGAAGCCCAAAGATAGAGGACAGGTCACGTGCTGGTCACGTGCAATCCTCATGAGCTACATCAGTGCCACATCCCCTCCCTGGGCTATTTTGAGAACCAACCGCAGAGAACATCAAGCCATCCGGCCACTGGCCACTCTCCAGCCAGGCCACGTTCTTCCCCAAGCCCTCCTCATCCCACCACTCCCTCAGTTTCCCCCATGAAGTCTGCTGGACTGCTCCACCCACAGTCCCTCTGTCCAGCTGGGCCCCTGAGCTCCCAGAAGACAGGGCTCAGCTGCTCTCTGCCTCCGCTGGCTCCGGGTTCCGTGCTGGCACGTTGACAAATGAGTTTTGGGATTGAGGGTGCCCTTCTTTCCGCCACAGAGTGTCTTGGCAGCCTTGTCAAACATCTACTGACTGTAAGGGTGTGGGTTTATTTCTGGACTCTGCATTCCATCCCAGGGGTCTATCTCTCGGTTCCTGTGCCGGGCCGCACTATCTTGAGGACTGTTGCCTGGCAATACATTTGGAAGTTCGGAAGTGTTAGCGCTTCACCTTTATTCTGCGTTTTCTAAGTTGTGCTGACGACTCTGGGTGCATTTCCATATGAATGTCTTAGGATTCACTTGTCAATTTCTGGGCCCACCCCCACAAATCTACCCTGTTTCCCCGAAAATAAGACAGTGTCTTATATTAACTTTGCTCCCAAAGATGCGCTAGGTCTTATTTTCAGAGGATGTCTTATTTTTCCAGGAAGAAGAATACGGTACACATGTATTGTTTATTGTTTTGTTAAAAGAGACCTCGCACTCCCTGTCTGCTCCGGCTGCGCTGCGGCCAACAGTGAGCTGCACGGTGGCGCCCACCACTATGGTCCAGAGTT
>NW_022108021.1:0-1618 GCF_000313985.2 Echinops telfairi | reverse complement strand
TAACTGTTTATTTTTATGTTATCTATCTATCTGTATAAATATCTATAAAATTATTAGCATCCTGGTTTTGTTTCTCTAGAGAACCCTGTCTAACACACTTTCCTTACTGACTTTGAAGAACAAGTGTCCACAAGTTACACAGCTGCAAGGAAATAAGTGGTGCCAATAACTTAGACTCTTCCTCAGTCAAGCTTCCAGAAGAAAACCGTGCCTGGTCAATGACATCTTGGTTGTAGTTTCGTGGAGGACCCAATTAAAATGGTGTCTGTGCTTCTGATCTAGGATAACTGTGGGATAAATTTGTGCTGTGTTAAAGCACTGACTCTGTTACAGAGAAATAGAAAATGATTTCCATGTCTTGTCGGGCCCCAAATCTACTAAACTATATTATACCTTTATTATAACTATATACTTATAACTGTATTTTCCCTCATAAACTATCTTATACCAAACAGAATAGATCAGTGGTTATGATGAAGTTAGTCATGGTTGCAGGCAGGGGTCAAGGACACATTGCCTGCTATCAGTAGAGTGCTGAACTAAAATGATTCTTTCACTAAAATTTTGAGCAAAGTACCTGAGGGTTTGAGTCAAGATTGACATCTGGTGTGGAAATGATTCTGCAGAAGCAGTTGATGATAATGGTGTTAGAGATGGCTAGGAGATGGAGATGGAAGAGAAAGATCAAGATAAAGGATCATGCTTTCATAGCAAAGAGGCCTTTAGAAAATGAGAAAAGATAGTTTCTATGAGCAAGAGGAAATATGTTAGATGGGGTCAGGGATAGAATAATGAGGTGTCCAATTTAATGTTTATCAGTATATGAATGTAGACATTTGAAGTTTCAGGAAACTGACATTGGACACTTAATACATCTTTTCCTTATAAATCATACCTTTTATGAGTTAGCATATTAGAAAATACAATAGGAATTGTAATGACATGAATTGTCTTCATTTAAGTTAAATCAGTGGAAATCTTACACAATTTAAAAAAGAACTAGTCTTGTTCACTATAAGAAATGAAATCTCCATTACACCAGAGGAAATGTCATTTTTGCTCACTTGTACATGTCTAGCATTATCTGGGAAATGTAGCAGCAGAAATATTGGATTGGGGGTAATAACACCTGACCTATGGTTACTAGGTCCCAATAGGTCCTTTGGCCATTTAGCACAAGCACACTATTATTGTCTCCTTAGCATTGTAAGAAGTGTGCTAAAGGGTAGTGACGTGGAGCCCATGCAAAATCACCATTCTCAAATATAAGGAAGCCCAGTACGTGCCTTCAAATAGATTCTGATACAAACTCAGACTGCGATTTTTTTTACTCTTAGTTTTAACTTGATAGCAATGACAAACAATAGGGACATTCCCTTTTAAATCCTCCTCTAATAGGTAATTCCATGTTCTTAACATGGGATACATTTACTCAATGGATATTTGATTGTAAACAAAAAGCTGTTTGTTTGTTTGTTTGTTTTCCCCCCAAATGACCCTTCAATGCTGTTAAAAATGCGCAGATCTGCTTCCTCAACAATTTTTTTTAAAGGTGTGGGATTAACTCTATGCCAAACATTAGATCATTGGCCTTAGTTCCAGAAAGATAATCTCTAAA
>NW_022108020.1:0-1635 GCF_000313985.2 Echinops telfairi | reverse complement strand
AGTTGTGAGGATTCTGGTCTTCTTTACACTGAGTTGTAATCCCTACTGAAGGCTGCAATCCTTGATCTTCATCAGCAAGTGCTTCAGTTCCCCCTCAGTTTCAGCAAGCTAGGTTGTGTCAGCTGCGTATTGCAGGTTGTTAATAAACCTTCCTCTAGTCCTGATGCTATGCTCTTCTTCATATAATCCAGCTTCTCTGTTTATTTGCTCAGCATATGAATTGAATAAGTATGGTGAGAGGCTACAACCCTGACACACACCTTTCCTGATTTTAAACCATCCACTATCTCCTTGTTCTGTTCACACAACTGTCTCATGATCCCTGTGAAGTGTGCACATGCGCACATCGAAGTGTTCTGGAATTCCTCTTCTTCTCAAGACTATCCATAGTTTGATCCACCTAGTCGAATTCCTTTGCATAACTAATGAACCACAAGTAAACCTGCTTCTGATATTCTCTGCTTTGAGCCAAGATCCAGCTGATGTCAGCAGTGATACACCTTGTGCCATGTCCTCTCCTCTTCTGAGTCTGGGATGGACCTCTGGCAGCTGCCTGTCAATGTACTACTGCAACCATTGATGGCTGATCTTCAGCAAAATTTTACTAGCATGTGATATCAATGATGCTGTTCTATAATTTGAACATTTTGCTGGGCCACCTTTCCTTGGAATAAAGGTATCTATATCTATATCTTCCAGTCAGTTGGCCAAGCAGTTTTCTTCCGTTTCCTGGCGTAGAGCACTGAGTGCTTCCCTGCTTCACCAGTTTGTGGGAGCATTACAGCAATTCCATCAGTTTCTGGAGACTTGTTTTCCACTCATGTTTTCAGTGTAGCTTGGACTTCTGCGATCAGACCCCTACTTCTTGTTCATATGCTCTCTCTTGAAATGGTTGAATGCCAATCGGTTCTTTAGAGCACAGTGACTCTGTGCAGTTTTTATACCTTCTTTGGAGGTTCCCTGCATCATTCAATATTTTGCCCATAGAAATTTTCAGTCCTGCAACTTGAGCCTTGAAGGTTTCAGTTCTTTGAGTTTAAGATACGCTGAGCGTGTTTTTCCTCTTTGGCTTTCTAACTTTAAGTTTTTGCGCATTTCATTATAATATTTTCCTTTTCTTGAGCTACGCCTGGACATTTTCTCTTCAGCTGTTGGACTATATCACATCTGTCATTTGCCTGAGCCACTCTATGATTAAGAGTTAGTTTCAGTTTCTTCTAACATCCACTTTGATCTTTTCTTTCTTGTCTTTTTAGGGACCTTTTGGTTTCTTCATGTATGCTGGTTTTGATGTCATCCCACAGCTCATTAGGTCTTCTGTTACATCAAATCTGTTCTTGAGCTGTTCTCAAAATTCGAGTGGGACAGACTCAAGGTCATATTATGGCTCTTATGGCCCTGTTTTCATTTTCTTCGACTTGAATCTGAACGTACAGATCAACAATTGGTGGTCTGTTCCACAGTGGGACGGGGGCCTGGTTTTAGATGCTGATATTGAGCTTCTCTATTGTCTCTTTCCACAGATACAGTCAATTTGATTTCTGTGTATTCCATCTGGAGAAGTTCATGCATAGAGTTGTCATTTGTGTTGTTGGAAAAAGGTACCTGTGATGAAGAAGCCCCTTGGTCTTGCAC
>NW_022108019.1:0-1578 GCF_000313985.2 Echinops telfairi | reverse complement strand
TTTGCATTGTGTAGTTATTCATGTAGTTAAAATACTCATCGAATCTTTATTGGCCATACACTGTGTGCTAGGCAGTCAAACTCAAAGTCACACTCCCTGCCAGGGAGTCAATGCTGACTCATAGTGACCCTCCTGTGGATTTCTGAGACTGCAGCTGTGTATGGGAGTAGAAAGCCCAGCCTTCTCTCATGGAGCTGCTGGTGGTTCCAAAGCTGCTGACCTTTCGGATCGCAGCCCAGAGTGAAACCACACCAGGGACCACTTACGACAACGCCGTGCCTCCCTTCAATGATGTGTAATGTGCCGTCGCTTTGAAATGACTGCGCCGAGACCTACTCGTCCAAGTTCTTCATCACGGTTGCCTTCGTTTGCTTTGAGATCACACAAAAGCCTTCGAGCGTGTTCTGGCACTGACAAAACCGAACCAAATTCACCGCTATCGAGTCGATGCCAATTCACAGCGACCCTAGAGGACACGGTAGAACTGCCCCTGTGAGTTTCCAAAATTGTGACTCTTCACGGGGGTAGAAAGCTCCATCTTTCTCCCAGGGAGCGGTTTCTGGCTTTGAACTGCTGACACGATGAGCAGCAGCTCAGCCAGAACCACTGTGCCGCCGGGGCTCCTCAGTAAAGTTAAATGAGAGTGCCACGCTCCTCCTCTGACTCACCTCCTAATCCAACTTAAAACACACTCATGAACGAATCTTGTTTGTTACATGGGGCCTACCTGTGCACTGACTCAAAATCTATGATTTGACTAATCCGCAGGTGACCCTAGGGATGGGCACACACAGGTGCAGAAGAGCCCTCACTTGGGGCCCTGTCTCACATGCAGATTCTGATTCACTGATCTGTGGTGGCAGCGGTGCAAATTCTCAGCAGGGGGGTCGAACCCAAAAGGAGTTGGAAGCCCTGCAGAAGCCAACAAATCCTGGATGAGAAGGGAGAGCCTACAGCATGCCAGGTGGTGACAAGGCATGAGCATCAAGCAGGCAGGAGCGGCAGCCCTGTCACATGCATGTGATGCTCAGGCACGTCCTCTCTGAGGAAGATCCTCTGAGCAGAAGCCCAGTGGAAGCAAGGAGGAGAGCAGGTGGGTGTAAGAGGGAAGCAGCCTCTGGCAGAGGCCCTGAACATAAGCACTGGCCACTGTAGGGCAGTGATGGGGCAGGGAGGCCAGGAGGCAGCGTCTGCAGGGTATAGTCTAAGTCAGAACCAAGCACCTTGAGGGAATGGGTCGCCGGACCTGAAAGATCAGGACCATGGGGTTGGGGGACACAAAGGCCAATGGGCACAATATAGTCCAAAAGCACAATGCTCCCCTTGGCTGAGTAGTGAGTGAGGTCTTAAAAGCTCATGAGTGGTCATCTAAGGTACAAATGTTGGTCTCTCCTTGCCAGGAGGAAAGAAGAGTGCTGAAAATTGGAAGAGACTGAAATAATTACCCGGTGGATTAAGTGGACCATGCAAACATCAATAATCCTCACAGCCCTGAGGCCCGAACTAGATGGTACATGCCTCCTATTACCATAATGTGCTTTGAAAAGGATCACATTAAAAGATCCTAGACCAAGAGAG
>NW_022108018.1:0-1636 GCF_000313985.2 Echinops telfairi | reverse complement strand
GGCAGGGTTTGGTTGGAGCTCCAGGCCTGGGGCACTTTTGTGACTAGTGCCCTTCTTCTCTGCACTTGAAGCAGGCGCCAGGTGGCAGTCATTTCCATTCACCCATGCCCCTTTTTGGGCAGCAGGGGATTGCCTGCCGCAGGGCTGTTACTAAGGCATGGGTTGAAAATTTACCTTCTGCTGGAACCAGGCATCTCAGGCTGACTCTGCCTGCTCCTAATGGCTGTTAAAAACCTTGAATGCCATATTCACTAAATCTTGGACCAGGGTTTGAGGGCCTTTCTTCCGCTTTTTTAAGCCTTTTAATATAAAGCATCAATTAAGTGTCTTAAAAGGTGGCTGGTTTTTGAGTGAAGTCCCTAAGTTTATTAAAATTGACCTCTATATGGGAAATGGCCTGAGGCCCAGCCAGGATGCACTGAAGGATTTTATCATGGCAGGCATGTCTGTCCCTATCCGCTTGATTGTTAATTTGATAACTCTAACCAGGTTTTTGTCTGGGAATTGCTTAGATCAGGGTCAGTTAAATGAACTTGGTCGGAGTGTTGTTGAGCAGCGAGAAAAATGCATTCCTTCATATTTGTGGTTAGGGTAGAGGAAAGGACAACAAAAAGATCATGCCAGGACAAATTATAAGCTTGAGTTAAATATCGAAACTCCTTAATATAGGTGGTGGGATAATTAGAAAAGGAACCTAAACGCTTTTCAATCTGAGATAAATCAGTGAGAGAGCAGGGAACATGAACCAGACCACTCTCAGTTCTGGCCACTTTCTGGAGCAGGCAGAAGGGGGCATTCTGCGGTAGCGTGTACTTGCTAACTGGCGAGGAGAGTGCAGACTCAGGTTCCTCCAGCGAGGTGGGTAGATAGGGAGAAGAGGACGGGAGGGGAGAGGGAGGAGGGGGGCGGTTTGGGTGGCCAGAATAGGGAGAGGGGCAAGCAGGAAGGGAGACAAGGTGCTCAGGCAAGTCTTAAAAGGTAGATATGAGAGAGGGGTGCAGAAGCAGGAGGAGAGGAAGAATATTTTTCTAGTTAAGAGGACTTGGGAAGGGGAGCAGGAAACACAGAGAAAGGGATGGAGTGCAGAGAAAAGAAGACATATGAAACCTCGGACTATTTGTGAGTTCACTGGCAGAAATTGTCGAGATTTCAGATGATATTGAAATCAAAAGTGCGGCAGGCAATTTAAGTTGTTACTTCCTGGAACCTTCTGACCCCTGCCTTCTGCTGGTCTCAGGGCAGCAACCACGGATTTGTGCGCTGCTTCCCTATCTGAGAGGTCTGCCAGAGGCTGTGGGTGTTGGCTCAGAGGAGGCTGAGCAGGGAGGGAGCCAGGAAGGGGAGAGAGAGAGACTCCAGGGAGTCTGAAGGGTCTGGCTCCAGGGAGGGGATGGGTGTTGGAGGCGCAGTCACCTCAGCCTTTAGGAGTTGAAGGGGTTGCAGGGGGAGGTGATGGTGAGGGGTACCCAGAATATGAAGGAGGCTTTCCTCTAGGTGCAGACAAGGAGTCGGGGTACAGAGAAAAATGAGGGGGAGTACTGTCAGGGGCCTGATTAAGAGTGTTTTGCTAAGAGAACTTGAGCAAGGTGACAGGTAGTAGAGAGGGATGGGAGTGAAGAAAAAGACCTGGATATAT
>NW_022108017.1:0-1636 GCF_000313985.2 Echinops telfairi | reverse complement strand
ACAGGGTTTTTATTGCCTGGTTTTCAGAAGTAGGTCTTCTGTTTCTCAAGGCACCTCTGGGTGGCTTGGAACCTCCAACCTTTTCACTGGGAGTCAACACATTAACCCTTGGTCTTGCCCAGGGACTTCCTTTCCACAGATCAGCTTATGTAACTTTCACAAGCATCCTTTAAGGCAGGTCCATTTATATTCCCTGAACGATGAAGGACATTAGTCACTTGTCCAAGGTCAAATGACAAGTAAAGGTTAAATTAGAAGCTGGGCCTTTGGGCTGGAAAGCCAGGATTTGGGTCTCCTGTGACTATGCCAGCTCTCCTGCCGGTCATTATTCAGAAAACCAACATGTCACCAACCAACATCAGCTCAGATCAGCCCACGTCTGAGAGCTTTCCTGCTTTGAAATGCAATCACGCTTGGTCTTTACTCTAGGGCAACTGAGAATCGTTTGCCTTTCTCAGCTATTTGTCACGTGTTAGGACTAAGATCTTTACATAAAATGTAAAAGATCTAAGCTTACCTAGAGGTGTAAACTTTTGCTAAGTTGTATTAGCATCTTAGCATGGGACACTGAGATCCCAAATCAGACCCCGAACAGATGGGTCTTGTCATTGGGCCTGTCTTGAGCAGCAGTTTGAACAGTGTGGGTCCACTGATACATGGATTTTTTCCAATAAATTACATAGGACCAGTCTATGACACTAGCGGAGCCGTGGTAGGGTGTGGTTATGATTTGGGCTGTGATCCACTAGTTTACAATTCAAAACCACCAGCCCCCTCCTATAGTGACCCTGTGGGACAGGAACCACCCCATAGTGACCCTGTAGGAAAGGGACCTCCCCATAGTGACCCTGTGGGACAGGAACCACCCCATAATGACCCTATAGGACAGAAACTTCCCTGTAGACTTTCTGAGACTGTCAACATTTCAGGAAGCACATAACCACATCTTTCTCCTGCAAAGCAGATGGTGGGTTCAAACCTCCAACCTTCCAGTTTTTCGGTGAGTGCTCGGACACTGTGCCACCAGGTCTCTTTTGGGGACACAGGGGATGGTCACTAAACATTTGTCCCACCAGTAACATATCTTGGGATTATAAACCCCTCTTGTCCTCTTGTAACCACTTAGCATGAGAAATTACAGTAAGACCTCTGACCCTGTGGGAAATGCAGGCCCTGGAACCATTGTGAGGAGTGATTCTTCGGCAGGATTTAAGGAGGTGTGTGCCCAGGGCTCCCTTGCCATTGTGAGTACGTTGCATCTGCCAATAGCTGAGCTGGTATTATCCAACCAGGGGGCAGAGGAGACAGATCCCATGTTGCCCCCAATGATTTGAAGACATTGAAGCCACATTTAGAGGCTCAGGGATGGAGGGAAGCCTGGATTTGGGACAAATGTTCCTGGAGCCGTATGTACGAGTCCCTGGTGGTGATGCTGACTCTTACAGTCTTTTTTATGTTGAGCCTCATGGCCTTGGCTTCCCCATCATTTAGTTGGAAGTCTTCATTAGCACACAGTGGTCAACACTCTCGGTTGCTAACCAAAGGTTTGGGGGTTCAAGTGCACCCAGAGGCTGCTGGGAAGAAAGCCATGGTGGTCGACTGCTGAAAACCAGCCATTGGCAGACCCTGTAGAGTA
>NW_022108016.1:0-1637 GCF_000313985.2 Echinops telfairi | reverse complement strand
GCCGTGCTCCATCCGGGGTTCACAAGATGGCTGTGACTTAGAGATGACTTGGTGGCACCTAATACCCAAACAACCTGGATGAAATTAGTATTATCTTTGTAATAAAAATAGCAGAGCATGAAGAAAGTAAATATAATAGTTATCTGTTATTTTACTCTTCAACACTTGAACTAGAATTTTCTTAATTTTATTTCGTTTTCTTGTTTTTTAAATATGTACTTCTTGTCTTCTAAATAGTGGCTACTTTGAACCCAGAACTTGGTTTCTTATTTCATTCTCCAATAAAGAAACCAGGGTTTCTTAGGAAAGCGTGTGATTGAGGACTTGGGCAAAAATATATAAAATAAACCTAGGTACCTTGTAGTGCCAGGAAGTCTCGGCTCGGGCTCTCTCTGTCTCTCCGATGTCAAAAGCACGAGGCAACTAAATGAGCAGCCAGTGGCTACAGCTGAAACAATCCGTCAGAACACAAATAAAGTACTATTGCATTGTAGCCCCAAATGTAATACACAAATATATGGATCCATATGGATATAAAACAAGAGTTAAATACATATCTTCTGTCCATAAGAATACCAAGTAATTTACTGACATACTTTTCTTTTATTATCAACGATGTGGGATTTCTCTTCACTTTCTCATTATCAACACTATGGGTTTTCTCTTAACTTTCTTTTTATCAATAATGTGAGAGTCTTTACTCCCCAAATAGTGCTCACTGGGTCTGAAAGCCACACTGACCTCACTGTCAGGAAGTCTACTCCCCGCATCGCAGCCTTTGAGGGCAGACAGCTGTCCTGGAGGTGACCCAACTGACAACTTTGTAAAAGTCACCTGTTACATCTCTCTCCCATGGAGTAGCTGATGGATTCAAGCCACCTTACCTTTCAGTTAGCAAACGACGGCTAACACATATGATCAGTGCTCACACCAAGACATAACTACAAGAGCTTAGTTTTCTATACATGTGATAAGGAATGAAAAGCTAAAAGTAGAATTCAGAAGTTTCCAGAAGGTATGATAAATGGTTAGTAAAGCATGCCATCATCAAGTTGTTAGGATAGCTCTGATTCCTTTCAAGCAACAGACGGGATTATTTATTATTAACTACACCTTCTTTAAAGGAGTGGAGTGGCGCAAATGCTTAATGAACTCAGTCATTAACTGAAAGGTTTGGAGGATCAAGTCCACCCGGTGGCACCTTCCAAGAAATAACAGGCAATCCCGAAAACCCTAGGAAGCATAGTTTTATATTCACATGGATAAGGTCATCCTGAATCCATACCCACTTGATAGGATTTATTTCTAGTATTTTGCAAATTAATGAAAACATTTTTTCTGCATCAAATGACAGAAAGATTTAAGAAGCACAAACTTGGTATCTCAAAGGATACAAAGAGATTCTATAGAAGGGCATTTGAGTCTTTGTAGGGAAAGATAAATCTTAAGGATATAAAAATGTGTGTTATTGAGACAGTTCACATTTCAGATTATAAAAAAAGCCTCTTATTTATTCAACTAGACTTGAATAAAGACAATACTTGAATAATAGACAATACTCCCCACTCCCCACTGAGTTCAGATATGCATCAGGAAGAATGAGAAAATATCTACCTAAACGTATAACAGTACAACAA
>NW_022108015.1:0-1608 GCF_000313985.2 Echinops telfairi | reverse complement strand
GGAAACCCAAAGCCCATCTGTTGGACATCCCCTTACGAAAGGGTCACAGGGAGGAGATGAGGCAGTCAGGGTGCATGTAGCAATGATGAAACATACAAAATTCCTCTAGTTCCTAAATGCTTCCTCCCCCCACTGACTATCATTATCCCAATTCTACCTTACAAATCTGGCTGGACCAGAGGATGTACGCTGGTACAAACAGGAATTGGAAACACAGATAATCCAGGGCAGATGATCCCTACAGGACCAGTGGTGAGAGTGGTGACACCAGGAGGGTGGAGGGAGGGTGGGATGGAAAGGGGGAACCTCTTCCCTGGGGGATGGACAACAGAAAAATGGGTGAACAACAGAAAAATGGTGAAGGGAGACATCAGACAGTGGAAGATGTGACAAAATAATAATTTATAAATTATCTAGCGTTCATGAGGGAAGGGAAGCAGGGAGGGAGGGGGAAAATGAGGAGCTGATGCCAGGGGCTTAAGTGGAGAACAAATGTTTTGAGAATGATGAGGGCGATGAATGTAAAACTGTGCTTTACACAATTGATGTATGCATGGATTGTGATAAGAGTTGTGTGAGCCCCTAATAAAATGATTTAAAAAACAAACAAACAAAAAGATGAAGTGCAGGTAAAATCACCCACCTGGTGCTCCTGTTGTCAGATCAAAAAATTAAAGAGGTAAGGTGGCCAATATTTGGAGGAAGGGTGCTAAGCATAGATTTAGTGTACTAGGGTCTAGTTCAGACTTCCCCCTGCAATTTTCCCCCACAGAGTGATTTGAGACCTTGCTGAAATGCTTTAAGTTCACTGCATCTGTCTGGTAGGTTCTGCTAATCCCTAACTAGATCCAGTGGGATGGCATCTGCTACCCCTTTCTACACCCAAGATCCAAGACTCCCATTGTGCAGTAATTTCCCCAGCTTCCTCCCTAAAGGTGGTGATAATCCCAGACATACAAGAGAGCCTCAAGATCTAGCCACAAGACCTTACACTGGAGTTCCCCTCTCTATCCAAGCCATTCCTGCATTCTCAGGTTTTGTATCTCCCAACTCAGCCAGGGACAGAGTGAAATCGGCTATCAGGATGCCCCTCTCCCCAGCTCCTCACCTGCCTGCCAGTATGGGTAACGATAGGTAATTAGTCACTAATTTGCCGCAACTGAAGACCCCCTGGGATATTTTCCAATGACAAAGTTGTGCAGGAAAAGAACCAGGAGTGAGATAGGAGTACAGTCTGGGGAGAATTCAGATCCAGTTGGCCCCAACCCCACCCCACTAATCTAGTCCCCACCCCACTTCCTTTGGATACAGTGAGGCACAGCCCCAATACTAAGGCTCCGTACAAGCCCATTATAATAAAAAAAAAATTTTTTTTAATCAGTTATAATTCCAGGCTGTGTTCCTTCATGTAACATTGAATATAAGCTGCCAGAAACCCGGTCTTGAGAGATTAACATAATAATAACATAGTGAGACAGGCAGAACAGTAATCCCCAAAGCACTGCCTAGGATTTTAACATAACAAAACAGGAAAAGCCTAGGACAGAAAGCCACAACCAAAGCCAAAAACTGGCTGGCGCTCAATTACTCCAAAATGACATGGAGACA
>NW_022108014.1:0-1638 GCF_000313985.2 Echinops telfairi | reverse complement strand
GATTCTGACTCAGAGTCGCCCTGTAAGGACAGGGTAGAACTGCCACTGTTAGTTTCTGACCCTGTACCTTTTAACTAGAATAGCAACCTCTGACTTTCTTCCCCAGAGCAGCTGGTGGTTTTGAAATGCTGACCTTGCATTTAGCAGCCAAGAAGTACTGGCCCCGAATTACCTTAATCAAGCGAACAGCAAAGGTAATAATCATTCACATTTTGTCCACCTCTCTGCCCTGTTTTCTTTGATGCATTCTTCACATGCTTAGAGAAGATCTATTTCAAATGAGCTGCGCTGTGGTCCTCTTGCACTTTAAAAGCCTCAGTGGCTTCTTGTTACCAATCATCTTTCGGTAAAATGTTTCACCCTAATATGTAAGGTCGTCCGGCACATCAAGCCCCAGCCCAACTTTCCAAAATTAGTTTTGGCTTTCTTCCTATACCTACCCTACTTCCACATCTACTTAAGACATTTAGCTTTCTGTACACATTTCCACACGTTGTCCAAATGCTACCTTATCCATGTGGGTTTTAATTAATCTTCTGAGTGTCTGCAAAGTGTCCCATGCTGGTGGGGAAGAGAAAGGGAATTGCATGTGCTGGACAAATGCTTTGGGCTTAGTTCCATCCTGGATAGTTCTATAAATATGCTATTTCGGGCCACTTTTCTTATGGCATTTTGGATATTCTGTTTTGTGCATTTGCTTCAATCTACCTCTGAGATGACCACTCAATACAAGTAGACTTTAGGTCACAGCTCTAAGCAGAGGGCTGCTGCTGTTAGGTGCCACTGAGTTGGTTCAAAGTACTGCAGAATGAACACTGCTCAGGCCGTGCCATCCTCTCAACCATTGTTATATTTGAGCTGATTATTGCAGCTACTGTATCGATGCATCGAAATGAGGGTCTTCCTGCTTTGGATTGATCCGCTGCTTCACCAAAGACCATGTTCTTCTCTAGAAAGCATATCCTTCTGGATAGCATAGCAGAAAGTTTTACCATCCTCACATGTAAGCACTCTGGCTGTACTTCTACTAAGACAGGTACACACCTTGCATGAGACTGTGTTATCATTCATTATATTTGCCCACATCTTTATTCAAATGCAACGCATCTTTCTCAGTCTTCCTGGGTCATCAACCAGCTTTCACATGCATCTGAGGCAACTGAAAAGACCATGGCGTGGATCAAGCACACCTTTCTTCTCAAAATGGCATTTTTGCTCTTTTAATGCTTTGAAGAGATCTATTGCATCTGATTAGTCTAATACTGCTTCCAGGGGCATTTAATTGTGGATCTAAAAAGATCTTCAATCTTAGTATCTTCAATCTTTTCTTTGTTTATTATACTGGTTTTTGGAACCAATGTGTTAGTTCAGGTAGACCAGAGAAACAAATTCATGGGCACACATATGTGTATAAGAAAGAGCTTTCTATACAAGAGCAGTTGAATACTAAGGAAACATCCCAGCCCAGTCCAGATCAAATCCATAAGTCCAATATTAGCACACATGCCCGATACCAATCTATAAAGTCCTCTTCAGACTCATGAAACACATACAATGGTGCTGAATTCAGGAAGATCATAGGCCAGTAGGTACAAAGTCTTGTGGACCAGTGGTGGTAGAAGCATCTCAGTACTGGCA
>NW_022108013.1:0-1630 GCF_000313985.2 Echinops telfairi | reverse complement strand
AGCCTGGATGGGATATGGAACTCAAGCAATGCAAGGCGACAGGATCCGCCAGCCTCAAGTTAAGCAATGTACACACCAGCAGTGTGGTGAAGCAGGTCTTGAGGTAACCTCAAGCTCTAGCACATGATCACAGGCTGGCTTGGCCCACAGGTAGTGTAGCTCACAGGTTGAGCAGCACACTCCAGCACGCTCTGATCACTAGAGAGCAAGAGAGACGGGGGTGGGCCTGCCGAATCATTTATCTCTTTACCCTCCAATCAAACTGCAACCTGATTAATCCCACGTGCTCCTATTGGCCAGGTTGGCCCAATAAACCTGACTATCACACCGTTTGATGCTAGGGCGATTTGATACTAGGCGTTGATATCACTAGGGCGATACCAAGTGTTGGTGAGGGTGTGGGGAAGCTGGAGCACCCATACACTGTTGGTGGACTGTAAAATGGCACAGCTAGTTGGGCAGTTAAAGGTCAAGCACTGTCGTGCAAGGAATTAAGTGGTATGACTCTTCTAGCCAGGGGCTTTATGATTCCTATCAGGTGACTGGGTAGGACGATGAGTAAGACTACGTTGGTGTTGTTGTTGTTAGGTGCTAAAGAGTCAGGTCCTACTCACAGCAACTCTGTGCACAACAGAGCAGAGCACCCCCTGGTCCTGACCAACCCTCACAATCGCTCTTCTGTTTGAGCTCGTTGTTCCAGCCGTTGTGCCAACCCATCCCGCCAAGGCCCTTCCTCTTCGCTGCCACTCCACTTTACCAAGGAAGATGCCCTTCTCCGAGGACTGCTCTCTCCCGATGACATGTTCAAAGTATATAACATGGACTCTCCCCATCCCAGCCTCTGAGGAGCATTCTGGTTGTACTTCTTCCAAGACAGATCTGTTTGTTCTTTTGGCGGTCCCTGGGACTGTTGATATTCTTCGCCATCACCGTAATTCAAATGCATCGATGCTTCTTCAACTTTCTTATTTAATATCCGACTTTCATATGTGCATGAGGTGGCTGAAAATGCCGCGATGTCGTTCAGGTGCCCCCTAGTCCGCAAAGCAAACTCTTTGCTTTCCAACACTTTTCAGAGGTCCTGGGCAGCAGATTGACCCAAGGAAATGCATCCTTTGATCCTGACTGCTGCTTCCATGAGCATTGATTGTGGATTCAAGCAAGATGAAATCCTTGATTTCAATCTCTTACCCATTTATCCAGATGTTACCTATTGGTAACCTTGAATAAAGAAGATCGAAGAATTGATGCCTTTGAGTCGTGGTCCTGGAGAAGAATATTGAACGCACCATGGACCGGCAAAGAACAAGCCGATCAGTATCGGAAGAGGAAAGGCCCAAGTGCTCTTTAGAGGCAAGGATGGCAAGACCTCCTCTTCCATAGTTTGGACATGTCGTCAGGAGAGACCAGACCCTGGAGACTTGGTGAGATCATCATGCTTGGAAAGACGGAAGGGCAGCAAAGGAGGGAAGGCTCTCGATAAGCTGGATTGACACAGCGGCTGCATCAGTCGGCTCAAGCATGGGAACAAGTGTGGCGGCACGGGACCGTGCAGTGCGCCGTCGTTCTGTTGGGCACAGGGTTGCTCTGGGCCAGAACCGACTGGATGGTACCTAGCAACAACCACCTG
>NW_022108012.1:0-1639 GCF_000313985.2 Echinops telfairi | reverse complement strand
GGAGAGTAAATATGAACTGCTAACCATTAAACTACTAACTGAACCTTCTCCAGTTCAAGACCACCAATTGCCTCCTGATAGAAAGATGAGGCTATTTGCTCCCATAATGATTAAAGCCTCAAACTTATAGTCACTAAGAGTAGGATCAACTTCATATCATATCTATTGAATAAAATTGGTACAGGATTTACTACTCATAACCCAAACCTGGATTTACTACAGATGTCTACTCTAAAATAAGACAGAGTTTCTGGTGTAAAAATGATTAAATTTTTATCTATGAGAAAACAAGAGACATTGTATGTAAATTTTTCATCAGAACAAAAATAGGAAGTGAAGATTACCAATATCATTCCTCATTTGCTATTTGAAATGAGTGACAAAATGTTTTGAAATACTTGCTGTAAGTGCTCAAAGAATTTTAAAATCAGCAATTCAGAATACACACACTTCATAGATGACATACTAGATATAAATTTAGGATAAACTTCTACAAAAATATTTCCTTAATTTTATTTATACCATATTGCCTAAATTTTTTATTTAAAGTAAAATTTTGAAAAATAAATATTATTTAATTTAGAAAGCTTTTAAATTGTTGCACAATTTTTAGGGAAAATTATTACAATGTATTTTATTGTGTACAACCATTTCATATATGTATATGTAAACTACGTGTATCTGTAAAGTCTTCTAATAGCATATCTCTATAGGGTGGTCTTATTTCTACTAATAATAGTAATCAATTTCTTATCTATAGCTGTAATATTAATGCCTTTTGAAATTGGTGAATTTTTCATGTTAATACTAAACATTAAATGCTGACCAGATGACCTTTGCAAACTTGTCATTGTGTAATCTACATTTACTATACCTGAAGAAAAATAGTACCATTTAAAACAGATAACACATAATAATGGAACTTTTACTTAAACACTATTCTGGATAAAAATCAACAAATTTCATAATTAAGTGATTGAGCTCTTAAAGAAAGTGAACACATTACCATTTAAATTTTATATTTAAAATGACAAAGTATAATTCACTCACTGCCATGAGTTTATTCCTGTTAATAAAGCCCTAAGAATAGAACTGCCCCTTGGTGTTTCTGATACCATAAATCTTTATAGGAGCAGAAAACCTAATCTTTATCCTGCTGATTGTCTAATGGATTCCCACGGCTGACCTTGAGGTTAACAGCCCGATGAATAATGTACTACAACACCAGGGCTCTCTAAGAAGTATAGTAGGTGAGTTTATAAAGTGAAAGGGAGAACAGCTTAGTTATTACAAATTACAAGTATCTCTGAAAAAGGAAGGAATTCTCTGGCTCCTCTAACAGCAATAATTACTAGGATGTTACTGGTCAATTAAATTTTCTATTTAACCGAGTTAGGCTCTCACTTAGTCAAGAAATTCCACTATACCCTCGTTTCAGTATTGGACTAAAGGTCTCTAAGTATGTTTATGCAGCATGAAATTAGAAATATGGAGGGGGAGGGGGAGGGTGGGAAATCTTCATCCTAAGGATGGTAGTTTAGGAGGTATAGAGTACATGTACATAGTTCTACATAGTGCTAGATAGGTATTATTTTCTCTTATATTCTTGGAAATTTAGGCTACTATCAAGAGTATTTGA
>NW_022108011.1:0-1639 GCF_000313985.2 Echinops telfairi | reverse complement strand
TATACATTTTTGGCAGGATTATCACAGAATTGATGTGTTTCCTTGTCAGATCATCTTAACTGGGGGCACATCATGATACTGGATATCCGTTTAACCTGAATGAGTGATCTAGATTTGATGGCTTGATTCACTACCACTGTCATTTTCTCTTGTAATGACTATGTTCAGGAGGATGTTCTGCAAGTGCGTAATCATCCTATGCCTTATCAAACTTAATCACCAGCTTAGCATCCACTGAGGGCTCTGCCTCGGGCAGCCCTCCTATACTTATGCACTGACATTCTCCTGTAATGAAGGGCTCCCTCCACAGTCATTCTTGCACATCAGTATGAACGCACAGATTCTTATTTTATGAAATGGGATATAACCCATCCTGAAAATGCTAGCTGGCTTTAAAATTGATTGCGGTAATGATGGCACAACTCTTCTTGATGTGACTAAATTATTGGATTATATGATAGGTGAACTATGTGTCAATTAAATGGTTGTAAAAATACTGTTTGACGGTCAATTATTTGATTTCACATTCTTTCAGCATTCCCTCAGTTTTTTGATGTGTGTGTTTTGTTTTGTTTTTAACATACTGGCTTTTCCCTTAAACCCTCCCTCACCCACTCCCCCTTTTTGAAATGTATTCTGTGTTTCCTTGCTTTTTGGCACATACAGATGGTCCAAGCTCATCTTCTATCTTCTCAGCTCCAGCCCTCCAATCGGCCATTTTCGTTAGGATCCCTGGTTCCTTTAATGGGAAATGGCCTTCAAAGACCACAATCTGGGCCCTACATCTGTCCATTTATACTGACAAGTCCTGGCTTCTAAACCTTCTCAGCAGCAGATAACATACACACACAGAAACACATGCACATAGTTGCAGTAAAACTTGTGAAAGCCAGAAACCTGTCAGACAGGGAAAATCCAAATATTTCTCACCAACTAGAGAATGATTGAAATGTGCTGACTGCACCCTATCAAAGGTGACGGGCTTTCGAAATTAAGAAAAAAACAGGCAGTCTCAAAGAGTTCCAACTATCACAGGTTTCACTTTTTGTGGTAGGAAATATGAGTTCACATTGATAGTGCCACTTCCAATCCAGCAAGTACCTTTTCTGTATTTGAAACTCCTGTCTCCAATATCTGGCTCGCGCTATCACTATCCTCAAGTTCAAGATTATACAGAACACAGTTTCAGAACCCACTGCTAAAGGTTAGCCTAACTAGAGTAGAATTTATCGATCATTTTGAAGTGAATTTTAGATACGTTCCAATATGTAATTTAATGACTTGATACATGCATAGTTTGTTGCTCTGGAGGGCTTCTATACAGTTGGACTCCCACCAAATGACTGGGAGGGTACAGTGCAAATGAGCTGCTGTGGCCCATTGAGGGGACTGGACAGATTGTTAATAATGCAAATAAGGTTCCTGGAACCCTTATGGGGATTGGGCCATGCAAATGCATTTTATGGCACTCCAATGAGATGGTCAGTGTTGCCAGCCTGATAGGTTTAAAAAGAGCCATCTGAGAGGCATAAAGCGACCTTACTACAATCCAGAAAGAAGACTTGGAAATGATCTCTTCCCTTGGCCCCTGAGTCCCTGCACCAAGAGCCTCCTAGGCTTAGGAGACAAGAGAGGAAGG
>NW_022108010.1:0-1639 GCF_000313985.2 Echinops telfairi | reverse complement strand
CAATCAGTTGACCAGGTAGCTGTCTTTCCAATTTCTTGGCAGAGATGAGTGAGTGTTTACAGGGTTTCTTTAGCTTGTTGAAACATTTTAATCAGTATTCAATCATTTCCTCAAGCCTTATTTTTTTCAATAATGCCTTAAGTACAGTTTGGTCTTCTTTCAATATCATTGGTTCTTGATCATATGCTATCTCTTGAAATGGTTGAATGTCAAACCATTCTTCTTGGTACAGAAACTGTCCATTTTTTCCATCTACTTTTGATGCTTTCTGAATTGCTCAATATTTAATGCATTGGCTTTTTCGATATTGCCCCTGGACACTTCGTGCCATAATTTTTTCTTCAGTTCTTTCAGTTTGATGTGCTGAGTGTGTTCTTCCTTTTGGCATTTGAATTCCAGATTTTTGAATATTTCATTATAATATTTTATATTATCAAGCTGCTCTTTGAACATTTCTCTTCAATCATTTTACTTTATTTCTTCCGTTAGCTTTAGCGACTCCATGATCAAGTGCAAGGTTCATATTTTTTCCTGATATTATTTTAATGTTCTTTCTTTTTAATGACCTTTTGCTTTACGTATGCTATTCTTAATATCTGTTTGTCAGGTCTTCGGTCATCAGTGTTCAGTCCATCGAATCTGTTCTTGAGATGATCTCTAAATTCAGGTAGGATATAAGCAAGGTCTTTTTTGATTCTTGTTGACTTCTATTAATGTTTTTCAACTTTAGTCTGAATTTACATATGGGCAATTGATGTCTGCTAATAATGAGCTTCTCCATCATCTGTTCCTGCATATGGACTCAATTTAATACCTGTGTATTCCTCTGGGTAGATCTATAATTATAGTTATTATTTATGTTGACAAAAGATATTTACAATGAGGAAATGATTGATTTTGCAAAATTCTACTATGCAATCTCCAGCTTTGTTTCTATCACTAAGGCCATGTTTTCTACTTGCTGTTTCATTTTATTTCTAATTTTTGTATTCCAATAGGCAATAATCAATGCATATTGATTGCATGATTCATCAATTTCAGACTGAAGATGGCAGAATTCTTAAAGTTTTTAATCACTAGTCGTCCTTGAAGGTGTATAGAAACTAGCATATCACAGACAGTATTGTAATTATAGATAGATCTTGAAATGTTCTTTTTTATAATAAATGTGATGCCATTGATCTTGAACTTGTAATTCTGGCACAGTATACCTACAAGACTGTCCAATTTAAAGTGATAATTCCAGTGCATTTCAGTTCACTAATGCCTAGGATATCAACATGTATGCAGTCCAATGCATTTTTGAATACTTAAAATTTTCTAGATTTATGCCTGCTTTAATCTGATTAGTAATGCTTGTTCTGTAGTTGTTTCTTCTCATTTGGGTCATGCCCCATCATCAAATAAAGGATTGAAAGCTTTACTCCATCCTCACCAAATGGTCATCTCTAGATTGAGAAGGTAGCACTTCCTTAGCTGTATTTTGAGTGCCTTCTCACCTAACGCACTTTCTTTTGGCACTGTATCAGACAATATTCCACTCCTCCTCCTATGGTTTTCAGTACCTAAACCCTCCGAAGGGAACAACCTATTCCTTCTTTATAGGCTATTCTTTGGAACCTCTGGAATCCGACTCACC
>NW_022108009.1:0-1579 GCF_000313985.2 Echinops telfairi | reverse complement strand
AATTTTCCTATCATGTCTCTCCTCTTGTTCTATCCCACCCCCTACCCCACCCTCCAAGAATGTCATCCTCCAGGTCTGGAACTGAACTCATCACCACCCATGTTCTTAGAAGAATCGACCATGCATGATTATGACCAACTTTGTCTGCAGCATTTACCTACGGACAAAGGCCAGAGGGTTTAGGAAAGGAGAAAGAATGGAACCGGCCACACTGCGAGAAAGTGGGATATAAGGAGTGGGACATGAGCGGAGTGGAATGGTTGGGCTGAAATAACAAGGCTGTGAATTGTTGAATGTAAAACCGATGCTCTACTCTGTAAGCCTACACTGAATTCACAACCACCAGTGAAGCTACACAAACAGAGGGACCACCGCGTGTAATGAGCGGTGAGCTGTGAGGAGCCACAGAGGAGTGATGGAAAACGCCTTAGTCCTCAAAGTGACTTCTTTACGCTGCTACTGTAACAAGGTCTTGTGCAGCAGATCCCCCAGTGCAATACATCATTTAATTTCTTAATTGCTGCTTCTATGAGCACTGAGCTTGGATCCAAGAAATAGTAAGAAATAGTAAACTCTCGACAATTTCATTTACTACGATATTGTGTATTAGTCCACTTGTGAGGATTTCTGTTTTCACTATTTTTATTGCAATTTATTGAAGCCTGTGTTCTTCGATCTTCATCAGTACGTGATTTTAGTATGGGCAAAGGATTGCATATTATTTGCACAGTGTAACAATTTCTAGATAAATATATGGAAGGGTGTCAAAAGCTCATAGAAAAATTGCTCTAAAGGCAATTCTAACTCATTGGGACAATATATGGCAAGCTGCCCTACAGGGTCTCCAAGCCTGTAAGTCTTTTGGAAAGCAAGCTGCTACCTCTTTCTCCTACAGAGAAACTGGTGGGTTTGAACCACTGATCTTTCAGTTATCAGCCAAGCATCTAATCACTGACTCTTCAAAACACTACTTGAACCATTTTCTCACATGTTTACGCGCCGCTTTATTCTCCTCTCCACTAGAGGGCTCCAGAGATCGTTATAAACATCTAGTTGGCTTAAATTCTTCGATTTGTGTTTGCAGAAGTGTACAAACCATGTAAAAGTAAATATTGAATGCAACAAATATTCAAGAACTTACTAATTATGAGATGTTGTCTGAGAATCTGATATTTATTGAATAACTGAGAAGAATTTTCTTATTGTTACAAAGAAGAACTTATCTATTAAGAACCTGAAAGTAATTTATGTAGCTGCTCAAGAGAAAAATAAAGCTTTCTCTTACGTAAAGAGAGCAGTGGGATCTTACTACATACTAATGAGGTCCAGTTTCCAGCTCAAATCCTATTGGGGTTGAGATGTAGTCAATTAAAATGGGCCTCCTAGCCATAATTCCTTATGTGGTATATTATAATTCTGGACTCTCTGCCTAGGGCTATCATTTAATTTTAGAGTGCTATGCTACTGGAAGGATTAAGGTGAGATAAACTCTCCGCATTAGCATAGAGGGTGTGAACCAGCTCACATCTTTTGTTGCCTTGGGGGTATGGGCTACTGAAAGACAAAAACCAGCCCTCCA
>NW_022108008.1:0-1580 GCF_000313985.2 Echinops telfairi | reverse complement strand
CTTTTTGTTTTCAATGCTCACATTCCAATCACCAGTGATTAGCAATGCCCCTTTTTGAATGTGCAATTTCAGACTGAAGCAGTTACTAGAACTCTTCAATTTCTTCATCCTTGGCTGTAGGAGTTTGTATGTAAATTTGAATCATCGTTATATTAACTGGTTTTCCTTGCAGGTGTGTAGACATAATCCTGTTACACATAGCATTGTTCAAGGTAGTTCTTGAAGTGCTCTGTTTGATGGTGAATGCCATGCCATCCTGGGAGAGTAAACCATAGGATTATCCAATTCAAAATGGCCAATATCAGTGCACCAGTTCATTAATGTCTAGGATATTGATTGATTTTATGTGTTCCATTTCATTTTTGATGACTTCCAATTTTTTAGATTCTATGCTTATACATTCTACAATTTAATTATTATTGGATGCTTACAGCTGCTCCTTCTCCATCAACAAATGAAGTTTTTGATAGCTTTGCTCCATCAGTGTCACTGAGGTCTAATAACTAAGGTCGATTAAGGCACGCTTCATCAGTTTTATTTTGAGGGTTTTCCAATCGTAGGGGCTCATCTTCCAGCATTGTATCAGACAGAGTTCTGCTGGTATTCATCAGGTTTTCAGTTGCTAATCCCTCAGATGTGGAGAGCCTAGTCCTTCTTAGTAGTCTGTTCTTTGTCTGGGAGTTCTGCTGAAATCTGTTTAGCATGGGCTATACTACAGGTATTGGGAATACAGGAGACATACCTTCCAGAATTACAGCAACATGCAAGCCACCACATCAAAAGGTAGCAGATGAGTGATGACAATTTTTCATAGTCCGTATAATTTATCAGTAATTAGTTCAGTAGTTTGGAATCCCTGGGTGGTGTCAACAGTTACTGTGCTTGGTTGCTACCTGCAAGGGTGGTAGTTCCCATCCTTCTAGAGCTTCCATGAGGAGAGGCTTGATCATCTGCTTCTGAAAAATTAGCCATGGACAACCCCATGGCGCACGGTTCTGCTCTGACATACTGGTGTCATGAATCAGAACTCACATGGCAGCACCTAGAACTGGTTTAGCTATTAGCTCTTTAAGGTCTGTCTTTCCTCCTAGAATTCAAGCTTCAAGAAGAGTATTGTAATTTTTCTGCTCTTGTCCGCCATGTCTACCTAGTACTGAACAGAATGTTTTACACTCAAAAGATGTTAAGTCAATAGATCTGTTGCATGAATAAATGAATAAGTGAATGAATCATCTCATTCCCTTGCTGTGTCCCTTTGCAGAAAAGCATCATGATAAGAGTCCCACAGGAATTGTGGCTGAAAGCAGCTTATTTTTACCCATTGTGAGGAAACAAACCAATGAAGAAGAGGGGCAACAATAATGCAATATAAACAATGCCTTAAGTAGAAAAATAGTCTGGGACATAAACCGATTTAGAAACATGATTTCCTCGGTAAAAGCTTCAGACAGCTGAGGTTAACTGATAAAAGTTTCAATCAATTGGCTAATAGAAGCATGCGGACCTTGGGAGAGACTAGCAAAATGCATCTTCTGTGTTCACTGTCTATCCATAGTTTGTTACAATCTACACAGTCAAAT
>NW_022108007.1:0-1641 GCF_000313985.2 Echinops telfairi | reverse complement strand
TGGGGATACTTAAAACCTTGTGATTAGCAGCCCAATGCCTAATCCACAGTGACACCAGGGCTTCTTATTATGTTGGTGACAAGTGAATGACAGATCGAAACCTAACCCTAAACCGGAGTCACTGTCATCGAGCTGGATCTGACTCATCACAACCCAATCAAGGACTTCTGAGACGGTGCATCTTCATAAGAGCAGCTCGTCTCCTCTCCGCCCCGCTTGGATTTCCAAGAAGGTTCCCTTAGACTTCCTTCTCACGCCACGGGGACGCCCCTTCTCTTGACTTCTTGGCAAGTACAGTTTGGTGAAGCCTGCTGATTTGTTGGAGATGCTCCATTCATGTCATGAGGTGCTTCATCACTGGTTTATTTTTTTTAATGGATGCACAGTATTCCATTGTGTGGATGTGCCAGAGTTATTTTATCCACTCTTCCTCTGATGGGCATTTGGGCTTCACCATTGTCAGTTTTTAGTCTGGAAGTTCTGCCGAAGCCTGTTCACTTTGGGTAAGCATGCTGGCATTTGAAAGACCAGTGCCATCACTTCTACATCATAGCCACACACAAACCACCGCAGGACACCCAACTGACAGACCATTCTATAGCATCGGCTAATGACACTCTCAATAGGATTATCCCCCCCCCCCGCCCCCCCGCCGTGTATACACAGTGTTTATTTGTGTTATACTCTTTAATTGAAGTATCAAATATGTAACAAAAAATAACGTACACTATATCTTGATGAAAGTTTCCACAGCGATCGATCGCATTCTTGTAATTAGCACCTAAATCCCTTTGAAGGGTCTTCAAAAAGTTGGTTTCTGATCATTTTTATTAGGGGCTCATACAACTCTTATCACAATCCATACGTACATCCATTGTGTAAAGCACATTTGTACATTCATTGCCCTCATCATTCTCAAAACATTTGCTCTCCACTTAAGCCCCTGGCATCAGCTCCTCATTTTTTCCTCTCCTTCCCCGCTCCCCCCTCCTTCATGAACCCTTGATAATTTATAAATTATTATTTTGTCATATCTTACCCTGTCTGATGTCTCCCTTCACCCACATTTCTGCTGTCCGTCCCCCAGGAAGGAGGTCACATATAGATCCTTGTAATCAGTTCCCTTTTCAACCCACCCTCTCTCTACCCTCCCAGTATTGCCACTCCCACCACTGGTCCTGAAGGGATCATCTGCCCTAGATTCCCTGTGTGTTTCCAGTTCATATCTGTACCACTGTACATCCTCTGGTCTAGCCAGATATGTAAGGTAGACTTGGGATCATGATAGTGAGGGAAGGAGGAAGCATTTAGGAACTAGAGGAAAGCTGTATGTTTCATCGTTGCTACATCACACCCTGACTGGCTCCTCTCCTCCCCGAGACCCTTCTGTAAGGGGATGTCCAGTAGCCTACAAATGGGCGTTGGGTCTCCATTCCGCACTACGCCCTTCATTTACTATGATACAATTTTTTGTTCTGATGATGCCTGATACCCGATACCTTTGACACCTCGTGATCACACAGGCTGGTGTGCTGCTTCCATTGGGCTTTGTTGCTTCTGAGCTAGATGGCTGCTTGTTTACCTTCAAGCCTTTAAGACCCCAGACGCTATATCTTTTGATAGCCGGGCACCATCAGCTTT
>NW_022108006.1:0-1641 GCF_000313985.2 Echinops telfairi | reverse complement strand
AAAGCTGATGGTGCCCGGCTATCAAAAGATATAGCGTCTGGGGTCTTAAAGGCTTGAAGGTAAACAAGCAGCCATCTAGCTCAGAAGCAACAAAGCCCAATGGAAGCAGCACACCAGCCTGTGTGATCACGAGGTGTCAAAGGTATCGGGTATCAGGCATCATCAGAACAAAAAATTGTATCATAGTAAATGAAGGGCGTAGTGCGGAATGGAGACCCAACGCCCATTTGTAGGCTACTGGACATCCCCTTACAGAAGGGTCTCGGGGAGGAGAGGAGCCAGTCAGGGTGTGATGTAGCAACGATGAAACATACAGCTTTCCTCTAGTTCCTAAATGCTTCCTCCTTCCCTCACTATCATGATCCCAAGTCTACCTTACATATCTGGCTAGACCAGAGGATGTACAGTGGTACAGATATGAACTGGAAACACACAGGGAATCTAGGGCAGATGATCCCTTCAGGACCAGTGGTGGGAGTGGCAATACTGGGAGGGTAGAGAGAGGGTGGGTTGAAAAGGGAACTGATTACAAGGATCTATATGTGACCTCCTTCCTGGGGGACGGACAGCAGAAATGTGGGTGAAGGGAGACATCAGACAGGGTAAGATATGACAAAATAATAATTTATAAATTATCAAGGGTTCATGAAGGAGGGGGGAGCGGGGAAGGAGAGGAAAAAATGAGGAGCTGATGCCAGGGGCTTAAGTGGAGAGCAAATGTTTTGAGAATGATGAGGGCAATGAATGTACAAATGTGCTTTACACAATGGATGTACGTATGGATTGTGATAAGAGTTGTATGAGCCCCTAATAAAAATGATCAGAAACCAACTTTTTGAAGACCCTTCAAAGGGATTTAGGTGCTAATTACAAGAATGCGATCGATCGCTGTGGAAACTTTCATCAAGATATAGTGTACGTTATTTTTTGTTACATATTTGATACTTCAATTAAAGAGTATAACACAAATAAACACTGTGTATACACGGCGGGGGGGCGGGGGGGGGGGATAATCCTATTGAGAGTGTCATTAGCCAATGCTATAGAATGGTCTGTCAGTTGGGTGTCCTGCGGTGGTTTGTGTGTGGCTATGATGTAGAAGTGATGGCACTGGTCTTTCAAATGCCAGCATGCTTACCCAAAGTGAACAGGCTTCGGCAGAACTTCCAGACTAAAAACTGACAATGGTGAAGCCCAAATGCCCATCAGAGGAAGAGTGGATAAAATAACTCTGGCACATCCACACAATGGAATACTGTGCATCCATTAAAAAAAATAAACCAGTGATGAAGCACCTCATGACATGAATGGAGCATCTCCAACAAATCAGCAGGCTTCACCAAACTGTACTTGCCAAGAAGTCAAGAGAAGGGGCGTCCCCGTGGCGTGAGAAGGAAGTCTAAGGGAACCTTCTTGGAAATCCAAGCGGGGCGGAGAGGAGACGAGCTGCTCTTATGAAGATGCACCGTCTCAGAAGTCCTTGATTGGGTTGTGATGAGTCAGATCCAGCTCGATGACAGTGACTCCGGTTTAGGGTTAGGTTTCGATCTGTCATTCACTTGTCACCAACATAATAAGAAGCCCTGGTGTCACTGTGGATTAGGCATTGGGCTGCTAATCACAAGGTTTTAAGTATCCCCA
>NW_022108005.1:0-1628 GCF_000313985.2 Echinops telfairi | reverse complement strand
TGGCACCATAGCTGCAACAATGGGCTCAGGCACAGGAACAACTGTAAGGCTAGAAGACATCCATGCAGTGTTTTGTTCTGATGTGCATTGCATGGCTATGGATCATACCTGGCTCACTGACACCTAACAACAAAATCTGTATACAGGTATATATATATTTCAAAAAGCTGATGAATCATTGGAGGCACTCACTCATCTATGCAAGGAAATTCAGAAGACAGCTACTTGGCCAACTACTGGAAGAGATCCATATTTTTACATATTCCAAAAAAAGTAACCAAACAGAATGCTCAAATTATAGAATAATATCGTTGATATTACATGCAAGTAATGTTTTGCTGAAGGTCATCCAAATGGTTGCAGCAGTACATTGACAGCAAGCTTCCAGCGGGTCAGGCTGGATTCAGAAGATATCATTGCTGAGGTCAGATGGATCATTGCTGATGTCAGATGGATCTTGGATCAATGCAGAGAATAGAAGAATTATGTTTATTTGTGTTTTATTGATTATGCCAAGATATTTGATTGTGTGAATCATAATAAACTATAGATATCCTTGAGAAGAAAGGGAATTCTAGAATACTTTATCGTGCTCCTGCGGACTTCACACTTAAACACAACAGCAGCCCAGCACTGATTTCTAAGAGGCGGGGGTCAGGCCTGCCTCTGTCCCCTAATTTTCATTATTAATTATAACATCAGCCACCCAGTCCCTCCCACACACTCTCTTTCTCAGCTGGCTTTAAGGATTCATTGCAATAGCCATTCAGGACTCACAGGGAATACTCAATGATTATAGGAGTTAATAACTTCTCTATTGGAGAAGTTAATGGGTTATAATTTAGGATCTGAAATGATCAGGCCATTTTGCTTCCAATCAAAATAGCCTCTTGGCTGTGCTGCAGGCATGCCTCTCTGGTTCTTGGTCTCAAAGCCACAGAATCCCTTGGCCTCTGCCTTGTTCAGGCAATGTTTAAGAGCTACTTTAGCGCTAACAATAAATGTCCAAAAGGCAAGCTACTCCGACATGAACCTTGGCCCAAAGGCATTCAGCTCTAGGTTTTGGATCTGCAAGCCTAGCTCCCCTATTAAATGTCTGGGGCCATTCCATTTCATAAATGAGCCTCCTGTTTGAAAGTATTCATCTTCACTCACTCCAATGCCAGAAAGCCCAACACACGGTCTTATGCTCTGGCTCTTGGTTCTGTTCCTGGCATTCCTTTGCCACTGTTAAGTGGCACAGCTTTCAGTCCTGGGAATTAAGGGTGTTAAATGTGCAGGGATCTTGGGATGCTCAACTCCTGGCTCTTCTTTCTTAGTCATGGTGAAATCTCCCCACCTGCTCCTGAGATGGCTCTTTTTATACCCAGCAGCATGACAACATTGACCAATCCTTATGTGCCAATTTTATTCATTGACGTTTAACCCTGTTAACACAAAATTGAATCATATAATCATATCAGCATCTCCCCTCACCACACCTTGTTTGACCCATTAGCAAAAGGTCATTTGCTAGGAGTTACAAAGCTTATTGTTACCAGAGACATATTAAATGATTTATGCACCACAGTGAAGCATACAATTATTTAATTGTACATTAATTAAACATAATTAATTGTAATAAATAA
>NW_022108004.1:0-1597 GCF_000313985.2 Echinops telfairi | reverse complement strand
AATCTTTCCTGGACCAGCCCAAACAGATAAATCAGCATGGCTCCTGTCCCTGAAGTACTTAGTGGTCCCCCCCATCCACCCACCCAACCTCCTACCGCTCCTGGAACATTGGTGACAACGGTGGTAGATTTCTCCCCTTCCATAGGGGAGACCCAGGTTCCTTTCTCAACAGGCCTCATGCCCAGCTATCACCCCTCGTGAAGGTGTGCAGGCTGCTAGGATCCCAAACAGGTTTCAGGGGAGCTTTCAGACTATGATAGACTAGGAAGAAAGGCCTGGAGATCTATTGCCCAACATCGCCCAATTAAATCCCACGGGATCGAAACTGATCCTGGGCGTGGTGCGGGGCAGGGCCGTAGGTATTTCTTTCCTTTGTGAATGGGACTGCCACGAGTTGGAGACCAATGTGACGGCAGCTAACAATGACCTTCCACCCCAGCCCTGTTTGGCTCACACGGATTTAAGGGGGCATTGTCATTTGAACACACGTGACCAATTCTAGGACATCATTGACAAAGAGGCCCCCAGGAGCCTGACTCAGTGGGGTAGACATGAGGGTGTCTATGCAGAGCTCCACAGACCCTAAGTATGGATGTTAAAATCAGGAGGACCAGAGCCCTGCTGCCCCACATGGAGGGCAGGACCACCGTCCAACCAACCTACCATGACTAACAGCATCCTACAAGTCTGGGGAATGAGAAATTAACACGATTGAAGAAACTGCAGGCGAAATGTGCCACAGATGCTGAAAGAAGGCAAGGGCCTTCCACCAGAGCTGCTGCTCTGAATTTAGGCTTCTAGCCTCCCAAATAGTGAGAGGGCACATTTGCTTGTGAAAGCCATCTGCGTGTGTCGTTTCTGTTGTAGCCGCACTAAGAAACTAAGGCAGCACTGCAGGATTAGATGTGAGATGTCTCTGCTATGAGAGGAGATTCCTGCCTCGCTCCTGGGTCTCGCTGCCCCCAGATCCCAGGTACCCTAGCCCTGTCTTTCGAGAGTCTGGGGCTTTCTTTTGGTGAGTTGGGATCCTAGGTTGAGTGAGCCTAGGAGACACACACACCCATAACCTGGAAGCCGGGGAAGACCCCTTCCCCACCCCTACCCCACGGCCATCTTCATTCACAAGGCAGTTTACAGCATTTGCATACAATTAACTGGAAGGGCGTGTCTCCTATTGGTGGCCCCCCTCACCCTGGTCTTCCCCAGCCTGCAGGCTCCTGGAGGTGAACTGTGCTAGGTGAGGGTGAGTGGGGGTAAGTAGTCCCCAAAAGAAGGAATGGCTGGCAGTGTGGGGCCCTGGGCACAGCCGGGTGTGGGACTCACAGGGAGGGAGCATGGTCTTTGCTGAGTGTCCAAAAGCAGGTGTGGACAGAGCCAGATGCTGCCTGCTGCTCGTCCCCAGGGTCTGTTGTCGATTGGGTGGTTGTGATGCATAGAGCTTCTCGTTGGCTGATTTCTGAAGTAGATTGCCAGGTCTTTCTCCCATGTCCTTTTTAGTCTGGAAGCTCTGCTGAAACCTGTTCAGCCTCAGAGCACCACATAAGCCTCCACTGGCTGTTGGGCGCTGTCTGTGCTTGAGGTGCATTGGCTGAGAATC
>NW_022108003.1:0-1559 GCF_000313985.2 Echinops telfairi | reverse complement strand
CCCCTTATATATACACATACACACATATATATGTACACACATATATGCACAGGCTCCCTGTATACACATATGAGGGATATTCAAAAAGTGTATAGAAAAATTCCATTATGTTTTAATTCTATTCTGCATGAACTTTTCGAAGCCCTTGTGTATATACACATTTCACTTAGAACTTAGCCTACGGCAAACATACTTAAAGAAAATGGCACAAATAAAGAATATGCAGCTTAATACATTTCTTTAAGTGAATCCCGCTTTGTACCCTGCTTCCAGATAAAGAATCAGAACCCTGGCAGCACCCCAGAAGCCCTCTTCCTCTGACTATCCCACTTTCTGTTTTCTAATACCCAAGACAAGTTCTGTCTATTTTTCAATCATGCAATATGCACTTTCTGCTTCTTGGTTTCTTGTGCATAATATGTGTAATTCCATAGGTTATTTTTATTGCTCTATGTTGTTACTGAGTGCTATCTGGTTTATTATGTTACAGAGAAGAAGTGCCAAATAGTGTCTTCTTGGCTGTAATTTTTTTTTAAACAGGATTTTGTTGTGTTTCTGGTGAAATTTCACATCTTGAACTTTCCATTAGGTTTCCATTTGATAATTTCTGCACAAATTGTCCAGTGGTCTCAGTCACATGTTTCCATAATGTGTCAACATTCTCTTAAATTGTATTCTGGTTGTTCCACTTGTAATACTCAGGACCCCCAACCTTCTCATCTTTGCTTTAGAGCATACATTTCCAAACTCATTTGGCCTACAGCTCCCTTTTCAGAAAACAACTTAGCACCCCCCTGGCAATTAAAAACTTTTGTACGATAGCTCATCATCAAGGATTAAGTGTAAGTATCTGCTTTGGCAGGCCCCCTGGTTTATTCCAGCGCCTCCCAGGAAGCCGTATCACCAAATTTAGGAAACACTGCTTTAGATTATTGTTGACCTTTTGGATTATTTTTTTTGTTTTAATCATTTTATTGGGGGCTCGTACAATTCTTATCACAATCCATACATAAATCCATTGTGTCAAGCACATATGTACATTTGTTGCCTTCATCATTCTCAAAACATTTGCCTTCTACTTGAGCCCTTAATATCGGCTCCCCATTTCCCCCCCTCTCCCCTCCCTCATGAACCCTTCATAATTCATAAATTATTATTGTTTTGTCATGTTGCACTGTCCAACGTCTCCCCCTGCCCTCTTCTCTGCTGTCCATCCCCCAGGGAGGAGGCTATATGTAGATTCTTGTCATCGGTTCCCCCTTTCCACCCCACATGAATTTTTGGATTCGTTTTTTTTTTTAACTTGATATACCAGTTTTATTTCCTTTAAATTCCATTATTTCCTATTTCTAAATGTTTGTCCAAAATAATCTATTCATATCTAAAAACTGGGGTTTGTTGGGGGGGTTGCCTCTTCTTTTTTTTAAAATTGTTTCATTAGGGGCTCATACAACTCTTATCACAATCCACACATACATCAATTGTGTAAAGCACATTTGTACATTAATTGCCCTCATCATTCTCAAAACATTTGCTCTCCACTTAAGCCCCGGCATCAG
>NW_022108002.1:0-1584 GCF_000313985.2 Echinops telfairi | reverse complement strand
GCTCCTTTGGTTTCTGGGACTTCAATGCTAATGGTAGCAGGCAGCCTCATGTCTCTCCTATGGAGCAACTGGTAGACTCGAACCACTGACCCTGCAGTTAACAGCTCAAAGCATAACCCAATACACATCCAGGACTTCTTGGCACATCTTCCCTTCCAGTTAGTTCTGACTCATAGCTACTCTGTAAGACAGGGTAGAACTGCTGCTGTGCCTTGTTGAGACTGTAAGTCTTTACAGCAATAGGAACATCATCTTTCTCCCAAAGAGCGGCTACTGATTTTGAACTGCTGACCTTGTGGTTAGGGGACCAATGTCTAACCCACTAAACCACCAGGGCTGCTTAAAGTAGTGTCTACATTTAGGGAAATATCAGGATCAGAGCAGGTAAAGAATGTTCAAGGAGCTTTCAATACATTTAGAGACAATGAATAGGCTAGCAGCACAAACAACTCTAAAGAATTTTTTTCTGCCAATCCTTGAGGGTAACATACCTGCATGAAGCAGCGAACTAACTGAGAGGTCTCTAGGACCAGCCCCAATCCCAGTTATGTCAAGCCCCTTCCCAGAAGGCTGCACTACAGAGGACAGCACTGTAGATACAGCCCAGGGAGAGTGGCGGGTTTGCCCAGACCACACGGGAGCAAACTAAGAGGGAGAGAGAGAGAGAGAATGAGAGAGAGAGAGAGAGAGAGAGAGAGAGAATCCTGGCCCACTCAGCCCCTAGGGCAACACTCCCACTCAGAGCAGCCAAGTTAAGGAGAGAACCGTAGGATTGGCCTCACCATGAGACACAACGTTCCCAAAGTGCTGCAGGGGACAGCACCAGAGACACAGTGTGGGAATTGTGCCCGGTCTGATCCCCCCCTCGCCCCCCTGCATGGGGGTGAAACAAGAAGGGTGTGCAACAGAGCAGCAAGGGGAGCAAAACAACGAAGTCCCCCAGGAATCCTGAGACTTCAGACTCGGTGGGCAGGGCTTGGCACCTCATCAGACATGATCAGAAAATATTCATAAGGGTCAGCAGATAGACCTGGAACTATTTATAGGCCCTTTAAAATTTTCTTCTTTTTCCCCCATATCTATCTATATAAGATAGGCAAGATAAGCAATTCTGAGGAGAAAGCAACAATGGGATTGACAGTTCTGGGGGGACAGGGGAGAAGGGAAGGTGGGGAAAGGAAGGGAGGAGCCAACAAAGTCAGGGAGAAGGGAACAACAAGAGATCTAAAATCGATGGTGAGGACAGTATAAAATGCTTGGTAGGGTTTCATCAAGTGCAATGTGGCAGAGAACCGAATGAAGGTCGAATGTGATAGTGGGAGAGGAGGAAAGTAAGAGGAAATAGAGGAAAGAAGTAGGAGACAAAAGACATTTATAGAGGTATAAATATAGGCATGTACATTTGTAAATATATTAATATATAACAATAGCAATATAGGTCTGTGTACATATATTTATATGTTAAGTATCAAGGTAGCAGATGGACATTGGGCCTCCACTCAAGTTCTCCCTCAACACAAGAACACTTTGTTCTAATAACCTGGCACTCTGTGATGCTCACCTTCCAGACACGATCACTGAAGA
>NW_022108001.1:0-1642 GCF_000313985.2 Echinops telfairi | reverse complement strand
ATTCCTGACCCATTTTACAGAGGGGCAACTGAGGGGCGGAAAGATGAAGCACTTGGGCCAGGCTGCACAGCTTTTGAATGCAGACCAGCTGACTACAAGCCCAGCTATTGGGCTCAATGACCTGGAGGGGGTCTAGGAGGGTGGGACCAGGGCAGAGGCCAGCTGGCTTTGTGTTACAGAAGTGCCTACCACTTATACACACCCCTGGTTAGGAGACAGAAGAGAGTGGAGGAGGAGGCAGAGTAAAGGAGGTGCCAAAGGAAGCAGAGAAACCTTCCTTCACCCCCTCCCCCCCAAAACGTATCCCGTACAAAGTTCGTGCTGCTCTCTACCTCCTCTTTGGCAGACAGGGGAGGGACATCCCAAGTGCCTGCTCCATCCCAGGGTCAGATGACTCCACCACAGCCTTCCTGCGCCATGCCCAAACCAGACAGAGCCCACCTTTGTCCCCATCCCCACCTCCCTGGGACAGCTGTGGTGTAAACCGAGGCTCCCTGCGGTCAGCTGCCCAAGCCCAAATAAGCCCAAGCAGACTCTACTAAAGGCAGAGGCCAGCCCCACTGGTTGTGCCTGATACCTCAAAGGGCTCCTGACTTGCTACTGCGTGAGCAACCCCCTCTCCCCATCCCACTCCCAGGGCATGTGACAAGGAGCATCCTGGCCCAGGGGGCATAAGGGTGCACCCGACCTCGCCCACCAACCCCATTTCCCTAGGGACTTCCAGCGCCAGTCCCGCAGCCACCACCGCTGCGCCCAGCTGCGGAAACCCGGGGTTGTTCACGGGTGGAGAAGGGGCGGGCCGCGGGCAGGGGGCGCCAGAGGCCGCGCGGGGGCCCGGCCGGCAGCTGGCGAGGCGGGCAGGCGGGTGGCTGGTAAGCTGCCCACTCCCTGGTGGCACTCAGGTCAGGCCACAGCATCCACAGGACTTCCGGCAGAAGCGACATCACGGATTCGAGGCCCCTTTCTTCCCCTTATCCAGCCTTCACCAACCTATTCATGCCAAAGGCCGGCTTCTCCCAACTCCAGCGCCCTGGGCCACTCTCCCTCTCCACAGTGCCCTGGGACGTTTCTGGTGAGGTCTGACCTCCTTGGAGGGGGTGGGGTCGCGGGCTCCTCTGTGGCATCCGTACTCCACCCTCATGCCATCTGCCTCCCTTTGAGCGGCCCCAACATGAGTGTCTTCTCTCTTCTCTCCTCACCTCCGCAGCCTCAACACTTGATGCTCTCTGGCTAGACCTGGGGGTGTTGCAGGATGGAGGGTGAGGGGGGCGAACTGGACCTGCTGAAACCTCTCTGGGGACCCAAAGGTACTTGCTGGCTCTATTACCCTGGGAGTTGGGAATGATAGACCCCAGAATCTGTTTTACATTTCTCTTCAAGAATTCTAAACACACGGTGCGGGGAGGGGAGGGGAGGGGGTTGCCTGACCTTGGCCTTGGACACCTTTTTTTTTTTGCATTTCCAAGTGCCAGACCCTCTGTACAATCTTTTTTTTTGTTCCTCTGTACAATCTTATGACAGTCTCCCAGCAAGCATGAGCAGCAGTTATTCCTGACCCATTTTACAGAGGGGCAACTGAGGGGCGGAAAGATGAAGCACTTGGGCCAGGCTGCACAGCTTTTGAATGCAGACCAGCTGACTA
>NW_022108000.1:0-1643 GCF_000313985.2 Echinops telfairi | reverse complement strand
TTTAAGTCTTAGGTCCATCTCAGGATATCTTTGTTGACTAACAAGAAAGCAGGGCCTAACATGAAGAACCATATTGTTCTGTTAAGGAGCCCTGGTGGCATAGTGGTTACAGATTAGGCTAATAACTTCAAATTCAGCAGTTTGAAACCACCAGCTGCTCTGTGAGTGAAAAACAGGGCTTTCTAATACCATAATGAGTTACAGTGCGGGAAACATGACGAGGGCAATATCCCTAACTTATGACAGAGGGAATCTGGAGAGCATACATTCCACTGTAGGAAATCTTCCACTTTCATAAGTTAGAGGTAAAGTCCAAGCACGCTATTCTACTTTGAATAGCGTTCCCACAGACTCTCCCCGAACAGCTATGCTGCCTAAAAGTGAGCACATGGTGGATTCTATCTCCCTACAGAAGCAGACATCCTGTTGCTCTCTCCTCCTGCCATGTCACTCAGCCCCCCACCACCCTTCCCCCAATGCAGGTATTAGGTTTCCTCACCTGTGAGCTCAGGAACCTTACTGTAGTTACCACCCACCTTGTGACGTATGTAACTACTAAATATGCATATTCGATAACTATCTATAAATATCCCAAGATATTAAAGAGGCTCCTCTATTCTCCCACCTCCACATGGACCATCAAGAAGAGATGAGGTTAGCATGCTACCATAAAATGTGTCTGACTCCTTTTTTGTACTCTCTCGCTTACCTTTCCTATCCTCTAAGACTTTACTATGATCTTTATATATTATAACCATACAATTGGGCCTACAGACCCTTCGGTTGTTAGAGGCTGACTTCCTCTGAAAAATGGCTCCCAACAGTGGGCACAGTAGGAAAAGAACTCTTTTGAGTTATACCCCGTGTAACAACTGTATGGCCACACTGGATGGTAGAATGAATCTGGGAGATTGTTTGAAGTGAGAATCCAGTAGGGAGATTAGCAGATAAGTAGCAGTACAATATTTTAAAGAGGACAATGGGGAAATGGGGTAAGATGGAAGCAAACCTAAGACTTATGTTATTACTCACACATTTACTGAAAAAACAGAAGGTCATAGTAACAAGTAAAAAGATGCAAGGCTTTCTACAAATAGTAAAAAAGTATAATCCATGGTTCCCAGGAGAAGGACCTTTAGATCTAGGAACTTGGGAGGAAGTAGGTACAAACTTAAAGAAAGTACACAGAGAGGGGCCGAGTATCCCCCTGGAGACCTGCTCTCTGTGGGCTCAGTTAAGATGGTTTTAGAACCCCTGCAGACAGAGCAAGAGAGGAAAAGGGAACATCAGCGGTTGTTAGAGGCTGGCTTCCTCTGACATTGCAGTCTTGGGAACTCACTGGGGCAGTTTGGCCCTGCCCTATAGGGTCACTATGAATCACCATCAACTCTATGGCAGTGAGTTATTTTATTGTTCTTTTTGCTTGCTCATAGTCAACAGTTGTTTGCCATGGTTACCCTGAAACATGTGTTCATGTAAAATATATATATGTGACTCCAAAGTGTACCAAAAGGTACATATTCTTTATGTATTCTGATTTCAAAGAGGACAATACAAAGGCAGTCTGTTTTGCCTTGCTGTAGTCTCCTCACTGGGATACTTTCTAAATAAAAACTTCTCTTTCTTCCTCTGACTTAGAATGC
>NW_022107999.1:0-1532 GCF_000313985.2 Echinops telfairi | reverse complement strand
CAGCAGAACTGGCCCTGGGGGTTGCAAGGCTATACTGATTGACAGGAACAGACAGCCTCATCTTTCTCCCAAGGAGCAGCTGGTGGGTTCGTACCTCCCACTTTGTGGTCAGCTGTTCAACGTGAGACCCACTATGACACCAAGGCTCCTTGAGCGATGACTTTGGAGCCCGTGGCAGTCAGGGCATTGGGGGCAGGGGTCTGCAGGAGCAATCTGGCCCATGAGAGAAGCCTTCTGTTTCTCAGACTGTCCTTTCCGCTTAGAGGTGAGCTTCCCCTCCAACTGTGGGTCTTGTCAGCCGAGTTCTGCCCTGCAGGTGGAGATAGGTGAAGGTTGATTTCTAATTGGAAGCAGCAGAGTTGTGTCTGTTTATCAGGAGGACTAAGAGGTCTGCAGGAGTGAAGCAGGAGGAGAGCAAAGGACAGGGAGCTGCAGCCAAGTGCTGTGGTTCAGCCCGGCTTCGTGCCGGCTCCAGAGACCTAGGCAAGTCACGTCGTCTCTGTGGACCTGAATTCCTCATTTCCAACAGACACAACAGCCGACCATGTTACGTGACTGCCAGAGGGGAGGGTGCATGTGCTTTGGTTTCCCCCTAGAGGTTCTCATGGCAAACAAACACCAAAATATATGGCTGTTTCTTAGGGGGGCTGCAAGGTGCCGAGGGAGGTGGGCTGGTCCTCTCCCATGGTTCTACTTTTCCTAACTCCCCGTTCTCGCTGTGCCAAGAGGCTTCAATGGGGATTCAAGGCAAACACCCCTGTACCTCCCTGCCCAGCTTAGTGATCTGGCACAGGCACATGTTATTTTGTGACAATGTAGGCTTTCAGGAAGTCCAGATCCAGGGCGCTGGCTCTCAGGGAATATCCTTGTCTCTTCTCAGCTTTGTCCCCAGGAGCGGTATCCATCCACTTGCTTGTTATCATCTGTGCTCGGGACCTTACACAAGATTGCTTTAAGCCGCACATGATACAAATTCTGCCTCATTACTATGATAAAGGAACCCTATTCTCCAAGCGGGCTCACGGCAGAGGTTACATAGCATTTGTTAACACTTGCTTTGGGGGGACACGGCTTCATCTGGAACACAAACGTGTAGCCTACAGACAGTTAGTTTCTGTTGATCAGTTGCCAGCCGGGGTGCCCTTTGCTTTATCCAGGCTGGTTTGTACCTCCTTCCCCCTGCCCCCTGCCCCTGTACACCACCACCTCCCCCTCCCCACCAGTGAACATTTGCCTTATCTGGAGACAAATAGCTGTGGTCCCAATGAGGGGACAGTGCTGCTGGCATTTAGTGGCTGAGGCATGCAGGACAGCCCGTGCCAGAGAGTGATCCACTGCAGACATCCTCAGTGCCCACCCCAGGTAAGGAACCCTTACCAGACACAGGGTGTGGGTTGCCCCCATGGGAAGGGCGGGGCAGCCTTCACATGCCCTCTCTGGGAGGTTGTCCAGCACCTACACGCCCACATACCTGGGCAAGCAGTGGCCCAAAGTTTGGCAGAAACAACCAAAAAGGACCCTGTGGCCTTTGG
>NW_022107998.1:0-1583 GCF_000313985.2 Echinops telfairi | reverse complement strand
CTACCCTGTTTCCCCGAAAATAAGACAGTGTCTTATATTAACTGTTGCTCCCAAAGATGCGCAAGGTCTTATTTTCAGGGGATGTCTTATTTTTCCATGAGGAAGAATAAGGTACACATTTATTGTTTATTGTTTTATTAAAAGAGACCTCGCACTTCCTGTCTGCTGTGGCAGCGAAGCGGCCAACAGTGAGCAGCCCAGCCGCGCCCACAGCTACGGTCCATAGTCCAGAGTTAAGGTAGCTTGGGGGCCTTATTTTGGGGGCGGGTGCCTTATATTTCAACGAGAGGCAAGACTGTAAGTAGGTCTTATTTTTGGGGCATGTCTTACTTTCAGGGAAACAGGGTAGTTCTAGTGGATTAGAAGAGGAACAAGTACTCTAGGGAATTGCTCACACAAGTGTAAATTGGTGTTAAAAAAAACTCCCCAGGGTCACTTGGGAAAGATGTACTAAGAGACTTAAATTGTGCATAAACGTCGACTCAGCAAGTCCACCTTTTGGCCTTTATTCTAAGAAAACACTGCTTAAGACCTAAGATGGGATGTACCACTGCTCTTGTATTTGTTGATAATGGGGAAAATTGGGGAGGAGAAGGGAGTCTGACAGCAAGTGACTGATTGAAGAAAGTATTCATGGGCTAGAATTGTTACCAGATATTGAAACCCATGGCCAGGGGGCAATAATCATGGGGAAATAGGCGCTCACTCAATGATTAACGAAGGAAACACGTATTTACTGAGCATCTCCCAAATAGCCAAGGCATATCAATTGGTGAGCTTGAAGCTATTGTAGCAACCTTGGTGAGAGGAAGCAGGGCCAGAATTGCTTGGTACCCTGTTTCCCTAAAAGTAAGACATCCCCCGAAAAGAAGACCTACTTACAGTTTTGCCTCTCGCTGAAATATAAGGCATCCCCCCGAAAATAAAACCTCCCCCAAAATAAGGCCCCCCAAGCTACCGTAACTCTGGACTCTGGACTGTAGCGGCAGGCGCCGCCGCGCAGCTCACTATTGGCCACCGCGCAGCCAGAGCGGACAGGAAGTGCGAGGTCTCTTTTAATAAAACAATAAACAATAAATGTGTACCGTATTCTTCTTCATGGAAAAATAAGACATCCCTTTTAAATAAGACCTAGCGCACCTTTGGGAGCAACAGTTAATATAAGACACTGTCTTATTTTCGGGGAAACGGTGTAGATAGAAGCTGCACACCGTGGGCACTTCACCAAGGCCCAATCCCATGCAGACCCTCTTCCCGCAAAGGATCTTGGGAGGCCTGGGATGAGGGCCACTCCAGTCATCATGTTGGATTCTGGGATCTGCTGGACGCTTGGTTACCTGTCGGGATGTTAAGCACAAGGTTGGCACTTTGAATTCACTAGCTGCTCCTCGGGAGAACGATGAGGCTTTCTACGCCCCAACCCAGTCACAGTCTTGGAAACCCACAGGGGCAGTTCTAGCTTGTCCTACAGGGTCTCTATGTGTTGGAACTGACTCGATAGCAGTTGAGGTTCTTTTGTTTTTGTTTTCTTTTAGAGTTTGGACTTTAATGCATGGAGGATGGGGATGACTGTTGGTTTTGTA
>NW_022107997.1:0-1645 GCF_000313985.2 Echinops telfairi | reverse complement strand
TATTTCAGTTCTAAGGAAGCTTCCAGGTACTTACATCATCCTAGGAGTGTCACTCACCCTCCTTGGAGCTCAGTTTCGGTATCTTCTAAGTGAAGGAGTTGAATAGGCTGACCATTATAATGGCTTATAGTTCTATTATTGGAATTCAATATCTTACCTAGAATTGGGCTCTTTAATAAGGAACAATATGTATGTGAGAGAGAAGAGCTACCCAGTCACGCGACTGGATGACATCACATCAAGAGGGACCAGACTCCCCGGATTGTCTATGACAGGTCTGCTTCTCTTGGAGCATGTGACAGTGAACCAAACAACGAGCAGAGAGAACAATTCTGCATCTCTAAATCAGGAAACTGATGTGCTAGTAGCATATAGATCATTTACCCTAAACAATTTCCTGCATCTTTATTTGTTTTAGAAAATAGTAGGCATTCCATTTCAGAAAGAATCACACGAAGCAAAGGCATTTTTAGAAAGGCTGAGACTGCAGGAAACCAAGATGACCTGAAAATAAAACGGGAGACTTAAAACAATTACATCTCTATATATACACATATATACATGTGTGTGTATCTCTATGTGTGTGTTTTCATATATGTGCGTGCGCGCACATGTGTATATACACATACATATATGTGTGCATATATGTGCGTGTGCATGTGTATACATATATGTGTATATACGCACATGTGCGCATATACACATGCGCGAGCATTTACATATGTGTGCACATATATAGGTGTGTATATGCGTATACATGTGTATATGTACATGTGTGTATATACATATGTGTGTATGTCCATATGTGTGTATGTGTGTGTGTGTGTCTATATATGACTATAAGTTAGTGCAGAGGAAAAATTAAGCCTAAAAGTTTCCACTGGAATTTCAAAATATAATGTAATAATGTATGTGCTCCTCATAGTGTCTAGCAGTTTACAATATGTGATAAATATTACTAAAAAGTTGATAAACTGCTAATTTTCTCAAACCAATATTTGACTTTTTTTAAGGACTTGTTATATTTGTATCTAATAAAAGAGTATGTAAGTGAAGATATTCATTAATAACAAGCCATATATTTATCTCAAGCTGATGTACTTAAAATATTTTAACATTAAAAACAAAAACCTGTATAATATTTAATTTGTTATAGAATGAAGACTATATATATGTATTTTACATTTGAAGTTATAGACTTGGGTAAGGCAGATATTAATTGAACTCATTTTGACAATGAAAGTCAGAAAAATCTGATGGACTAACAAATTTTAAAGTTATTGATTCTGGAGCAAATATATTTTTACAAAATATAAATTGAATAAGAATTTATTGATAAAAAAATGTGTATCTATTTCAAGCCACTAACTGACATATATGAAAAGGAGTTCATAATTCAAGAAGGTTTATCACTCTAAGTATGAATACTTACTATGGTCTAAACTTTCCCAACATTGCCTAAATAAACTGGAGTAAAAATAAAATTTAACAATAGGATATAACAAAAGTAAATTGTATCCAATCACCTAACTTTTTAATCTGTTCAAATCAACAAATCCATGTGTTTTGGCCAAGAGAGAGAAAGAAGAAAGAAAGAGACAGGAAGAAAGACAGAAAACCACTTTATATCCCAAAGAGTTTGGGC
>NW_022107996.1:0-1645 GCF_000313985.2 Echinops telfairi | reverse complement strand
CCAAAGCTGCATATTTAAATTTTTTTACAAAACAACCTTATGACCTTCAAAGTACTCTCCGTTACATTTAACACACTTGTCAATTCAGTGATTCCATTCTTGGAAACATTTTTCAAATTCATCTGTTTGGATGGCTCACAGCACCTCACTCATTTTTTTCTTCATCTCTTCTATGTTGTCAAATCACTGTCCTTTCACGTCCCTCTTCATTCACGGAAACAAAAAGAAGTCGCACAGAGAGAGGTCAGGTGAGTAAGGTGCATGAGGCAAGAGAGGCATGCTGATTTTTGCCAAAAACTTGTGCACTAAGATGGCTGTGTAAGAAGATGCATTATTGTGGAGGCACAACCAGTCCCCCATCTACCCAAATCAAACCTTTTTTGTCACACACTCATATGCAATCTTTTCAGAACCTCTAAATAGAAAACTTGATTAACACTCTGACCTGGTGGAACAAATTCCAAATGCACTACCAGTTGACATTTTCATCCATTAGGGAAGTTGATGGAGGACCAGAATGAGGTTTGTCATCAATCAACATTTCTCCTTTCTTGAAATGAGAAAACCACTCACACACTTGTGTTTTTCCCATAGTGCTGTCCTTGTAATCAGTGTTCAACATCACACCAGCATCTGCAGCATTGTTCCCAAGCAGGAAACAAAATTTCACAGGCTCACAGTTTGCTTAAATTGGCCAGCCCCCAAATGAGGTTTGAACAAAACCGCTTTTACGAAAAAATTCACTGTGACCAGAGACAACCTTCCCATGGGATGCCACTGGGTACACTAACTCAGAGTGAATTGCTCGATGCTTGCTTAGTGGGAAAAATGTGTACTACAAAAGTTGTGTTTCACTCAGCACAATTCCTATTCTGGAGGGAGTTACCCCGCGTATATATATAGGTCTGTGTATGTGTATACTCTTATATAATAAAACAAATAGAGGTCATAGATACTGATTCTGTTTTGGCATAATCATTCACCTCGTGGGATTATTTTTCTTGGTTAAAAAAATAGAAGTCATAGATACTGATTCAGTTTTGGCATAATCATTCAAATCATGGGATTATTTTTGTTAGTCTGATTGAACAGCATATACTTTTATATAAGTTTAGGAGTACATAATACAGACATATATGATGCCTATTTATAAAATTTTATTTATAAATGTGGATATATGCCCACACATAAATCCATGCTGTTTATTTATGGACAGATATTATATATGTTAAAGACATACTTCAGGCTGGGGAAACAGAAATCCCAGTTATGCTAAAATCTTATACCAAAATTATGTCTCCTTAGCATACGTCTGGCTAACCTCTCTGATAGTCAACAAACATGTACTATAAACACACAGTGGGCATAATATAGTTCATAAATTTTGTGTTCTTCATCCTAGTTTAGGATGCCATCCTAGTAGTATCTGATGTCTTTAAAGTTTGCAAGTGACCATGTATAATCAACCACTGGTCTCTACTCATCCTCCAAATTAGAAAATCCAAAATTCACAGTAGATATTCATGTACAGGGGTCATTAGCTACATAAACCAAGGCCTCCTGTACTCTGAGGCTAGTGGTGTAGGGATACCACTATTGAGTCTTCTAGTCAGGGCTGTAATAGGTGGAGTCTCAGAGAAAGCGA
>NW_022107995.1:0-1634 GCF_000313985.2 Echinops telfairi | reverse complement strand
GGGGAAAGGTCTGGGATGGAGACATAAATTTTGGATTCACACCCATATTGATGGTGTTTAGAGCCTTGAGTTTATCACAGTAGTGCTTGCACAAAGTAGAAATGTCCCTGTGAGTGTCCATGATTGTAATCCACCCCCCAACAATTTTATTGGCCTGTAAGTAACATATCATGAAATTCAATAGTTCAATCACATCAAGAAGAGTTGTTCAACCATCATCACAATTAGTTTTGGAACATTTTCTTCCTTCTTGTACTCATCATTATTAGCTTCCCATCTCTCCCCAAGCTCCCCTGCTATACCCCCAAGGAATCATTAATCCAGTTACTGTTGCTATAGATTTACCTAACCTAGATTTCATATACAGGCAAACATTAAAAATTAACAAAAACTAATAAGAATAACAGAGTAAAATAGATAAATCCTCAATATAAAGTAAAGCAGAAATTTAAAACTAGACCAAATTTAAATGGATCATAAAGGAGATCAAATGATAGAACATTAAATTTTAATCTAACTACATCTGTAATAGTCCACTGCCAATGCATTCTGCAGGTCAGCAAGATTATCCACAACCCTGGTTCAAGATCAGACAGAACTCTCTAGGTACTTAAGCCATGTGTATTTCCCCTTCACTTAAAAAAAACAAACAACCTGAAACAACTTTAAAATGGGTCAAAAGGAGATCAAATGACAACATGTTACATTTTGGCCTAACTATGTCTTCCCTGATCAACTTTGCAATGTTCTCTGTCTGATAACAAGGCTATTTACATCCCTCAACTGTGACTATCACTGAGGCCTCTGGATACATGTGGATGCTACAAATGAATTTTGGACTTGCACTGTCATCCAAAGCCTTATGCAAATCAGGTGTTGGAAGAAGCGCACCAGCCTGTGTGATCCAAAGATTGTAAATAATATAATCCAAATCCAAAGGAGGGAATGACATAAGAGCTTCAATTGTGAAGACTAACTCTTTATGGAAGTAGAAAGCCTTGTCTTTGTCCCATGGATATTGAGCTACTGATATTGTGATTAGCAGCTCAATGCATCTAACCACTATACTACCAGGACTTCATGATTTGAATTAAGTTTCCTCAAAATGAATATTGGAATTGTAGGCCCTATATCTATAGATGCATTTGCATTGAAGGATGGAGTTTACTTTGTTATGTCAATGAGGTCACATGGATGCAGGGCATGTCTTAAACGGATTACTTTCAAGCAATATTAACAGAAGCCTGGGCACAGAGAAGAGGAGCACGAATGAGCACACTATAAATGCTACATGGAGATCAGCAGGTAATTGACACACACTGAGACTGTAAAACTCAGGCAAGGCTTTTCCACTGAAGGTGACACAGAGCCTCTAGTCTTCTGAATTCCACAAAAACAAAGAAAGCACACACACACACACACACACACACAAATTTCTGTTTCTTAAATCCACCCATCTTTGGTATGTCTGTTACGTCAATACTACAAAACTAAGATAATGGTCTATATACTTTAATTGACAAACTGCTAACCACAAAAAAAGTGATAAGCAACTATATGAACTGTTCGAGGTATGTTTAAATTGCTGAAATGGACACAACTAAACAGCAGTGCCATCACTACATGACTCCGAC
>NW_022107994.1:0-1645 GCF_000313985.2 Echinops telfairi | reverse complement strand
TGCAGGAAGATCACAGGCCAGTGGGTGGAAAGTCTTGTGGATCCAGTGGTGGTGGAAGCATCTCAGCGCTGGCGTGGGTCTCCAGGTGGCTCCTCCAGCTCCAGGGCTCTGGCTCCATCAGTGTAACTCCATGTGCTTGTGAGCAGAAAGATGAAGCAGAGGGTGGGTCTGGCCTCCAGTGAGCTGTTTATCTCCATAGCACCTCCAAATGAGGTCATCAAGCTATGACCTGATTGATAGGCTGACCTCCACCTCTTCACTCTTAATAGTCTCAAGTTGACATCAGATTGTGTAACTACCACACCAGCTAAGGTGAGGGATCTGTCAAAGTGGTTTTTATTGTCTACATATTAATAAGGTGATATATGGTTCCTAGGCACTAGGTAGGCTTCTTGCCTCATTGCTTGGGAGATCAGACTAGAAGATTACATGCTCTGAGAGCAAAAGTATTGATCTTATAGAGGTGGACACATGCAATACTTGCCCTTTTGTGATTGACTAACTTCACTCAGCATAATGGATTCTAGGTCCCTCCATTTCACGAGGAGTTTCATGGCATTGGATGCTTAGGGTTTCATTGTATGTATGCACCTTAGTTTCTCGACCCATTCTTCTACAGATGGGCATTCAGTCTGTTGCCAGCTTCTTGCTACTGTGGACTGTGCTGCAATGAACATGGGAGAGCATATTGTGGGGTACAGAAAGGTTATTCCCCAGGTCGTTCCCCCATATTATATGCCAAACTTAAGATGGCTGCTTGCTAACACATGGTCAGTGGCTATACATGTACACTGACCTCTTAGGTCAACTGCTTAGAGGTTATCTCCCTGAGGGTTATCAGCCATATACAGTAATTAGACCCTATAGTCTGTCCCACCCTCAGTAAGGCCCACTCCCTTCTGATAAGGAGAGTGGATTGTTCCCCTGAAGGAGAGCCCAAAGACAAGGTCAAACCAACCCTGGGAGGACCAAGGTTAGGCTGCCATCTTGAATCTAGAGTCTGCCCATCTTGTCACATGTGTATCCCTAGTGCCTCCCCTTCCTATTGTGTGTATACCCCCAGCTCATCCTCTTCCTGTCGTATGCCTGTTGTACAAGCCCTTCCTGTTCTCCATGTGGTTACCTGTAATTAGGGGGGCTTGCATGCGCCCTAGGTGTAAATAAGCTGTGATTAGAAAATATATTTGCTCTCTCTGCGCGGATCTGGCTGCTGAGATCATGGCTGTCCGGGAGGTGAGTAATTGCATGCCTTATCTTTAATCCATTACACAACCACTCCTTGGACCTGTTTGATTGTGGAGACAGGTACCCCACAGCTAACGTCTGTGGTCTGTCTCTTCTTTGGGGTGCATGCCCGGCCAAGGTATTGCTGGGTCATATGGTATTTCTCTTCCCATTTGTTTTAGGGAGCACCATGTCATTTTCCACCATGGTTGTATTCCGGACATCTTGATTCCCTGTTTGATCACTTTTTGCCTGAAGGCATTAGTAAAATTCTTCAATATTTTCATAAACTTGAATCATAGTTGCATTGACTGGATTTCCTTGTATTCTGATAGATATTATCTGAGGTAGCTTATTGTGCCAACCTGGCCGATAAACACATGTGGGCTTAATTGAAGGGCGGAGGGATAAATGGGTGGTG
>NW_022107993.1:0-1645 GCF_000313985.2 Echinops telfairi | reverse complement strand
AGACTATTCTTAGTCCAGGCCTCTATCCCTAATACACACCACCTATACCAATTTATTGTATTCTTTCCTTGATCACTGACATGTAAGGAACTCTCTTTTTGTACTGTAGAATTAGCTGTAGAACTGTTGTTTTGTTATGCTTGTTGAGGACAGCATATAGTGTGTGTGTGTTAGATAGGGTTCTCTAGAGAAACAAAACCAGGACACTTATGATTTTATATATATAGAGAGATAGATACATACAACATAAGAAATAAACAGATAATTAATCCACAGAGCAGTACAAATGGCTCAGTTCAACTCACTTCTGTGAGACAGTTAATACACTGACAGTCCTTCAACTCATGAAAGCTGCTTGGTGCAAGTCAAAGAAGCAAACAGCTGAGTCTTTTGAAGAGCAATACAGGCAGTCCGACCACAGGCAGCAAACAGCAGGGCAGGTCACCAACAGTCAGCCAGATGACAGGGTCTGACAGTCCCCAGCTCAAGTGATGTATACACCAGCCATATGGTGAAGCAGGTCTTGAAGGAACCTCAAACTATAGCAACACAGTCCATGGGTTGGCTGTTCCACTGGTAGTGTAGCTTGCAAGTTGAGGCAGAGAAGTAGCACACTGGTCTGATCATCAGAGAGCAGGAGACAGAAAGGCAAGGCTCACAGAGCCATTTATCTCGTTGCCCTTCAATTAAACTGCAACCTTATTAACGTCACATGTGTTTATGGCCAGGTTGGCGCAATAATTCTACCTATCACATTTTCTCTTTTAAGGAGGACTAGCCAACCAGCTTCCCGATACTTGTCATCCTGACAAAACTGCTGGAAAATATAGAACACACAATCACCCAGAGGCTCTCCTCTAACCAGCATTTCACCTGGTGGTGGTGATACAATTAAACTCAGTGTGTTTTCATTTATCAGATACGCAATTAGATCCTCTCTTAAACTCTCATGCTGAGACATTGAAGGAAGAATCTATGCTTAGGGGCCCCATATGAAGAAACTCAGACTGGCTTAATGTTACATTTCTTGCACCAGTATCCCACACCCTTAGTAACCATTCCAGGGATATTGCCCAGGCTTCTGCTTGTATGTATTTGAAAACTTGAGCAGATCTTTGTGAGTATAGTACACTTCTTCCTAAGTAAGCAGGATCAATCACACCACTCAGGACTGTGACACCTTTCCTGACCTGTTGATCCAGAGGCATGAGAAGCCTAAAGTGGACTGTGCCGCTGTAGTTTGAGGTTCCTTCAAGACCTGCTTTGCCACATGGCTGGTGTATACATCACTTGAGCTGGGGACTGTCATCTGGCTGACTATTGGTGAGTGTTGGTGACCTGCCCTGCTGTTTGTTGCCTGTCGTCGGACTGCCTGTATTGCTCTTCAGAAAACTCAGCTGTCTGCTTCTTTGACTTGCACCCAGCTGCCCTTGTGAGTTGAAGGACTGCCAGTGTATTAACTGTCTCACAGAAGTGAGTTGAACTGAGCCATTTGTAATATATATATATAATATATATTATATATATTGTAATATATATATTACAAATATTATATATTTGCAATATATATTATATATATATATAATCATAAGCATCCTGGGATATTTTTTTCTCCAGAGAACCCTGTCTAACACAATGTATTATA
>NW_022107992.1:0-1646 GCF_000313985.2 Echinops telfairi | reverse complement strand
CGCATGGTCCTACCCCGATGCAGCCCTGGGTGCTGGAGCAGCCGTGTGGAGACCCCTGCCAGCACTGAGATGCTTACACATTCACTGACTTGGCTTTCCTCCTGTAGTTGGCATCATTGCGTCTGTTTTGGAGATGGAGGACTTTGTGGATTGGTGTTGGACATATGGTTTAATGTTGGACTTGTGAGCATGGGCAGCTGTGGGTAGGGTTGTTTTCTTGATGTGCACTTAACCTTTATACAAAACTCTCTCTTATACATGAGTTTCTGTGGATTTGTTTCTCTAAAGTACTCAGACTCACACAGCTGCTAACCAAAATCCACCAGAGGAGGATTCATACCTCTGTGGAGGTAGAGAGCAAATTTGAAATTTTTTGAGTGCACCTAGAGGCATCTGAAATCTTCTCCCAAAATATCAGCCTCTGAAAATTCAGAATACAGTCCTACTTAGAAGTACATGGGGTTGCCATGGGTTGGAATCAACTTGATGGCAACTGGCTTGGTGGTTTTTTGTGCCATTTGATTAGGTCCCCATTGTACGAGTATTTTCCCTAAATGTGATGTGAACACTGTACACCCAGGGGCATGGGCTATCTGCCGTATCATTGGCTTCTAGATGCTCCTCTGGGCCGTGTTCTCCCCAGCAGTTGCACTGCACTCTGGAGACCTGCTGCCCCCCAGACACAGCCCTCAAGCAACAAGTGTAGTCGTGTCCATTTCTCCCGACTCTGACCTCAGACTGGGCCTCGGGATATTCCGCTGAGTGGAGTGCCCAGTCTGACCGACCTCATTCCTCATTCATGTTTCTGAAATGGCAAGCTAGTGAGCATCTACTTTTGAGCCAGGTGGGAAACTATAGAAAAAGACAAATTCTGCCTGGTCTGTCCCCTCTCCTTCACACAGCCCTGCTGAACCAGCATCTTGGGATTGAATTCAGGTACCTTCATTTTAACAAGTGTCCAGGTGAGTTTTTAAATACACAGTTTTGAGTGGTATCTGTGGTCATTCAGTGGTAGAATTTTCATGTTCCACATGAGAGACTCCGGTTTAATTCCTGACCCAGGTACCACATGGGAAGCCATCATATGCTAATAAAGCCTTGAGGGTTGTGATGATGCCGAACAGGTTTCAGACGGTCTTCCAGACTAAGACACACTAGGAAGAAAGGCCTGGTAATCCACTTCCAAAAATCAGCCAATGACAACCTTCTGTCTCACAATGATCCGATCTGGTCATGGAGATGATGCACGTCATTCCATGGTGCCCGAGGTGGCCGTGATTGGGGCTGAGTTAACAGTAGCCTCCAACAACAATCCGGACAAACAGCAACATTCTCAACAACCTCCTGTTGAGTCCAGTCCAAGTTTAGGTGTGGCCTAAACTTTTCGCCCCGCTGGCTTACCCTGTTCTTGTGTTAACTAGCAGCATGGTGTATCTGACTTCCCCGCTCACCTTTGTAGAAGGAGGGACCCTGGCCCAGTGGATGTCCTTTCCATCCTTGCCTTCCTCTCTGGTCCCACAATTTGGCCTCAACCATCTTTTAGGGGGACCCGCCCCATCTTGGAATGCCTGTCAGCTGTTCCCAGAGGGGCTGAGAGCCATACTCAAGTTGGAATGCTTTTGCCATTGTTTTTCTTCCATTGGAAA
>NW_022107991.1:0-1646 GCF_000313985.2 Echinops telfairi | reverse complement strand
CTCTTTTTAATGACCTTTTGCTTCCATCATGTATGATGTTCTTGATCTCATTCTACAGCTCATCAGGTCTTTTCTCATGTGTCCAATTTGTAATTGAGATGCTCTTGATATAATGACGAAGTTGTTGGTCTAACCAAACTCCACCATGCCATCTCTGGCTTCGTTTCTGTCATCAAGGCCATCTCTTCTAACTACTGTTCCTTCCTCTTTGGCTTCCACATTTTTCATTCCAATCAATTTCATTCTGAAATTGTTGGCAGAATTCTTTAGTTTCTGCATCACCAGCTCTAGTGGTTGGTGTACAGATGTGAATAACAGTTATATACTGACTGTATTTCCTTGTGTATGCATAGACAGCCCTGAACTTCAAGATAGATCTTGAAATGCCTTTGTGATGAAGCCATTCCTCTTAAATCTGTCATTCTCAGCACAGTAAACTATATGATTTTCTCATTAAAAATGGCTAATACCAGTCCATTTCAGCCCATTCACACCTAGAATAAGAATCTTTATGTATTCCATTTCATTTTTGATGACATTCAACTTTCCTAGATTCTTACTTCATACATTCCAAGTTGCAATTGCTAATTGATGTTTGAAGCTGTTTTTGATTTCTCATTTTGAGTCGTGACCCATCCATCGGTAAATGAAAGTCTCGAAGCTTGATTCCATCCATATGGCTATGGTTCACTCTATTTTGAGAAGGTGCATTGTAGCAATGGAAAACATTTCTTGACATAACTTTCTTGGCTTTTTCTCACCAATGCAGTTTTGAACTCTCATAAAATTTTTTAAAAATAAATCATCATGATCATCATAGTGTATCCTTACAGAAAATCTAGCACAATTACCCCTTTACTCACTGCCATTGAGTTGAAGCCAAATCATAACAACTCTATAGGACAGGGCACAATTGCCTCTGTCAGTTTCTGAGATTGTAACCATTTACAGAGGAAGAAAGTCCCACCTTTCCCCCAGGTTGCCCCTGAAGGATCACACAAAAGAGTCACCATCAGCTTCTGAGCTGACCTGTCTGCTTAGACTTTAACTGGCCCAACAGATCTTCGTAGAGGCCTCTGCTTTGATTGGGGTTTTGTTTGGGGTTTTTTGGATGGAATTCCAATGAGACAAAGACAAGTGTATTGTGGAGAAAGGTTGTCTGCAGCAGTCCACTGATGGCACAGCTGTGCTGAAACACATTTTGTTTGGAATTAATGCAGGCATGCATGAACTGGAACACTGGTAGGAATAATTTTTGACTTATGTTCATAATATATTCACCTATCATAGCACAAACATTTTTCTAAAGGAAATGACCTTTTATAAACACCCATAAAGCTAATTGTTAAAAATACATCTTGGAATATTTTACCTCTTCCCACCAAAAGTAAACCTGAAGGTTTTTAATCAAAAACATCAGCTTGCATTTCTCTTTTAGGGGTTATTTTTAGATAAAATCTAATTTCTCGAGGACCAAATTGTAACTATCCATAGTCTGTGTGGTAGATAATTTTATGTCAACTAGACACTCCTGGCTAGGGGTGGTATCAAACCTGTCAATCAGGTCAAAATCTGATGCTGTCTCCCTGGGGGTGTGGCTTCTTATGAAAAGGGCCTGGAGAATTGTTCCTTTTTTTGTGACTTTG
>NW_022107990.1:0-1599 GCF_000313985.2 Echinops telfairi | reverse complement strand
GTACATGACTATTGTCATTATTATCTTAATGATGACAAATAATGAAAATAGGAATCTTAACTTTAAAAATGCAAGTGCATCAGTTTAATCAGGCACTTCCAGTCTCAGCACAGAAAGCCCTCATTAACCGGATGGCTGCCTGTCAGGGAAGCAGATGAATAGGGTGCACAGGAAATGGTTTTCAAAGCCCTGTCTTTCTGCACAGAACACACTTCTTGCTAGACACTGAACTGTCTTAGACACCTTCGCACCACTTTGGAGGACTAGACAGGGGAGGCAGAGCTCTGTGTGCTTTCTTCCTTCTCTGAGCACTCGTTATAGGAACTGAGATCCATTTTACTCGAATGAATGTGAAATGGAGCTGGCTGGCCAAGTCCGTTCTCCATGAAGACAATGACCTTCTCAATGAATGCCACGAGAGAATACCCATCACTGGGATTGCATAGATTTGACATTTTGTTGTATTTGTTTCCTAAAGAGAGAGGAAAAAAAGGAAGGACGGAGGAAAAGATAGGAGGGAAGAAAGTTAGGGGAAAAGACTTCTGATGAATAGGGCATGAGATGTGAAGACTTTTGAAGCTGTCATTTACGCCAAAGAAATAAAAGGGGGTGTAAACAGCTGACCAAACTGAAAATAAATCATGTTTCTTAGGTTCACCAGCAAATTGAGGTCACAGGGAACGCACTGCCCTGCAAACTGATGAGACCGGTGAGGAAAGAGCATCACAGCTAAAATGAGCGTACCCGGTCATTGGTGTTCAGAGCGTCAGACTTGTACTGGAGATGGCCTGGGAGCGTAGCTGGGATACACTCAAGGCTGTGTTTAGACTATCACACACTTGTTTTTATTTTCTTCAGCTTTGACCTGAGCTGTTTCACAATGAGCAATTGATGGATGGGCTGTTCCACGGTCAGCCCCGGCCTCGTTTTGACTGACGATATGGTGCCACCCACAGATGTAGTCTGTGGTTTTTGTGGATTCCATCTGATGAAGTCCATATGTAAAGTTGCCTCTTATGTGGTTGAAAAAAACCGGAATTAGCAATGAAGAAGTCCTTGGTCTTGTAAAAGTTTCTCAAGTGGATCTCCAATTTGTTTCTAACATCAGGGCCATATTTTTCAACTATTGATCCTCTTTGTTTCCAAGTTTCACATTCCAATCACTAGTGATCTTCAATGGATCTTGATTGCATGTTTGATCAGTTTCAGACTGAAGAAGTTGGTAGGACTCCTCAATTTCTTCACTAGTGGCTTTAGTTATGATTGGTGTATACATCTGAATAACAGTTGTATTAGTTGGTCTTCATTGGAGGCGTATGGATATTATCCTATTACAGACAGAATTGTGCTTCAAGATAAGATCTTGAAATGTTCTCCTTGGCAACGAATGTGCCATTCCTCTGCATTTGCCATTCCTGCACAGCAAACCTAAGATATCAATCCTTAGGCATTCGATTTCATTGTGACATCTTCCAAATTTCCTAGATTCATGCTTTGTCCCTTTCACTTTCTGATTACGAATCGATGGTTGCAGCCGTTTCTTCTCATTTTAGTTGTGCCCCATCTGCAAGTACGTGAAGGTTCTGAAAGCTCATCATT
>NW_022107989.1:0-1630 GCF_000313985.2 Echinops telfairi | reverse complement strand
TCCTTTTTCAACAACATAAAGGCTGCTATATCCATGGACTTCTTCAGCTGGAATACACGGAAATCAAATTGACTACATCTGTGGGAAGAAACAAGGAGAAGCTCAGCATCAGCAGCTAACATCAGGCCAGGGAACGACTGTGGAACAGACCATCAATTGCTCATTCGTAAGTTCAGGTTGAAGCTGTTAGAACCTATACCTGGGCCACGTGGCAGTCATTCAAACAGAACAAGGGCCTGCTGCACGATTTAAAATCAGAAAAGGGGTGTGTTGGTGTTGTATCCTTGCACCAGATTCGATCGCATATACATCGGCCACATTCATTCTGTATGTGGACTATAGGAAGAGGAACTAGGCATCAGGACACAGGAGGACTTACTAACAGCCTGCGGTATGCAGATGAGATAACCTTGCTTTCTGAAAGAGAGAGGACTTGAAGTACTTGTTGATGAAGATCTTGTTGATGTAGCTTTCAGAATGGATTGCAACTCAGAGAAAACCAGAATCCTCCCAACTGTATCAAGAGATGAAATCACCCAAAAAGATGGAAGTTGTCAAGGTTCTCATTTGACTTGAATCCAAAGTCAATGCTCACGGAAGCATCAGTTAAGAAAGCCAATGGTGCACAAGAGCTCGTTGAAGTGGTATTTTAGTTGTTTCATCTGCATGTGACAGCTGGACGGTAAATAAGGGAAACGAAAAAAGAATGGATGCCTTTGAATTATGTTGTTGAGGAAGAATATTGAAAGTACTACAGACTTCCCGGGGAATACAGAGCTCTATCTCGGAAGTACAACCGAATGTAAGGATGCCACAACATTGTCTCTCCTACGTGGGGCACATATTCAGGAGGAATCAGTCTCGGGAGGAGGACATCATGCTTGGTAAGGAAGATCCTTTCCAAGGAAGAGATCCCTCCACGAGATGCCTTAACACCAGGGCTGCAACAATGAGCTCAAACTTGCTCATGGGGTTTGGTGCAGGACCGGACATCGTTTTGTTGTTCGAGGGTCACTGTGAACTGAAAATGGCTGGGGAGCACCAACAATTCTCTGTAGAAGACACTGTCCACTCAGACAACACTCTCTAGGGTCACCTCTGTCCTCAGCTGGCAGTGGACGAAAGTAACACATCTGGAATCTTTCTTAGAGATTACACCAGAGTCTTAGTTATCTGATGTTGCTATGACAACTATCACGCTCGAGTGACTTTAACATGCATTTCTTTTCTCATGGCTAAGCCTACAAGTTGGGATTCAAAGTGACTGCTCTAGGTAAAGGCTTTCTCCGTCTGTTCTGGGTGAAGACTAGTGTCTTGTTCTTGTTTTTTCATAATCTTGTGTTTCTTGAGTCTTTTGAGGCCTTTTTGCAGCATGATAGCTATTTTTATCCATCTTTGCTTGCTTAATTTACTCTATGTCAAAAGAGATTGATTTAAAATACATCCTACCATAACATAATAGAACCCCTAGTCTTTTTGTCCACACCCTTCTCTAAGAACAACATTATCTAAATCGGAATACAGAGGTTATAAAGGCCTCAGATATTTTTTTCTGAAAATTATGCCAACCTTTAAAAAATATGATATTCCTATGTGATGATCATTGAGTTCTCTTCCTGTTTTTTTTTTT
>NW_022107988.1:0-1647 GCF_000313985.2 Echinops telfairi | reverse complement strand
TTTTTGGTTCATCCTAAAATGCTCATATGAGAAATATGCAAGCATGTGGATATTGTGAAGTTACCATGTACCTGAGGAGGATTTCAAGTTTGAAATTGGTTGTCAGTTATCTTAACCTCTTCATTGTCCTATATAAGAAATTCATCAGACTTGTCCTTTTAATTTAGTTAGGTCTGGAAAATTTTAAATGTGGAGTTTACAACTTCCTTCTTTAAACAGAACATTAAAAAAACAAAAAACCCTTCTTTAGCACCTTGTCTTTAAAATACTACATGGCCTTCATTTTATTCTCTAGCCTTATCAATTATGAACATGGTATCTGCGTCCTGAGATTACATACTTAAAACATTTAAACAGTGGAGGAGGAGGATGAAAGGCAGTTTTTCACTCTTGGGACTGGGCTTCACAAATAAAAACAAATGGAAAGTTTAATGAATAATGCGGCAAAATATTATAGGAATCAGTATGAAATCACGCTTAGCTTTATATAGGAACAGATGGTATTCTGTAAAATCTTTGCAGAATGTAGTCTATAAATGGTTTAATAGGTCAACATTTCCATCACCTTGTTCTGTGGAGTGGAAGCATCTGAAAGGACCGATAGTGAAGGAGCAACAGGTGTGTGTGTAATCCATCTCTTGATTGGTAATAGTTCTTTCAATGAAAGAAACTAAGGCCACTAGGGAAAATTGCTAATTCTAGGACAAGGATATAAAATATGTTGGTTGAGCCTGGAGTTTTTGGTAGAGCCAGAAAATAAGGAGATGCTCTTAAGAAAATAAATAAAATGCATAACGAAAAGCAGACATTAGTTAACAGTGCTGATTGTTATGGAGTACATTCTAACCAAGAGTGAGATGAAGAACAGACAGTAAATGCCCACAGCACTGGCAAGGCTAGAATCCTCCTGGCTTCACTCATCGGTGAATTTGTCCTACAATGATGGCTTATATGTTACTGTGATGCAGAAAATTATGCCACCAATATTTTCAACACATTGACTGACAAATAATACAGGTATACTATAACTCAGTGGTCAGTTGTGCAATCGGTCACAACAATTAACTTTAGAACATTTTCTTCATTCTGGTACCCATTGTTATTAGCTCTCCTCTACCCCGCACTACCCGTGCTATCAGCCTAAGGAGCAATTAATCTTGCTACTCTCTCTATTGATTTAATGATCCTGAATTTTATACAAAGGAAATCTTATTAAAAACCACAACAATCACTTTGAAATAAAAGAGAAATCTCAATCCAAGAGAAAGCAGAGGATAATACAAAGAACAAGTTAAGAATGGATCAAAGGGAAAAACAAGCAATAATTTGTTAAATTTTAACCTAATTATAACTGTAGTAATACACTCTGATTGGTGGCCTGAGGAAACTCAATGGTGATGGTGATTTGATCTACATGGGGATTCTACACATGGATTTGGGCTTTCACTGTCATTCCTAGCCTTTTGAAAACCAAGTGCTCAACATTTAAGTTCTAATACAATTCCCACCATTGATCTTGGATTTTATTATTTACAATCAATGGATTATGCATTCTGGTGTGCTTTTTCTGTGTGCGTTTAGCTGATACCTCACTTGGATAACTACTCTTTCTAACTTTTTGCCACTGTCAACAGTGCTGCCATGAAC
>NW_022107987.1:0-1648 GCF_000313985.2 Echinops telfairi | reverse complement strand
TTGCTGTTGTCAGAACTGGAAGGTCCCTAACAGCGGCTACAACAACATTCCTAATGTATTTGCTGAGGACACAGAACAATCATAAGGGCTTATTCTGAAAATGTTTTTTGTTTTGTTTGTTTTTGAAAATGTTTTAAGAGACAATGGAACACTGCATTGGTGAGGACAAGTCAAGGAAACTAGCACTGAGGAAAATAAGCCTTTTCTGTCCTCAAATCCATATAGCTATTTGTTCCTTGAAGTAAAAAATATTGTACGATGTGAATTTTCTTGTGAAACTTAATATGATCCATTGTAAAGGTCTTTAGAACTCTGTTTGTTGCCTAAACTGAAAAAAAATTAATTTACACAATTTGAGTTTATGAGTATCCTAAAATTACCATTTTGTCTCCACAACAAGACGAGCCAGTCAGGGTACAGTATAGCACCGATAAAACATACAACTTTCCTCTAGTTCTTTAATGTTTCCTCCCCGCCACTATCATGAGCCCAATTCTACCTTACAAATCGGCTAGACCAGAGCTTGTACAAGGGTATGGATAAGAACTGGAAACACGGAATCCAGGACAGATAAACCACTTAGGACCAATATTGAGAGTAGCCATACCAGGAAGGTAAGGGGAAGGTGGGAGAAAGGGGAAACAGATCACAATGATCTATATATAACTCCCTCCTAGGGGCACGGACAACAAAACAGTGGGTGAAGGGAGACATCGGTCAGTGTAAGACATGAAAAAGTAATAATAATTTATAAATTAAAAAAGGGTTCATGAGGGAGAGAGAGTGGAGAAGGGAGGGGGAAAAATGAAAAGCTGATACCAAGGGCTCAAGTAGAAAGAAAATATTTTGAAAATGATGAAGGCAAAAAAATGTACAAATGTGCTGGCCACAATGGATGGATGGATGGGTTATGGTAAGAGTTGTATGAGCCCTATTTTATTTGATTTTAAAAAACACCAAAACTTCCATTTTGGCATGTTTCAAATCAACGTATGCAAAATTCTTTGGGACAGGTTGGAGAGATGAAAACACTTGCCTCTGAATTTGTAGATCCAACTGGTGTGTATGTGGAGACATACTAGCTTAATATTTTATTTCACGGGTTTTTATGATTTGGTGACAATACTTTTTCATTTACCCTTGCAAAAAAAACCAGTGACACTACTATTTTAAGAAATGGGTAACTATCAAAATTCCAGACACACATGTTCTATTCCGGTGTCAAATACATTTATTATACAATATGTAAACTCTACCTAGATATTTCCCATTTATTCATCATTTTAGTCCTTTGTATGTTTTAATTTTATTTCATAACTTCATATACATTTATTACTAAATATTATGAAGTAACTCTTCAGAAAATTTAAATGAAACAACCTATAAAAGTGTCATATTTGTATAGTCCTTGGTTCTTTTATTTAACACTGTGCTTCTTAGACTCAACGATGGAGCTGCACCTCACTGTGTATTGTGGAATTTTCATTCTTATACAACATATTGAGCACTCAGTGTATGCTAGAATGGCATTATGGGCAAATTTAATTTACTATACTGCTTTATTGATAAAAGTAAGTTTCTTACTTTTATTTTTCAACAGGAAGAATTTTTCTTTACTTGATAAATCCTTTGGTGTGTTTATTTTACG
>NW_022107986.1:0-1648 GCF_000313985.2 Echinops telfairi | reverse complement strand
ATCCGGGCTTTCTCTACCCAGCTTTTTCCTGCTTCCGCCGGCCTCCTTTTTATTGTTTAAAACTATAAGGGAGTCAGGCTCCCCTCTTAAGGTTCAAGTGGAGCACGTTCTTTCTTGTTCCGCCCAATATATTTTCTCGATTTTTATTCATGTTTTGGACTACAGGGCTTTTTAGAAATGTGTGTGTAATTCCAAGCATGTGCATTCTTAATATATCTATTTTCTTTTACCATGATTTGTACTTTAAATGACTTTTGGTCAGAGAATTCTTCCAGCATGGGAAGTTCCCAGCCACCACCTCTCTCTCTGTTGCTTCTATCCCGGTCACTTTCTCTCCCTTCCCAGGTCTCCCGCGCTGCTCCCTGCCTCCCACCTGTTTGCGTATTTCCTAAGTGGAACGCTTTTCCAATGACCAACTCTCGCTTCCAGGGCGTTTAAAGTTTTAGGCTGTTTTTCAGTTCTAGGAGTTCTATTTGGTCCTTTTGCAGCACTGTGTGGTCCTTCCTCCTCCCTGCCCATACCGTCACGCTCGTTTTTTAGTAATTGGACTTGGCTTCTGGCTCAAGCCCATGGTTCCCCCAGACCCTCTGGAAGTCTTCACCACTCTCCACCCCTACAAGTCGATGATGGCTTGTCCCTCCCTTGTGTCTCTGCTCCACTTGCCATCATTGGAAGGGCTTTATTCACCTCGGTCTTCCCCCCCACCCACCCCGGGAGTGAGAAGGAGCCCCCAGCTCATTGCTCACCCTGGACAATCATGGAGACTCCAATGTCTCTTAGGCTGTAAGCCCCTTGGAGGTCAGGGACCATGGCATACAGCCACACTATGCCGTGTCAGTGCAGTGCACCAGCCAATGAAGCACTCGGTTAAACGGTGCCCCCCACCAGCCCGGGGCCTGTCTGCTGCTCTGCTTATGGAAGGCCCGGGAACTTGCAGCAGAGGTGTGGTGGGGCTCCAAAGTGAAAGCTGTAGCTCCCCCTGGTGGCCGAGGAGAGTCGGTGCTCTCCCCCAGTTCCCCTGCACAGGAAATGCATCCCACCTTGGTGGGTGTCAAGGGGCTCTGGTGGCACGAGGTTGTGGGTTGGCCTGCCAACCACAAGGTCAGCATCGAAACCAGCAGCTCCTGGAGAGGAAAATGGGCATTTCTACTTCCATATGGTGTGACAGTTTCGGAAACCCACAGGGACAGTTCTACCCTGCCCTACAGGGTGGATTCTAAGTAGTATTCTGGCTGTATGTCTCTTCCAAGACCGACGTGCGCCTCCTTCTGGCAGCCCTTGTTAGAGGGACGATGCTTGTCCAGCACCATAGTGCAAACGCAGCAGTTCTCCTTTAGTCTCCCTACCCATTGTCCGGCCTTGGCACACCTGTGAGCAGATCGAAGGTGTTCTGGCTTGGGTCAGGCGCCTGCCCCTTGGTCCTCAAAGTCACCTCTTTGCTTTGGTAACACTTTAAAGAGCTCTTTTGCAGCAAATGTGCCTGATCATTTGCTTTCTTGACCGCTGCTTCCATGAACATTGATCGAGCAAAACGGATTCCCTGTCAACTAAAGAGGGAAGAAGGGGGTGGGGGTGGGGGTGAAATCCTTCACGGTAGTGTTAAAAGAGGCAGAGAACGACATTAAAATTCCCTGCAGGTTTAATGAAA
>NW_022107985.1:0-1649 GCF_000313985.2 Echinops telfairi | reverse complement strand
ATCAGGGTAGAAGTGCCTCTGTGGGCTTCATCGAGAACAGAAAGCCTCCGCTCTGTTGGCTGGTGGTTTAGGACCAAGGACTTGGAAATTAGCAGCGCAGCTCCTGAAGCTTATGCCATCAGGAACAGCTCCTGGGAAAGGGCACCATGCTTGGTAAACCAGAGAGTCCCTGAAAGGGAGCAAGGCTGCAACCATGGGTTCAAACATCACACGAATTGTAAGAATGGTGCTGGGCCAGGCAGTGATGCCTTCAGTAGGGCATAACGTCACAATGAGTTGGAATGAACTCAACAGCCCCTGACGACTGACACCTGGCGCCAACCGAACACCTGGGAGGTTCAGGTCCATCCAGCAGTGCTCAGGAGCAAGGTCGGGCAAACCGACTGCTGAAAACTTGACCATTGAAAATGCTATGGAGCACAGTTTCTATTGTAACATGCAGGGGCTTGCTAGGAGTTGAAATCTGCACCACAGCTGGTGGTGTGTTTAATATGATTATGGCTATCCATCCAAAAAGGAATATCAAAGATGGAATCTCCCAAGATTATTTAGGAACGATTTTTCTTTTCATAGAGCATCTACTGAGATTAGTATCGATTAGAACACTGACTAAATCCGATCATATTCGTTTATATTTGGGGAAACAGACATGCCCCAAAGTTGCTTGTTCATGGTTAGTGTCCGGAAAGGGAAATACCCAGTTCGCGATGGCTCTACTCAGGTGGGTTTCAGTCTTTCTTGATCACGAGCCTCACCTGTAGGACTTGTCTAAACATAGATTTCTCGGCCCCACCTTCAAAATCTCTGTTTCAATATGTCTGGTGATGGGTTTGAAATTTTGCATGCCTAACAACTTCCTGAGGGAACCCTGGTGGCTTAGTGGCCTATGCTTTGGGCTGCTAACTGCAAGGTCAGGAGTTTGAAACAAGATGAGGTTCTATTTACTCCTGTAAAGAGCTATCGTCTATGAAACCCACAGAAGCAGTTCTACCTTGTCCTGTAGGGTCACTATGGGTCAGAATGGACTCATTGGCCGTGAGATTGGTTTTGGTTTAACAAGTCCTCAAGGATCCCTGGTGGTACAGTGGTTAAAACATTCAGCTGCTAAGTGAAAAGTCAGTGGTTTGAACCCACAACTGCTCTTCTGGGAGGTAGATGTGGTGATCTGCTTCGGTAGGGATTATAGTCTTAGAAACCTTATGGGGCACCTCTGCTGTGTCCTATAAGGTCGCTAATGAGACCTACTGGTGTAATGATTATACTTTGCACTGCTAACTGCAAGGTCGGGACTTTGAACCCACAGGCCTCTCCATGGGAGAAAAATGGGGTTTTCCACTCCAAGAAGCAGTGACAGGCTTGGAAACTCACATGGGTACTTCTACCCTCTTCTATAGGGTTGCTATGAGTCAGCATCGCCTTGATGGTGCTGAGTGAAGGGCGGGAATGAACCTGAGGTCACACAGCAACAAAAATACCAGCAATTGGAACAAAGCCAATCCACAGAGCCCCTAAAGAGCTCCCAAAATAGACTTCACGCAAAAAGGGGGAGTCCTCAGAACTCCCCTAAGACCAGGGGGAGATATTCATAAAGGCCAGCGGACAGACCGGGAACTCTGTATGTTTGTTTGCTAGTTTTCTCTCCTTTTCTT
>NW_022107984.1:0-1649 GCF_000313985.2 Echinops telfairi | reverse complement strand
CATTCTATTTACTAGGGTTCTAGACTGGAGTAAGGATAAGTAGATTCAGAGCTGATGCAGATACAAGGAAATCCACTTCCACTTACTCTAAGAACCCTCACTCAGCTCACCACCACCAATTTGATTCCAACTCCTACGGACCATATAGGACAGGGAAGGCCTGCCCCTGTGGGTTTCTGAGACTAGCTCTTTAGGAGAGTAGAAAAGCTTGTCTTTCTCTCTTAAGAAACCTGTAATAGAACAAGAAGCCATCTTCTCTTGCTCTTACCACTGAAGAGGATTAGGGTAGGAGCTAAAATGAAACCAAGCACATTGCTAGAAACCCTACGGAAAAAGAAAATAGGCTTATTAAGTTAAACAATGGTTGGAAATTAGGACCCCCAAAAACATCATGCTTAGAGAAGTTAGAGGTGACAGCTAGATAAGAGCTAAAAGACAACAAACAGGTGATGAAGGTCATTGTGTCATGAGGTGGGATTGCCGAAAGAGTCAGGTGCAAAAGCTAAATTCTGCTGCGGTGCTGGGGGACTCTGTCATACTTTTAATGAGCCTGTACAAATTGGGACAAAGAACACGCTCAGGAGCACGGACACTCTTATCACCAGGCTTACAAGCACTCAATCTTCCTTTTGGACATCATGCTCACGCAGAAATCATGTTGGACAAAATATTCTGGGCATTCACTCATCAAATTTTATATATGGTGGCATTGCATTAGAAATTAAGGCACTCACATAACCTAGCATAAGCCAAGATGAAATAAATTCTGCATCTGGGAAGTTTACAGTCTAATGAAAGATGAATAAAAATAAGGGTCCTACAAGAGAAAACAATAACAGCCCAGGGTTGCTATTGGTCAGAATGGACGCAATGGCAGTGAGATGAAATGATCCCAGACTCCCCATGGTGGCGTAGTGGGTTCTGAGTCAGCTGCTAATGGCAAGGTTAGCCTTTCAAATCCACCAGCCTGTCTGAGAGAGAAAGCAGGGCCATTGCCCCCATAACATTTACAGAAATCCACAGGTCTGTTTTACTCTGGCCGACAGTCACTCTTCGTCTGAATCGACTCAATGGCTGTGAGGTTTTGAGAAGCCAAACTCAGAGAAGGAAGCTGACCAGGAAAGGCTCCTTCGAGAAGAAAACCTCTCCTGTGGAACCTGAAGGCTGACTATGGTTGATAAGATGAAGATGCAGAAGCAAAGATATCCCACCCGCATTGAATAGTGCCAGAGAGAATGCGTGTCTCATGAAATAGTTGAAAGAAGAATGTGAGTAGATCCCTCAGTTGGGACTGTATAGGTTTCTGTGCTTAGAAGGGAAAAGATTAAATGTTTAAACTGCTGAATTGTGAAAAACTCTTTTTGTAAAAAAGGAATAATTTGTGAAGGTTGACTTTGTTCTCAAAGTGAGATTGACCATATGATGCTATTTAATGCATTCTTTCCCTTTTCCCAAGCCAACACAAGAGCAAAACACTTTTGACATATCTATTTTTAAAGCTTGTCCTTCGCATCTATGTACCACGGCTCTTAATGCTGCTATGACTGACCATCAATCTATCCCACCACATTTGCATGATTCTTATTTCATTTGGATTTACATTTTGGTTGTTGTTTTTGACATGGTTTAAGTCTATCTTTTGCTGAGGG
>NW_022107983.1:0-1649 GCF_000313985.2 Echinops telfairi | reverse complement strand
TCAAGTTAAACCTGCCGGGAGTGGGGTGCCTGGGTTTGGTAGCTGGGTTTGGTAGCCCACAGGGTGTGAGCTGAACAGCTTTAAGTCAGGGCTTACAATGGAGTAGCATGCCCTTTGGGCATTTATTAGCATCCCTTAATGAACTTTGTAGCACGTCCTGACAACAACTGTAGCCTGAACATCTCCCCTTACTAACCCCTTTAATGCTGAGCATTGTCTGTAGTTCTGTGTGGCCAGTGCCATAAATGACAGCATTGCAGAACCTAGATACAAGGTAGGGTGCTGTATGGGACCGAACACAAGGACAAATGTATTTTCTTCTTATTTTTTTCTTCCCACACTCCATGTGTCATGCTGTACACAGGGATGCTCTGGAATGGATGTGATGGTGACTAGGTGTGGTTGCGGTTAGGATACTCAGAGCGTTTGATATCCTGAAGGTTAGCAGTGTCTGAATGTGTCTGTCCATATGTCGAAGGGGGGAAAGATTCAATATGAGATGCCATTGAATGTTTTTCCTGCTTTTGCTTTCTTATAAAATAACTTCTTGCTTCCAATCCTGTGGTTAAGCACAAGTAACCTCTTTGGAGCTTTACTATGTATTTATTACATCTTATCATCCTCAGAAAACAATGATTATATAGCTTCTTCCATTATCACACATCTATATTTTGATGATTTAAATAAAAGATAGATCACTCTTCTACCCCCAGACTTCAAAAAGTTTATTTTTTAAAATGCTATTGATTGAGCACCACTGTGTGTTTTCCTTAGTTATTTTTCAAAATAACCTATTTTTTTTCTAATGATAAATCTATGACATTTCCATTGTAGAATATTTGCAGAAAAGAAGGAAAAATATGACTAAAATTTTTATCTATAGTCTTCTATCCAAAGGAAACATTGTTAACCATCCAGTGTGCGTTTTTGTCAATTCCTGTATATCCCTTGTCAGTTCAAGGCAGATTTAATGGTTCAGCTCCCTCCACCTCCCCACCCTTTCCACATCAGCACATTTTTTCTTTAGATATGGTAATTTAGTATACTCCTTACTTGCTCCTGTGTCAACTTTACATGCTAATTCAGCCAGATATCATTTAAGAGAATAGTAGTTATCAGTTGGAAACAATTTCCTGGCAATGAATCTGTTAATTTTGTATTGAGGAGCCCTGGTGTCACAATGGTTAAAGCACTCAGCTGCTTACCGAAAGGTCTGCCGTTCAACCTAGGAGCAGAGAAGCAACAAGCCCACATGGAAGAAGCACACCAGCCTGTGCGATCCTGAGGTGTCCTCGGGACAGGGTAACAGGCATCAGAAGATTCACAACAAACAGTAAACAAACAAACAAAAACCGTATGGTGGAAAAGGAAGAGGGTCAGAGCAGAAATCCAAAACCCATCTGTAGACAACGGGACATTGTCTCACAGGGCTGTCATAAGGAAGGGATGAGTCAACCAGGGCATAATATAGCACGGATGGAACACACAATATTTCTCTGGTTCCTTGATGCTTCCTCACCCCAATTATCATGACCCCGTTACTGCCTTTTACTGAGGGCTAGATCGGAGCCTGTGCAAAGCTACAGATAAGACAGATGAGCTCATGACATACCAATCCTGGGAGAGGAATGGGAGTATCAATACCAGAA
>NW_022107982.1:0-1588 GCF_000313985.2 Echinops telfairi | reverse complement strand
GATGGTGTCTTCCACTGGCTTGCTTGATATTTGCTTTGGGGGTCATAAGAATAGCACCATGTCTTGTCACTAGTAATGACCTTGGAAAAAAGTCTGGATTGCTATGGAGCTGTTCCTTTAAAGCACGGCATGTTTTCAGTCAAAGCTTTTTGCTAGTCAGTCAGAACCCGAGGCACAAATTTCACAGCAACTTTTCTCATTCCCAAATCTTCTGTTCAAATTCGTCGACCCCAGCTCCAAGCGAGTCCAGATTACTCCCATGAAAGGTCCGTCGTCAATCTTTGAGTACAAGTGCACAGATTGGTTGACATTGTCATCTGTTCAGGAAGTTGACAGGTGTCCAGAATGAGGTTTGTCACGGATTAACATTTCACCCATTTTGAAATGAGAAAACCACTTGTACACTCGAGTTTTTCCAATAGTGTTGTCCTTGTAAACTGTGTTCAACATCACGACAGTTTCTCCGGCATTTTTCCTGAGCTGGAAACAAATTTGCACAGCAGTATGCTGTTCTCTTAAATGGACCGTCACAGAAACTGCTTTTATCACTGTGACCAGAGAGAACTTTCCCAGGCAACGCCATTGGGTCCACTAACTCAGAGCAAGTAGCACTTCCATCAACTAATTTTGAATAGATCAATGATATTACTGAAGACCTTGTTGAGTGTGAATACTTTTTTTACAAATTATTTGTGTTATCCAATCCCAGCCAAGATAACAATTACAAGAACAGCAAGAACAATGATTGATTAAATAAGCTCTTGGTAAACACAATAAAACAAGGCTGTTATATACTGAATATCTGTATGTAGAAGAGTTTGCAGAGGGTAAACACCTTTTGAGTTCCCCTATCATTGCTTAGAAAACATTGTTAAGCAAGCACTGATAGATTTTCATTTTTAAAATATATTTTTAATTATATTAAAAAATTATTATTAATTGGGAGTTAATACATATTTCACATCATTCCATAGTTCAATCGCGTCAAGCCAAATTGTACATTGCTACCACAATCAGTTTCCAAACATTTTTTTTCTTCCTGGACTCTTTGAGAGACCTTCTTATTCCTTGCTAGGAGACAGGCACACTGGGTTACTATAGCAGGCAGTGCATGGGCTCTCAGGGTTACCACAGTCATCCAGTTATTGTGAGGAAAGTGACAGAGATAATCCTTTATCTCACCAAATGGTTTCTAAACATCTTCGCTACAGAAGCATAGTCTGTATTCCCTTGGAATCTCTGTTTGGGCTAATGTTTTTGTGTTTATCCCTGGGTGGCACAAAAGGTTTCCAACTTCATTCTAACCTAAATCGTGGCCATTTGAATTTGCCTCGTGGTGCAGCGAAAGAAAGACTTGGAGATCTGATTCCTTAACAAGTTTGGTCAAGAAACTCTATGGAGTCATGCTACTCTATTACACACGGGGCCTCCATAAAGCAACTAGACAGAAAGAAACTGGTCTGACTTCTCACTTTTATATGTTTGGTAATAACTAGAATTACTTCAAGGAGAAAATGAATATTTCTGTGGGTGTATTGCTTTGTGTATGGAGACTCTTTTATCCTTGAGTTCATGGACAAGGATTGAA
>NW_022107981.1:0-1650 GCF_000313985.2 Echinops telfairi | reverse complement strand
CTTGTCTTCCCAAATGAAAAAGTAGACTAACAAGCCTATGGTGTTTTACATAGATTTATTTTATGATGAGATCCATAATCAATGAAATGCCAATTTATTTTAAAAAGAAAGAAAAGGATAAAGTGAAAATTCCAGGTCTTTGCCAAAGCCCCATAGCTCATTTTGGATCGATAGAGGGAGACCGTCAACAACCATGGTACTACATGAACAGACCACTTGAAAGTCAGGAAAAATCATGATTTCCTGGAGAAGTGAGAAACATTTCAAAACCAAAGTCCGCTGATAAATCCGAAAGTGATGTGGGTGTGAAAGTGAACATCGTGCAGGAAGGCAGAGGCCTGTGCGACAGTCTGTCGTAACACTGTCGTTCCGGGGAAAATGCTGTCAAGCCACTTCCTGGTGACCTTTCCAGCTGCCACGCCGCCGACAGCTGAGGTAGAACTCCCCGTTCACAATTATGAGAGTTTCTCATTTATAATACCGTCTCCTGGGAGGCTATTTTTATGTTCATCACATTTCACTATTTCTTTGCCAAAGTATGCCAAGCCTTCTTTCTTTCTTTTTTTAATGATTACTCTCTATGGAGAGGATCAATTCATAAGAATAAATAAAAAAATATCTTGAATGTCGAAGGAGGTGCAGTGGACATACTTTTGGACTGATGCTTTTTAAACAGGTGAGCCACAAGAAAGATTAAAGTTTGTACACTCATGGATTCTAAAGCTCATATGTAAAAATCCATACGAAAATAAAATTGAAATCTCTTCTACTCAAGGACAAAAATGATGGGTTGAGGACATGTGTGGCAGTGAGTGTGATATCAGTGTGTGCTACAAAAACAATTATAGTGACACGTCCAGGGATAAAGAAGGAAAAGCCTTTGAGATGGTTCCCTTTAGACTAAACATTGACTGGCTGTCCAGAGTCAACAATACGAGTCAGGGACATAAGCAAAGCAGCTGCAGTAAGACATTGATACCTTACTCTGAGACCACATGCCCATTGATTTCATCGGTCCATGTTACTAAGAACAGTAACTAGCACGGCCAATGAGAAATCCCTCCATTTTACAGATGGTCCCAAAGTATGAGTAATTACACAGTTTTGGGGGGACTGGGGGGAAAGGAAACTAAGAAAAGACCAAAAACTTCTATTGAAAGTTCTATTTTACTCTCTGACAAGATGTAGGAACAGGGCCAGAAGAACAGAGAAGGAAATATAATGGCTTTTGGACTCACACAAAAAAATACATCCGCACATTCAAAGTAAAAGAAACGCTCCTTAAACAATGAGACACTATTTTTAGCCTGCAGAACGGGAAAATAAAGAGTTTGACAATTCTCGCTCTTCTCAAGTCTGTAAGAAAAGAGGCACTCCTCCTGCCTTCTGCCCCGCCCCCCCCATTATTGGAGGAAGTATTAATTGGTTCAAGTAATTGAAGGAGAATGAGGACATTTTTATACTTGAGTAATAATGTAACTTTTGACGTTGTAATTCTACTTCTAGAAAGGCATCCTAATTCGATAGAATGAAGGAAGGAACTCGGAGGGTAAACCAGGCTCCACGTGGGGTGCTAACCTACAGAGTCGGCGGTTCTAAACTACCAGCACTCCCCAGGAAGGCAAACCGAAAATGAGACTGGTGTTTCCT
>NW_022107980.1:0-1650 GCF_000313985.2 Echinops telfairi | reverse complement strand
GGGTTCTCAGAGCAGGGAGGCGCGGGCTTGTATAGAAAGTCAGGGGACCAAAGTGTCCCAGTCCCCCCACATGGTATTGCTGGGGAAGAAAGATGGAGGCAGGGAGGCCAGTCTGAGAAGAGCACTAGAAACTACGCTCAGACTTTGAGGAGGCGCAGACCTTGTGGTTAGCAGCCCAAGGCATAACCCATTAAGCCACCCTGGCTCCTCTGACTGGGTGCTCCAAACAACAAACCAAGCTCATTGCCATCGAACCAGTTCTGCTCCACGGTGGCTCTGTAGAGCAGGATCGAGGAGCCCCCGGGGAAACTCTTGAAGGGACTAGAGAGCCTCCTCTTTCTCACTGGGAATGTCTGATGAGTTTGAACTGCCAACCTAGAGGTTAGAAGCCCAATGCGTAACCTATGACCCCACCAGAGCTCCTTTGTCCGTGTGCTCAAACCGAAAAAGCGCCAAAAAACCAAACCAAACTCACTGCCGTGACTTGTATGCCGACTCATAGTGACCCACGTGCAGGGTAGAGCGCCCCTGTGAGATTTCAAGACGGTAACTACAGGCGTAGAAAGCCCCGTCTTTCTCCCAGGGTAGAAGTTAAGTTTGAAGTGCTGGCCTTGAGATGCCTAGCCCAACGCGTAACCGCCGTGCGAACTGGGTTCCTCTGGTGGCTGGGGGCTGGAGACCTTATATTGAAGATTTTTATTGAAAAACTACTTACATCCCACTGCCATTGAATGAATTCCAGCTTAGTGAGTCATTTTATTGGGGGCTCACACAACTCTTATCATAATCCATACATCTATCCATTGTGTGTCAAACACATTTGTATGTTTGTTTCCCTCATTCTCAGAACATTTGCTTTCCACTTGAGCCCTTGGTATCAGCTCCTCATTTTTCCCCTTCCCTCCCTGCTCCTTCATGAACCCTTGATAATTTATGTTATTTTGTCATGTCTTACACTGTGCGGACGTCACCCTTCACCCACTCTTCTGTTGTATGTCTTCCAGGGAGGAGGTTATATGTATGTAGTTCCTTGTAATCGGTTCCCCTTTTCTACCCTACCTTCCCTCCACCCTCCCGGTATCGCCACTCTCAGCACTGGTTCTGAAGGGATCATCCGCCCTGGATTCCCTGTGTTTCTAGTTCCTATCTATACCACTGTACCTCCTCTGCTCTAGCCAGATTTGTAAGGTAGAATTGGGATCATGATAGTGGGAGGGGAACTAGAGGAAAGTTGTATGTTTCATCTTTGCTATACTGCACCCTGCCCGGCTCGTCTCCTCCCCGTGACCCTTCCGTAAGGGGATGTCCAATTGCTTACAGATGGGCTTTGGGTCCCCACTCTGCACTCCCCCTCATTCACAATGGTATGATCTTTTGTTCTTTGATGCCTGATACTTAATCCCTTCGGCACGAGGCAGCAAATCTGTATGGGTACCCACGGCCTCATCTTTCTCCCGGGGTGAGACTGGTGGAGTTGAATTGCTAACCCTGTGGTTAACAGCCCAACAGGGAGCCCCGCTACACACTCCCTGCCAGGAGCAAAAGCTGACTCATAGCTACCCTACAGGACAGGGTGGGACTGTCCCTGTGAGTGTCCCAGACCAGCCAGGAGTAGGAAACCGGGTCTTTCTCCTACATGTCCTGCATGGC
>NW_022107979.1:0-1651 GCF_000313985.2 Echinops telfairi | reverse complement strand
ACCAATTTTTCTTTAAACAGCTCAAACATTAATGTTGATGATTGCTTTGTCATAAATCCTGTAGTTATAAATGAAAAGATGTCCTTTTTAACATATGATTAAAAACATGTCTTCTTATTTTCTGTTTTTACAAACTCCTCAATGATTTTTATCACAATCGAGCTCCCAAACAATGTCTACTTCTCTCTATATAAAGATAATGAATTGAGTCTTTTAAAAATTTTTCTGTTATATGCTGAGGTTATTTGAGTCACTGTCAGATGAGATGAATCTTCAGTTGTACAGTTTGTCATCATTAAATTTAGGAAGTTGTGTACAGCAAGTTCAACATTGGGAAGCACATATTATAGTTTATCCTCAATTGTGCAACTGTATATACTTCCATGTGTAAAATTGATCTCTTCTGAATCTGTAAGCTTAGCTCTCATGTACTATTGACAATGTTGCACTTCGCTTTAAGGTTTTTATTTAAGTTCCTGGGATAAAGCAGCACTAATTTCTTGGATGTCCTTGTGCATTCTTTTTCAAGTGTATCCACATTATTCAAGAGGGAAAATTTGTTTGAAAGTGCATCATAGACCTTCGCCCTTCGTGTTCATATGAGATTCAAGGGTGTCTGTGATGGTGCGATGTGTGGTTCTGTGACCTTGGTCCCTGGCACTCCCAAGTACTTCTGAGCCCGTGTTTCTCCCTGGTGCTTTTGAGACAGCAAATTGCTTGGTAATCAGTATTTGGCAGTAATTCATTGACTATGTTTTCAAATTCTTCTCTTAAATTAAATAAATGTTCTCCTCTTAATGACTGCTTGAGATCTGGGCCTGTCTTTAAATTTACTTCTGAATCTTGGGGAGATTGAATCCTCTGATTAAATTGCTACCATCCTTTATGCCACAGTAGCTACATAAATACATGTTCGAGTGCACTGTCTCTTCTGGTGTTTCTTTTCTGTGTGTCTGTTCGTCCACAATATTTTCCAAGGTACCTGGAATCTTAGTGGATGATACTAGGATTGTCTTCACCGCTGCAGCACATGCTTCCCACTGTGTATTAGACAGACATCTTCATATTTGATCGTTGCCTAAATATGTTTGTTATTTTACCTTTTCTTTTGAATTGGCTGGAGACTTGCAGATCAGTTGTCCATTCAGCAAGGCATACACATTTTGTGCCATCTCTTTGATTGCAATCCTCACAATGTAACATCATGCGCCCCAACTCCTTCTTCCTAATCCTTCCGAGCTTTGCTGTGGGTGAATGCTGCCCTTTGGATCTAAAATCGATCATTATTCTAGGCTGTGCACACCTCTCTGGCATTATTAGTCCCTTTCTGGAACTGTCAATTATATTATATATATATATATATAAAATATTCTGAAAACTGAGCCCGGGGGTGGGGGGGTGAGCTCAGTTCTAGATCTGAAGGGTGATGAAGGCCATAGTCGCAAGGGTCCCGTTGATCTTTATTCAACCATAGACTGATCTTTTTTAAAATGATTTTGAGTTATCGTCCACATTTTTTTCCTATTCCGTCTAGGACCTCTTAAAGTGATTCCTTTCAGGGCAGTTGGTAGTAGCAGCTGGGCATCGTCTGGTTGCGGTCTCAGGACATTGATACTCTCATAATTTGCGCACATTGATCATCTCATGGTTC
>NW_022107978.1:0-1652 GCF_000313985.2 Echinops telfairi | reverse complement strand
ATATTTCTTTTCTCAGCTACACCTACTCACAGACTCATTAACTAATGTTCTGATTAAATTCATGTTTATTAAAACTGATTTAATGAAAGGTTCAATACATCATGTGAAAATTTAAGTTTATATAAAGAAATTATTAATCACATTATAAACTGACCTTTAAAAATAAAAAAGTGCAAGACATGACAAAATAGTGATAATTTATAAATTATCAAGGTTTAATGAGGAAAGGGGGAGTGGGGAGGGTGGGAAAAAATGAGGAGCTGATACCAAGGGCTCAAGCAGAAAGCACATTTTTGACAATGAGAGTGACAACAAATGTACAAATGTGCTTGACACGATGGATGGATGTATAGATTGTGATAAGAGTTGTGCGAGCCCCCAATAAAATGATTTTTAAACAAACAAACAAAAAAAAGAACTAGAGGAAAGTTGTATGTTTCATCCTTGCTACACTGCCCCGACTGTCTCCTCTCCTCCCCGAGACCCTTCTGTAAGGGCATGTCCAGTTGCCCAAAAATGGCATTGAGATCCCCACTCTGCACTCCTAAGACTTATATAAAATGGTTAACACACACACAGAGACCCCTCCATAAGCATTACATTGGTATTTGCAGTATTAAATTCTTACATGGCACAGGTACCTTGATGTGTGTACTAATAAGAATGGGCTTTATAAAGAAAATTGCCTGGATTTTAGGGTTCAGGGGCTGTCTTAGTAAAGAACAAATGTTTTGTTGGGTACTATTGAATTGGTTCCCACTCCTAACAAATTATGTCTCCATTGATTGTGAAGTTATCTGCTGGTCTACCTGTGAGAATTTTGTCTTTTCAATATTGAGTTGCAATGTTTACTGAAGGCTGCAGTCTTTGGTCTTCATCAGCAAGTGCTGATAAGTCTATCCCACCTAAATTTAGAGACTGCTTCAATCATGAAAAAGATAAATGACAATGGCATATTCTTTGAATGGCTTAATGATTATTTTCCATTCTCTCCTACGATGAGAACCACTGTTGTGATGAGGAAAACAACTCACAATCTTCTGTATTTCCTTATGTTTGAAACTCAGTCAGTAGAGGATTTTACCACCACTTTGTCTTTCAAAAACTTATACTAGTAGTTATATAACATATGAGGACTTACCCTGAGTATAGTATCTATTGACTATTTTTAAATAACAGCTATTGTGCTCCCAAGTTCAGGAAAAAAATCTATAAAAGTGGTCCATATGGAATTAACATCCACCATAATTAAAGAATAATTGATGCTCTTGTATCTTACTTAGTTGGTAAAGAATATTGAATATACCATCGACTAGCAGAAGAATAGATATATCTAAAAATATATAAAAATTAAAAAAGAATAGATGCAGCTGTCTGAGAAAAAGTACATGGAAAATGTTCCTTAGAAGACAGGATGGTGAAACTTACTCTCATGTACTCTGAACATGTTATCAGGAAGCACCAATCATTCTAAACGGTCATCATGCTTGCTAAACTGGAGGTTTAGTGGAAAAAAGGAACATGCTCAATGAGATGAATTGAAAAACTTGCTGCAACAAGAGGTCCAAATGCAACAACCCTGGGGAACTGGGCAGCGATGTTTCTATTGTACAAGGGTGGCTACAAGTTAGAACAGCCTTGATGGCACCTTA
>NW_022107977.1:0-1652 GCF_000313985.2 Echinops telfairi | reverse complement strand
GCTGAGAAGTCCTCTCAGGGTCTGGAGAAGGAGTTGCTTCTATGCGAGCCCCCTCCCCACACACCCCACCCTAGGCCCAGCTGCCTGCCCACTGGGAGATGGAGAAGGAGAGGGACGGTACTTGGCAGGTGTCTTGCAAGCACCTCGGCCCCGTCTGCTTATCTGCGTCCCTGCCACTGCGCCACGGCAAATTGCTTGTTGATAAATGAGGCTATTTAAGAGCGAGTGATGCTGGCATTACAGTTATTAATGAGGACGACGTGGGGAGACATTAAAAGTGGCCCGACTGTTCTCCTATCCACCCACCTGTGAGTAATGGGCCACACTGCCTCCGGCCCTTGCCCCCACACCCGGGTACAGGCCCTGGGTCAACACCCGCCACACATGGTGACTGCAGGAGGTGGGGGAGGTGAGGAAGATTCCAGGTCCAGGATTACCACAAGAGCCCCTGGCTGGGCAGACTGCCCCTTCTTCTGTGAGCGCAGGCAGTGAGGATGTAAGATTAGGTGTGTGTGTGTCGGGGGAGGTGTTTGCACATGTGTGTGCATGCATGTGCGCGTATAAGTGAGTGTGAACATCACTACTCAGTCCTGAGACCGGGACGTCCACTCTAAGTCTCAGCATCCTCCCGGGGATGCCACTGTGCTACCCCACGCAAAGACACAGCCGGTGGGAGGCCCAGGGAGACGGGGAACAAACATCAGAGTGAGTTATGGAGTGAATGGTGTCCCCCAAAAGGCGTGCGGATGTTGATGTCTTAACCTGTGTCGCCCCTGACCTGGGAGCGACACACCCTCTGAGGCCATGGGATCTTTGAAGATGTCCTAGGTTAAGTCAGCATGGATCTTCATCCTGTCTGAGAGGAAGGGGGGCCACCGGGGAGATGGCCACGTGACCACGGGGTCACGCTCGAGCTGCAAACCAAAGACCTTACGGCTCCTTGAGCCGACACTGCCGTGCACCCCTCCACGCCCTTGGAGAATGACCCTGTATGAATGAGGTTTATCTGCAGGGGAAGGGCCGTCGGTGCAGCGGAAGGAGCAAGCTTATGCCGTCAGGAAACACCTCCTTATGCCTCCCTTTTGAATTTAACTGTCAGAAAACCTGGGGCCAGATGCAACATCTCAAATGCTGCAATCTGCTCAACCCGGGCACCCGAACCCACCTCATACCCCACTTCCCCTGGGGTCCGGTCTCAGGGCCCCCTGTTACCCAGGCAGGTCACCTGTGCTCTTTAGGAGGTGCCTCGCTGTCATTGAGGCCATGCTGACTCACCGTGACTCCTCCACCCAGTCTATCGAGTCGATGCTGACTCATGGTGGCCTGACTGCAGAAGTGCCGCTGCGAGTTTCCAAGACCGGAACTCCACGGGAGCAGCAAGCCTGCCTCTCTCCTGTTGGAGGGTAAGCGGGACTGAAGTCTGGCACCCTGACCAGCCTCATCAACAGTGCCCCCAGGCCTCCACCTGCCCATCGCTGCAGCCCCACTCTGTGGGGGCCTGACCATGGGACCCATCAGCCTCACTGTCTCTGGAGGGCTTCCCACAGTCCCCGCTGTTCCCGTTCTTGGGGAGTCTTGAGAGGAGAGGGATCCTGACTCACGAGGGGAAGAAGCAGGCCAGGCGTGCCCGCATGAGTGTGTGTGTGTGTGTG
>NW_022107976.1:0-1618 GCF_000313985.2 Echinops telfairi | reverse complement strand
TACCATTGGTTCTTGATTGTATGGTAGCTCTTGAAATTGTTGAATATCAGCCAGTTTTCTTTGGTTCAGTAACTCTGTATATTCTTTCTTTGTTAGGCCAGGTTGTTTAGAAAACAAACCAATGACACTCATCTATGTCCAAGAAAGAACTGTATATTGAGAAGCAATTTCATATGCAGAAGGCACCCCAGCACAGACCAACTCAAGGCCATAATCCAATTCTAGCTGATCCCTCTTCAGACTCAAGGAGCTGCAGGCCAATGGCTCAGAAAGGTGAAGCAGGAAGCAGGGAGATCATAGGCCAGTGGGTACATGGTCTGGTGTCTCCAAGGTCAGTGGAAGAATGGCAGGGCACCAACAAATCTCCAATTTGGGTGGCACACATGGGTCCGCCCCCGGAGGCAGACACAGAATCCCAGTGAAGTCCCAGCGAAGAGGAAGGCAAAATGGCAGAGAGAGAAGCAGTTCTAAGAGTCCTTCACTCTCATACAAAAGGCCACATCTCCAAAGCGGTACTTAAGCTACCACTTGATTTGACAGGTTTGACTCCCCTCCTAGCCCGGTGTGTCTTGTTGACATAAAAATGTCTTAGTACCACACCTTCCATCTTCTTTTGATGTTTGCCACATCATTCAATATTTTCCCCCAGAGAAGTCTTCAGTATTTCAACTCAAGGCTGCCTAGACTTTTCCTTTAGTTCTTTAAGTTTGAGATATGCTATATGTGTTTTCACTTCTTGGCTTTCTAATTCCAGGTCTTGATGCATTTTATTGTAATATTTAACTTTGGCTTCTCAAGATGTACTTTGCAAATTTTGTTCACCTTTTTTGGTTTCCTCATTTCTTCCATTGGCTTTAGCTGATCTGTGTTGAAGAGAATGTTTCACAGTCTCTTCTTATGTCCATTTGAGTGTTGTCTTTGTTTTTTTTCTTTTCAACAGTTTTATGGGCACATCATTTTCACATCATACAATTCAATAATGCAATCATATCAAGGGGCACTGTACCAACACATCAATCATAGGGCACCCCACCCCTACCCCACAATGGTTAAATTGCCTTTAAAATGAGTTGTGCATTCACAGTCAGTTCTAATGACCCCCTACCTTCATTATTTACTCCTGATATTCCCTTTCCCTACCTATCACCCACCCCTCACCCCTGCATTCCCTATAACCCCCTGTATTAGCTATTCTCATTATGCATCCACTCCTTCTATGCTTCACAGCTGGGAAACCCAACAGAAAATAATAAAAAACAAAATCACACTAAGATTGTAAGACTAAAATCAAAATAGTATAAAGACAAAAATACACATAATGAGTAAGAAGGAAAAGACCCCTGTCAACATTCAAAAAGCCAGGGAAGATATGTCTGTCATGGGACAAGTGAGAGACACTTGCCCCCAGTATAAATTCTGGTCATGCCTATAGGGAGGTCAACTAGCCAAGTGCCAGGTTTGATCCAGCAGAATCAAGCTGACAATGGTCCCTGCCTGATAGTAAGGCTGTTTGAGAGGCTTGCCTGTGGCCAGAGAGGATCTGCCAGTGGCTCAGTTTGACTAGATACGGTGCAGTTTCTTTCTTTCTTTTTTTTTCTTTAAGAAATCAGGGGATAGC
>NW_022107975.1:0-1654 GCF_000313985.2 Echinops telfairi | reverse complement strand
GTTGAAACCACTGACCTTTTGGTTAGTGCTGAGAATTTAACCACTGCACCACCAGGATTCCTTGAAAACTTGGGCAGAATGATTATTTTGACTAAATATGTTTGATATTTGACCTCATGCTTTTCTAGTATAAATATTCAAAAAGTAATTATATAATGTGAGTTTATTTATTAGTAGATGATGAATAGTTTAATGTCTTAAATATAAATAAAAGATACATGTCTTTAATACTAGATGTCTTAAATATAAAGAATAGATATTATATTTCAGGAGAAAAGTGAAAACTCATTACCTCTATTCCTTTCAATCTCATGATTCTATGATCTTTTTCTTTTTTAATCAAATATGTAATTTGGAGATAATGACTCCATTCAAAATACAGATTTGTTACATTGTTTATCTGATCAAGCGTTTCTTATGCTCATTTCCAAACATTAAACTTAGTTTTAGTATATTCATTCACTTATTAATTTTAAGTGAATGCCTACTATATACTACCAAAGTACACAATTTTGGAACAAAACAGACATAGTCTTAGCTGTCATGGAATCTTCAGTTTATTTTCCTGAAAGATCTAAATCGATCATAAAAGTATATGATAAATGATATATGCCAAGTCTTTTGAGGACAAGTCTTTTGATATAGATTGCTCAAGAATATAATAAATGGCACACCTGTTATTTTATGGCATATGAGAGAAAAGTTGGTCTGGAAATAATTCCCAGAAACTGTTTAAGGTGATTAATGAAAAAGAGTAGGGTAAAGACCTGGAAATCTGGTTCCATCCATATTTCAGTCTGGTAAACCTCATAGACAGTTCTATTCTGTCACTGTGAGTCCATTCAACGTGGTGGTACCTAACAAGAAATAATTAGGCAAAGAATTAAAAAAAAGAGTTGAAAATATGCTAGATAAATGCTATCGACTTTATAGTGTTTTTCTACCTTATGACTCAATTATCATTATAGATTTTCTTAAACTGTGGTATCTAAGCATAATAGCATTTATAGTCAGTAAATTCAGAACCATAATGACCATAAAGGACAGAGAACAATTCCATTTTAGGGCTTCCCAAGCTGTAATTTGTATAGGAATTATGGCCAGCTCTATTCTCCCGAGAGCCACTGGGTTTGAACAACCAACTGTTCGGTTAGCAGTTCAGGCCTTTAACTATCTTGCCTCCAGGTCTCATTTAATACAGATAATTAAATACCTAATAATTTACTCCTCTACCATCCACTATTCTGAAAATTCTAATTCTTCTTGAAGTTTAGATATTGTTAGGTGGGTTCTATCCATAGCAACCCTATGTACCACTGAATGAAACACTACTCTCTCCTGCACCAATCTCACAATTGTTCTTAGGTTTGAGCCTTAAGAACTCCATGTAGCCACCTTGTCAATCCATCTTGTCAAAGTTCTTCCACTTTTTTGCTGCCTCTGTTAGTCTAGGTAGACTAAGGAAACAAATCCATGGACACACATATGTGTATAAGAAAGAGATTTATATACAAGAGCAAAATTGAACATTGAGAAAATATCCCAGCTCAGTCCAAATCAAGTACTTAAGTCCGATATTAGCCCATATGTCCGATACCAATTTATAAATTCCTCTTCAGAATCACGAAACACATGCGATGACACTGAATGTAGA
>NW_022107974.1:0-1573 GCF_000313985.2 Echinops telfairi | reverse complement strand
GGGCATCACTGGTTTCTGTTCCCTGGGCCAGAGCCGTTCCTACCCTTTGAAATCCCATATAGGGACCCCAGGAACCTGAATTCACCCATGGCGGTGAGCTTGGTAAGGGCTTTGGGTCTTGGTCCAGTCGAAGCCAATGCCTAGGGATGATGAGGTCAAATCTGTGTTTGACCTGGGCCTTTTTTCCTTGGTGCCTCCGAATAAGTTTGAATTGCCGACATTTGGGTTAGTAGTCGGAACAATTTGCACCATCCAGGGCTTTGGGATTATCAAGGGGATGGTATTAATCTGCCCATTTGGTAGATGGGGAAGCTGAGTTACAGAGAAAAGAAAGGCTGGAGTTCACTGGGCAGAGTGGGGTGGTGAGCCTGGCAGGGCTGCCGGGTGGACGTAGAGCCCTTTAATCCAAGGTCTGGGCAGACGTGGGGGTGGGTATTGATCATCAGGATGACGGTGCTACCAATTGGCTCTGTGCCCATTGGCCTTCATGCGCCTTTGTTCCTTGTCCCCATCTGCAGGGCAGGCTCCAGACAGGTGCAGGTCCCTATGCTCCCAGTTGTCAGCAGGTTTACAGAAGTCAGACCCCTGTGCCCTCCGCCAGGCTGTTTGAGCCTGCCTGTGGCGCTGATTCCAAGTCCGAGCATGCCAGCCCGAGGAGAAATCAATGGCTGTCGCCTCGAGAGGGCTCCTCTCTGACCAGGCTCGGGCTCAGTCTCTCCCAGCCGCGCAATCATCTCCCAGTAATCCCATCAGGACCGTGCTGGAGCATCCTTCTCTCTGATTAGGCTGCTCGGCCTGAGCCACTTCAAGTAGGCCACGGTCCCCAGCATTCTGAAATGAAGGGATGACGCATCGATCACGGAGAAAGCCCGTCTCTACTCCTTGGAGACAAACCCTGGTCACCAAGAGCTTTCTCCCTCAGGGGGAAGCCTCGCCCTCTCGTCACCCTTGAGCAGCTGGCTGTGTGGGCGGAGGGAGCTGGACTCTGAGACCTCAGGGTTTCGTTCCCTTTGTCTGCAGGCTTGACTTTAGAGGCGGCACCTGCACACGGCCATTCAAAGTGGTTTATTCCTCACTGCACGCTTCCATTCATCAAAAATCAGCGCCCCCCCCAAAGTGAGAAGGGGCCACAGAGAAGGAGCACAGGTCTTTCTGTCAGCTACAAGAGTGGGGGCCAGCCAAGTCTTCATCACTCCTGGACTCTCCTCGGGGAAGCTCACCAGGAACTCTGAGGTGGAAGTGGGCCTTGGAGCAGCTGGTGTGTGTGTGTTTTGACAGGATAGGGGGATAGGTGACAGGATAGGGGGATAGGTGCTAGGATAGGGGGCTAGGAAACCCCTGAGGGGTCTCTAGTGCCATGGGCGGGGGTGATGGGAGGAGACAAGAGCTTCTGCCCATCCTCTTCGCCCAGGAGACCCCCAGCCCCCTCTCTGATTCAGATGGATGGATGTCAGTCCACTTCTCAAATCACACATGGCATGCTTTAAAAATAGGATTTCTGCATGCAACTTTCCTCTGGTTCTTTAATGCTTCCCCCCCCACTCCCCCACTATCATGATCCCAATTCTACCTT
>NW_022107973.1:0-1654 GCF_000313985.2 Echinops telfairi | reverse complement strand
ATTGATGCAGAAAAGGCATTTTATAAAATCCAACATCCATTCTTCATAAAAATACTCAATATAAAATAGGAGTAGAGATCTCAACACACTAAAGGCTATCTGTGCTAAACCAATGGCTAGCTTCTGTGATAGAGAACATATTTGTTTTAGACTTTATTCATGAATACTTCAGCATATATACTGAGAGCCTACTAGTTCTAAACAGAACAAGATAGAAACAATACCTTACCATAAAAAAAAATTTTTAATTGGTTGTAAATCACTGTGAGCCTTGGTTTCATCTTCCAAGATTTGCATAAATACTCCCCAACACAAAACACACAGCTGAGGGGCTGGACAGGAGGGACTTCAGACCGCACAAGAAACGATACCAACCGTCACTCCTCCCATAGGCCTTCACAAGTCTTGTCTTTGCACCATTGTACCCCTTTCTCCTGGCCTCTCAAGGCTCTTGCTAATCCTCTTCTGCAAAGACAAAGCCCCTGAACCAAATCTTACCAATTAAGTATCCCTTCTTCCCCCAAATAATCCAAACTACAAGGCTCTCACCTTTCTCTGAACTTCTGCGGCCATGTGAGTTAGTAATCCAAGTGGCCACTAATCTCAAGCATCCCTTCTATTATCTCCTTAAGCTGTTGTATGGAGATGATCTACCCGAGTAGAGAGTAATTTTTCACTGTTATAAACTAAGCTGTGACGAACACCCGTATGAGGTTCCTTATGAACATCCCTAAGTACTTGTTCACTGTATAATTGAAAAAGATGTTAAGACTAAGGTAATGCATAAAATAAATGTTTTAAGTCAAATCATTCTAAAAGCTTTATTGATAAAAATTATCAAGATCTTAGGCCCCTGTCCCCCTCCCTTGAGACCCACTCCTCAAAACTAGTCACTTGCAATTCCATTGGGATTCAATTGGAAAACCTCTAAAGAGTGTCATTGTATCCTGCAGTCTTCCTCATTAAAAATACTCTTTTTTCCCTTCAAAAACACAGAAGACAACTATCCATTTGGACTTCTCCAGAAGGAATAAACAGAAGTCAAATCAGCTACATCTGTGAGTAGACACATGGGAGAAGCTCAATATCAGTAACCCTGTATCACCAGGAGCAAGCCCTCCATTGCTCATCTGTCAGTCCAGGCTGAAGCTGAAGAACAATAAGACGGGTCCACAGGAGCCACAATAAGACCTTGGTAAGGGCGAGACATTGGGGGGTAGGATAGAAAAAATAGAAGGGCTGCAGAGGGGTGCAGCCTCCTGAGGCCTGTATAGCTTCCGTGTAGGACCTAAGGCCTCAGCACAGACAGAGAAAGGTTTATTCCAGAAACAAAGGACAGCCAGGAAGGGTCCACACCTTCTCCGGACACCCCTGCCTGTGGCTGGGGTCTGCATCCACACACCAGTCCTGCTCCAACTCCTCTGGGCTCCGTTGTCAAAGGAAGGTGACCGTGGGTCAGAGCCATTCTCTCCAGACCCCTAACTGGAAACCCATTCTGAATGCCCACTGGATCAAGTGCAAGTCCCTCTCTGGCTTCCCCGTACCCTCTCCACCTTCCCCTGTGGTTGACAAACACCATGACCCGACCCTGGTCTCATTTCCACCTGCACGCCACAGCGCCCACTGTTTGTCCACCTGGAACATTCCTCCCACC
>NW_022107972.1:0-1655 GCF_000313985.2 Echinops telfairi | reverse complement strand
GATTAATCTTTAAGCATTAACTTGAATATTGGACAAAATAAAAATTTTCCAGATTCATATTTCATAATCCCATGTTCTGAGTATGAATTTACTTTTGTAGAAGGTTTTCCTTATTTTGAGTCATAGCCTGTAAACAAATGAAGGTCCCAAGACCTTTATTCTAGGTCATTGAGGTGGATTCTACTTTGAGGAGGCAGACCTTCCTCAGTTGTATTTTGATTACCTTCCAACCTGAACAGCTCAGTTTGTGCACTCGCTGAGACAGTCTTCCCTGCTAGTTGTAATGTGTCCCGTGGCTCATCATTAAGGAACTGTGAGTCACAATCAATTCAATGGCAGTGAGACAGAGAATTTTGCAGAAATTAACAGACTCTTCGTTTTTTCCATTCTCAATCTGGAGTCTCTGTTGAAACTGGTTCATCATGTGTGACCCCATTGATAGCTGAAATACTGGTGCTATATATCTTTTATTACCACAGCAATACAAAAGCACTACCATACTACTAACTGATAGAGGAGCGGTGGCATTCACCCTATTGATTTGGACAATTATATGATTACTTTGCCGGGAATGACAAACTAAAGAAAAACAGAATTACATTCAAAAGAATTGCATTCAAATGTGGTGAAGAGAGTGGATGAAGCCCAGCTATCAAGAGGCAAAGTGTCTTGGGTCTTAAAGGTTTGAAGTTAAACAAGCAGCCATCTAGCAGGGAAGCAAATAAGCCCACATGGAAAAGCACATCAACCTGTGTGATCATGAGGTGTGGAGGGGATCAGGTATGAGGGATCAAAAAATACAAAACAAAAAACTATATTGATGCGAACCAGGGGGATTGGAGACCCAGAGCCCATCTGTAGACAATTTGCTACCCTCCCACAGAAGGGTTATAAGGAAGGGATGATTCAACCATGGTATAGTATAGCACCAATGAATCACACATCATTCCTCTAGTTCCTGAATAGTTCCTCCTTCCTACTACCATGACCTAGTTCTATGTTACAAATATGACTAGACTGGAGAACACGCATTGGTACAGATAAGAGCTCTCGACACATGGAGTAGGACAGATAGGCCCCTCAGGAACAGTAGTGGGAGTAGTGATATCATAAGTGTAGGGGAATGGTTGAGGAGGAGGAAGGGGAAGAAAGGGGGTTGGAACAAATTCTTGTAAGAAGCCTAGCATGCCTTCCATTAAATGTATACATTTTAAACAAAGTTACTGAAAGTCTTTCTGAGGTTAAACAATAAATCTTAGAATTTCAACCATGATGCCCCTGAGTTTAATTATTTCACCCCTCGATGGCTCACACTTAAAGCTCACTCTTGGATTTTATTGCAGTTTAAATTGGCATAGTGTATTCTGTGCATTCTTTTCTTCTTAAAAACCTAGAGACTTAGAGTAAGTTAGTCAACTAGTCTCCTCATCTTTTTCGTTTGATAATTATTATTCTATGTTGTTTCCATTTTAGAATTGTGAAATGCCTTGATTCAGAAGAAGCAGGAATGATATAAATGAGTCAATTAATCCAACAGAAAACTAGAAATCTGGAAACTATATATTTTTATAGATCGTACCTTGTATGTGAAGCACCACTTTTTCCAAAGCCTGTGAAACATTTTTATTAATATATTGCACAATAGTAAATATAAT
>NW_022107971.1:0-1614 GCF_000313985.2 Echinops telfairi | reverse complement strand
CCTAGTGGGCTTTACATCCGCCGACGCCTGCCCGAGCTGAGCGGAGGACCAAAGCATCGCTCTGCCCGCCTCCCACGGCCAGTCACTGTTTACCTGCCCGGGCGGCTGTCTTGAAGATAACCACATTTCTGGTGTCGGAGATGGCAGAGTCGTCGCAACATCTCCCGGAGTGGCCAGGAGGCTGGGGCTCAAGTCACAGCGCCACGTTGGGCGGCGAGGAGATCCGCATCCTTGAGAAGATGCCGAGCGCCGCTGCTCAGCCGGAAAATGCGGTGTCTGGGCCATGGGAGGACAGTCCTTCCTGCAACCAGCGGGGCGGTCAAAAAGTGGGGCGCTTTTGTCTGGAGGTGTGGTGTCAAAGGCGATTTTAAGAACGGATTCGCAACCACGTTTTTTGTTAGGGCACTTTATTTATTCACGTTCATTCTGAATGTGTTTTGGTTTTGTTTTTTCAAACCACGCCCCCACAGCGAGGCAGCTCTGTGGATTCCCCGACTGGAAATACCGGGGTCGAACAGAAGCTGGGGTGGGTTTGCTTCATATAAAGGCGACAAGGGCAAAACCGAACTGGGGTGAAACCCCATCATGCAGCGCAGGTGTGTGTGGAGAAACGGAACCCCTTACCCAGGGCTGGTAGGATGAGAAACGCTGCAGGTGCGCGGAAGAGGCAGGGTCGCAATGCTGCTCCTGGGTGCACATGCAAATGACTTGAAAGTGGCGACTCTAAGCAGTCGTCCTGCCCCACGGTTCCCGGCGGCGTGGTTCTCAACAGCCAACAGGTGAGCAGCAAACACAAAAGTGGCATGGACAGACTCTCGGCCAAGAGAAAGCGTTCTGACACGTGCTACAAGGAGGGAGGGAGTCGGGCAGAGACCACAGGACAGACATTCCGCCATCTCTGCTTACATAAATCTCTGGAATAGAGAGAGACCAAGCATCCTGAGAGGTTGATAAGGGAAGATGCGAGGAGAGAATAAAGAGACATTGCTGTCGGAGGTGATGGGAAAATGTTTGAAGGGGGGGTGTTGGTTGCCCCACCCACTGAATTGTGCAGGTAAAAATGGCAGGATATGAGGGAGCTTCAAAAAGTTCATAGGAAAATTCCATCATCTTTTCATTCCATTTTTCCGCGAACTTTTTGAAGTCCCTTGGTATATATTTCACCACAATGTTAAAAAGCAGAAAGTGGGGGGAAAGACCAATTACAAGGATACAGTAATTCTCCTATACAGAGACTGCGAGTAGTCTTGCACGTGAAAACATGTACGTCAGAAGGCCAAAATTACTAGACACGCAGCCTATCTTGCTCAATATTCTCTTCTTGATCTATTCCAAAAGCTGTTCATCATTCATTTCTAAAAATAAATAAAAACTGTCCAACATCAACTCCTAGTGGATGACATCCAAAGTCCCTCTGGGCATCTGGGAGCAGGGGGACAGTCCCACAGTTTTCTAGCTGTCTCAGGCCATTTCTTATTCACTACAAAGCCCCCACGGCTACGGTAACCTTGTGGGTTTCTTTCGATGGGCTTTAAGGTATAGACTTTTCCAAAATACATTTATAATCTAAAATATAACTAATTGCTTTCTATTCATCCAGGTACAGTAGTCATT
>NW_022107970.1:0-1604 GCF_000313985.2 Echinops telfairi | reverse complement strand
AGGGATGATAAGCTAACAAGCTCAATGAGGTAACCTTGCTGTGAAGCACAGGAAGTTACATAAATCTCCATTCTGTATTGTAATTAGAACCCACAGGTCCCCTGGATTTAATATGTTCCAATATCCTAATGAATATTGGACATTGTAATGCGTGTTGACCGCAGTAATATTCACTACTATGAGTACTCTTGAAATGACAAACATAACCAAAGGTGAGGCAAATAAGATGAGCAGCCCTACAAAGAAGGCATTCCCAGAAGTTCAATGACTATGTTTCTGGGAGAAGCTGGGCCTAGCATCTCTTCCCAGCATTATCGGGAATCTCTTCCATGGACTCATTGGAGATGCCAAAGTTTTCTCGCTTCCACAACCTGCTGAGACGTCCATTGGCTCGACTTTTGGAAACACAAGGAAAAAGCTACCTTTCCATTCTCACCTGAAGTCTTTTACCTAGCTTTGAAAGAGACCCAGGGTGAAGAGTAATTGCTTCAGCCTGACTGGAAGTCCCTTGGCCGGCATACAGAGAAACGCCTGGCAGAGCATTTCTTTCCCAGCAGTCCCGGAGGTTCATTCCTGGCTTCTGTGGTGACTCAAAGCAAAGGCCCACTTCCACAGCGTGCCAGTCAGTCTTTTGCCTAGCCTACCCTTAGACAACGGGCAGAGACTCACTTTTCCAGGCATCCAAGTAGTTGCATGCCACGCTGACCGGGAGATGCCAAGGAAAGCCACGAATGCCCACATGTCCCAAAATCACATGCAGGGCTAAATGTGAAACACCGAGGGAAGCTTCCCTTCGCAGCTTCCAGGGAGCATCTTTCCTGGATAGCAGGGGGACCAAGCCTTGTATCCCTCAGCCCTTCAATTAACCCCACCAGTGTTTGCCAGCCAATTAGGGATGATAAGCTAACAAGCTCAATGAGGTAACCTTGCTGTGAAGCAAAGGAAGTTACATAAATCTCCATTCTTTATTGTAATAAGGACCACAAGTCACCTGGGATTAATGGGTTCCAATATCCTAATGAATATGGGACATTGTAATGCGTGTTGACCACAGTAATATTCAATACTATGAGGGCTCTTGCAATGACAAACATAACCAAAGGTGAGGCAAATAAGAAGAACAGCCCTGCAAAGCCAGTATTCCCAGAAGTTCAATGACTATGTTTCTGGGAGACGCTAGGCCTAGCCTCTCTTCAAGGCCTTATCGGGGATCTCTTCCATGGCCTCAATGGAGACGCCAAAGTTTTCTCGCTTCCACAACCTGCTGAGAATTCCATAGGCTCGACTTTGGGAGACACAAGGAAAAAGCTAGCTTTTCATTCTCACCTGAAGTCTTTTATCTAAGTTTGAAATAGACTCATAGTGAAGCGTGATTGCCTCAGCATGACCAGAAGTCCCTTGGCCGGCTTGCACAGAAATGCCTGGAGCAGACAAGCTTTCCCAGCAGTCCGTGAAGTTCATTTCCTGGATTCTGTAGTGACTGAAGGCGCAAGACCATTTCGCCAGCCTGCCAGTCAGTGTTTTCCCTGGCTTACGGGTAGAGAACGGGCAGAACCTCACTTTTCCAGCAAACCAGATAGTTGCTTGCCACGCAGGCGTGGAGA
>NW_022107969.1:0-1656 GCF_000313985.2 Echinops telfairi | reverse complement strand
TAGAGTAATAGACAGTTCACCCTTCCAGAGCACTCACCACTAATACGTGCCTGGATGCAACAGTGGCTGCAAGCAACCCAGAGTCCGTCTTCCGTGGGAGACTTGTGGTCAGCGAAAGCAGCATGGGGAGCCCAGGTGCAACCCTAACACACAGTTGTAGATTCCTCCTGCTTTGTCCACACATTCCCTTTTTCTTTTCTCCCCTTCATCCAAGTTAATGCATGTCTACTCTCCAGTTATTAATTTACTAACCCTTCCTCTCCCCCTCCTGGTAACTAACCACCAAAGGATGTTTCCTTTCTTGTGTGTGAGAGCCTTTTCTCGACTTTTTATAATAGTGGTCTCACATACTGTTTGCCGTTTTGCTGACTGACTTATTGACTCAGCATAAAGCCCTCCAGGTTCACCCATGTGACTCGGGGTTGTACAGATTCATCTTTATCTTTTCATATTAGGTAGTTTTCCATTAAGTGCATGTGGCATTGTTTACCTCCTCTTCTCGTGACGAACATGGAGGTTGCTTCCATCCTTTTGCTATTGTGAATATAGTGCCGCAATGAACATGGAGACACCCATATCTATTAGTATCAGGCTCTTATCTCTCGAAGATATTTACTAGGTAGAAGGATGGTTGGGTCTTTGGATGGCATTTCCATTTCCAACTTTTCAACAAAGGCCCATAGCCTTTTGTGTGGTAGTTGCTCCATGTGACAGTCCCGTCAGCCAGGAAGAGAGGTTCTAATCTCTCCACGACCTCGCCAGCACTTGTCCTTTTCTTTCATCTTCTTTTTTTTTTTTTTAACTTTACTGTTAATGCTGGGGTGAGGTGCTGTCTCACTGTTGTTTTGATTTGTGGCATCATGATTAGTTGTTGGACTGCTAGAAGCCTTTACAGTCTGGGGGGCGGTTCTACCCGGATGTAGAGAGTTGCTCTGTGTCGGAACCGACTGGATGGCAGTGAGTGATTTCTTTGTTGAATAGCTAAAGTTTGCAAGCATTTCTCCATGTGCTTGTTGGCTACCTCAATATCTTTGTTGAAGTATCTGTGTATGATCTCTGTCCATTTCTTCTCATTGATTTATTGTTGAGGGGTTGAAGTTTAATTTAAATTTTGGACACTAGACTGTGATCCAATATATCGTTACCAAATTTATTTCCCAAGCTGTGGTTTCTCTTTTAACTCTTTCTTTTGAAGTACATGTATTTTTAGGAGCTCTCAGCTAGGTCATCTAGTTTGTCTTCTGCTATTGACATATTTTCAGTTATATCTGATAATCTGTTTATGCCATGTATTAGTTCCCTGCAGTTTTCCCTGTATTTTAAGTCATAGTCTCATATATGAATTTTCGCATATGGTGTGAAGTGTTGGTCCCACTCCATTTTCTGTCCATGGACATCCAGTTTTGTTAGCATAGATGGCTTCCCCATTTAATGAGTTTGGGCCTTTCATCCTAGATCAACTCTCCTGATGTGGGCAGATCTACTGACCTGGATTTTTCTTGTCTTGTGGCCTTGTCCAACATTGTGTATGTTTTCCACCACTTGTTTTAATAGAAATAGCATAAACAAATGTTTTTCACAATACAAAATACAAAAATGTATTTTCTCCTTTGGAAACTGAAAGTTTGACTTCATGGTCCCAACTCTGGGGAAGGC
>NW_022107968.1:0-1656 GCF_000313985.2 Echinops telfairi | reverse complement strand
GCTAGGGACTAGTTTCTCTCTCTTTTAAATGAGTTCAAGAAAGTCAGGGTTTTGTGAGTAGCTACAGGGCCTGTGGAGTGTGCTGTGTTAGCACTTAGCTCATTTCAGGTGCAGGAATATGTTTTTATGAGTTAGGATAATGATGAAAAGATATATTTAATTTTTTCCCCAAAGAGGTATAAGTATAGGACCCGAGGCTACTCATTTTATAGGCTGGACCAAAATGAGACAATGATGTAACTTTAACTCAGCTTGAGGTGGGTGCAACACTGATTTCAGAAACAAATCATTAGTGTTTCTGGATTTATATGCTTTTTTCTCTCTCCCCCTTTCTGTTAAACGCACTGCAGGAAATGAGAGTAATATTTTGTCTTTTGGACATTTGCCAGATCTGTACAAAGCATGGGGAAGGAACCCTGGTGGTCTAGTGGATGACGCATTGGGCTGTAAACCACAAAGTCAACAGTTCAAAACCATGAGCTGTTCCGTGGGAGAAAGATGTGTCTTTCCACTCCTGTAATGAGTTTTCCACTCCTGTAAAGAGTTAGAGTCCCAGGAACTTAAAGAGATAGTTCTGCCCTGTCCTATAGTGTCATTGTGAGTTAGAATAGACTATCTGGCAGTGAGTGACAGTAACAGTGACTACAAAGGATGACACATACGCAGATGTCTATTTAAAGCCATTTTGTTAGACTGTAAGAGAATGAAGTATGGCTATGTAGGTATATGAAAGTCACTTTATTTTTGCTACTTTATTTTTGCTACTTTATTTTAGAGCTTGAAGTTCCAGTATTTGTAAGGTACTTACTCTTTGGGAGTGTTGTTGATGATGACCAAGTGCATTATTGAAGTGTAGGAAATAGAGCTTAATTTTAATACACGATTCTTTATTGAATTAAATGAAAGAAAGAATTCCTAGTGATTCCTCAAATTTTCAGAGGCTTATTTCCACCTGGGCCCACAATGGTCACTTTGGAGTTGTGAGACTAGACTTTTAAAAAGAAGACTTTTCCCTAGCTGGAAGCTTTTTGATTGTTAAAGGGGAAAAGCCATCCACACCTCTTTCTGAGGTATTTGGAGTGCCCTTTGTGAACGAGGTGGTGATGATAGAGTCTTGGCTGTGAAGACTGTAGCAATCAGCGTGATGAAGAAACTATCCAGGACTTGAAAACCTTTTTTTTTTTTAAGTATATATTTTTGAGAACTGTTCCGGCTTACAGAAAAATTATGCAGGAAATAAGAGTTCCCTTAAAAGGGGGCTTCAAAAGTTCATGGGAAAATTCCATTATTTGTTAATTTGATTTTCCACAAGCTTTTTGAAGCCCTTCCTATATCTCTTCTGTTTCTTTCCCCAATTACACCGATTATTAACTTCTTAACATAAACGTGGTACATGTATTACAGGTGATATGCATTATTATTAAAGTCTGTAGCAACAAGGAGAAAAGAACTCCAGTCGTGTTTGACTTTGTATTTTATGTATCAAGAGATTCCAGAGAGATAATACTTAATAGTTAATGTGTAAAATCAAACCAGTTAAACACTACAGTAAAATAGAGACAAATATTTATCAAGTTTCTAGAATGAGGAGTACTTTTGAAATACAGTAGGAATCTTTTAGGAAGAAATTGTAATCAAGAAAGTTTTACTTAAGCG
>NW_022107967.1:0-1535 GCF_000313985.2 Echinops telfairi | reverse complement strand
AACCATACCACCCAAACTAAACCTAGTCCTAACCCTAACCCAAAACCTAACCCTCACCCTAATCCTAACCCAAACCCTAACCCAACCCAAACACTATCATCAATCCTAACCCTAAACCTACCACCAAACTTAACCATAACCCAAACCCTAAGCCCCAGCCTCATCCTGTCCATTAACCACACTTTAAAAGTAAAACCAAAGTTAACCCTAACATTAAACCTATCATCAAACCTAACCATAACCCTACCACCAAACCTAACCCAAGCCCTAACCTTAACACTAACAATAACCCTAAACTTAACCCTAACCAGCTCAAACGCTAACCATAAACCTAACCCTAACCTTAAACCTAAGCCTCATCCGCTTCCTATTCCTCAATGATACCTTAAACCTAACCCTATATTAACCCTAACTGTAACCTATCATCAACCGAATCCTAACCTGACCACCAAATGTAACCCTAGCCCTAACCCTAATGCTCATCCTATCCCTGAAGGACACTTAAACCTTACCCTAAAGTTAACCCGAACCCTAACCCTATCATCAAACTTAAATCTAACCCTACCACCAAACATAATGCGAGCCCTAACGCTAAAGTTAATCCTAACCATAACCATAACACTAACACTAACCCTAAACCTAACCCTAACCCTAGCCCTAAACATAATCCTAACCCAGACACTAAACCTTACCCTAACCCTAACCTTAACCCTAAGCCTCACCCTCATCCTATCCCTCTCCCTATCCCTTAATGACACCTTAAACCTAACCCCAAATTAACCCTAACCCTAACCCTATCAAACATAACCCTACCACCAAACCTAACCTTGGCCCTAGCCCTAATCTTAAACCTAACCCTAAACCTCATCTTATCCCTCAATGTCACCTTAAACCTAACACCTACGTTAAACCTATCATCAAACCTAACGCTAACCCTATGACCAAACCAAACCCTAATCCTGACATTAACCCTAACCTTAACCCTAACAACCTTAATCTTAACCTTAACCCTAACCTAACCCTTATCCTAACACTAACCCTAACCCTCAACCTATTCCTCACCAACTTAAACCTAACCTCAAAGTTAGCCCCAACCCTAACCCTATCATCAAATGTAACACTATCCCTACCACCAAACCTAACCCTAGCCATAACACTAACACTAACCTTAACCTTAACCTTAACCCTAACCCTAACCCTAAACCTCATCCAATCCCTCAACGACAACTTAGACCTAACCCCAAAGTTAACCCAAACCCTAAACCTATCATCAAACTTAATTCTAGCCCTACCACCAAACCTAACCCCAACCCTACCCCTAACCCTAAAACTAACCCTAAACCTAACCCTATCCCTAACACTAACCCTAAACCTAAGCCGAACCCTAAACCTAAACATAACCATAACCATAACAGTATACTAACCCAGACACTAACCCTAATCCTAACCCTAAAATTAACCCTAAGCCTCACCCTCATCCTACCCCTCAATGACACCTTAAACCTAACCCCAAATTAGCCCTAACCCCAACCGTA
>NW_022107966.1:0-1656 GCF_000313985.2 Echinops telfairi | reverse complement strand
GACTTATGGATTTGATCTGGACTGGGCTGGGATGTTTTCTTAATATACAATTACTCTTTATTGAAAGCTCTTTCTTATACACACGAGTGTCTATTAATTTGTTTCTCTAGTTATCCCAGACTAACACATGGAGGCTGAGATTGGATTGATGCAGCTCTGAACCAGGGAGTACCAGGAATTGTCAGAGTCAGCAGAAGTTAGAAGAAGCAAGGAGGAATTATTTCCTAAAGCCTGTAGCAAGATTATGGCCCTGCTGAAACTGGAGTTTTGAACTTCCAGCCCCTAGACCTGTGAGGGAATAAATATCTGTTGCCTGAAGCAACTCAATTAATAATGCTTTGTGAAAGCAGTTCTAGGAAACTTACAGGGGGCTGCAGGGCATTCTGGGTGAGGGACATGATATCCTTCTATTAGCAAAAGTGTGCTCTGTAAGAGGGAGAGTGTGAAGCTATCTATGGTCTCAGAAACCATGCAGAATGCTAACAGTGAGGCACTGGAGCAGCAGATACCATGGAAATGAATGGCACCAGACGAGGTTATGGTCTGATGCCCCAGGACCGAGGCTTCCAAGCCCAGGAGTGTGCACACATGCCCATGCACGCACTCTTCTCTACTTTCCCTGAAGGGAATGGAATTGGTGTGATTGTAGTGGACGGCGTTAGTTTAGAGAGAACGGTTGGAACAACGAATAGTGATTTAAATTATGACAAAATATCCATCGAAGAAAGTCTAAGAATTTAGACTTGTAATCTAACCCAATTAGATTATAAAACGATTAGACTAGACTTAAACAAAAACAGGGCAAAGTATGTTCATGGTAGATTGGGAGGTTTAAAGAAGTTATGAAAATATAATGGCCTCCTTAAAAAATTATATCCATCCGAGTATGTCTCAGTTCAACAGTTATACACAATATAGGAATGATAGCAGTATTTTGTACCCTGTTTGTTTTACTGAGATATATATTGTGAACATACGTCCATGTCAATATTTAGTCTTGGACAGCATAACTTCGAATGTCTGTGAGTATCTGCAGCATTCTATCACATGACTATACATCTACATATATTTACTTTCATATAATATAGATACTCAACTAGTCGCTTATTTTTGGACATTATGGCTATTCCAATTTTTCAATATTATAAATAAGCTTGATGAAGAATTTCACACATACACATTTTCACACAGCTGTGATTGTTTTCCTAAGACAAATTCACAGTTAAGGAATTGCTATGCAGAGGGTATTCAAATGTGAAGGTTTTTAACACCCTTGGAAGGCTCAGTGGTAGGATTCTCACACGCCATGCAGAGCGTTCCGGTGTGATCTCCGTCAGTGCCCCTCGAGCAGAGACACAGCCTGTCAGTGGAGGTTTGCCTGTGGCTGCAAAGCCGAACAGGCTTCAGTGGAGCTTCCAGACTAAGACAAACTAGGAAGAAGGTCCTGTCTGACCTGTCACCCATCAGTCACGGCAATGGAGCAGAACTAGGCAGAATCTTCATGCGTCCAAGGCCAAGTCTCTAAAGCAGCTAACAATAGTCTACAGAGTCCAAATGCTTCAATCGGTAGTCCGCGATGAATTAAACTGGTTAAAAAAAGGTCAGACCGTCATCTCCTTTACATGATTAGGTTGTGATTATGGTGAATGTGTTGTT
>NW_022107965.1:0-1657 GCF_000313985.2 Echinops telfairi | reverse complement strand
TAGCTGAGGTTTATGGTGTAGTAAAGGAGGAAATAGTAAACATACATATCACAGAGAAAATCGACAACTGCTCTTAGTGATTAAATTGTACCCCCAAATCATGTGTTGTAAATCCTAACTCCTACACATGTAGTTATAATCCCATTTTGGGATGGGTGTTGTTATGTTAAAGAGGAAGTATTAGTGTATGGTGTGCCTAAGTTTGATTACTTTTGAGATAACAAGAGTAGATTAGGGATCGAGAGGCAGAGATGCGGAAGAAAGATGCCACGCCACCAGAGACCACCAAGGAGTCAGGGACAGAACCTGCAGTGCCGAGGACGGTCTCCCTCAGCCAGCAGAGAAGATACTTCTAGAAAAGGAGGTTGGAAAATTCATTTCTAACTGAAAAAGGGCATGGAAAGGAATCTTGGAGTAGTTTAGTTGAAGAATCATTATACTAAGAGCATTTTTTAGTATTTGAAACAACATTCACAAACTAACAGGTAGAAAAGCAAGAATACAGATTAAAAAGAGTAGAAAAATTACAACCACTTTGGACATTTTAAATGTTTGCTTTTCAAGGCTTATTTGGCACAAATAAAAACATTTCTAGAAACCAAAAGTTAGATTTACCATATAATCTAATTTCTAAACTAAATATTCCATGAATATTGTCTAATTAAAAAAATGTATTCCTGTATTTAATAGTATTTACAGAGTATCATTATGGATACAATTGAAATAGCAAACCAATAGTCATTTATTGTATAGAGCTGGTGTTTCTTATTTTCATATTATTTAGAAATGGCATTCTAAATATTGTGCTTATATATTCCCTAAAATTTTCTTTAACATAGCTTTTTTTGAAAATAGAATGGATACATGAAAAGATATGTATATTTCTAAGGAAGTTGATATCTACTACCTATCTTTCAGATATGAGGCTGTAGAAATGAATATATTACTTAGAAACAAAAAGTGTGACACTTACGCACACAGTCACCTCCAATTTCAATTTCTTCAGGGCCACATTGTTGTAATTTTGCATCTTGAATAGCTTCAAAAGGTTAAGATTTGTATAATTATTCAAGTGGGCATAACATATATACACATAATTCTATAACTATGTCAGAGAACAATTTTGGGGGGAAGTATGCTTTAAAACAGACTGAGAGGTGCTTATCTGCTTTCCATTTTATTTTTCATCATAAATCACTTTCCCTTTCCAAAATGAGAAATGGGAGATGAGATTGGATCGTATTCTGAAACAATTATAGTGTACATAATTTGTTTTGTTTTTAAAATTTGAATATTCATTGTTCAGTAGTTTAGACAGCAGTCAATTGGATGCCACCTGCTGGGAATTGCCTCCTGCGTCCTCATGCACAGGAGTCCAGAAATGAATCTGGGGCCACTTGGTTACTCTTATAGCCTAAACCCCTGGGCACAATAAATTGTAACAAGAATGTTTATGTGAACCAGTGTAGATGCATCAGATTTCTCCCTGATAGAATTCTGAGACAAAGAGTTGAAACAAGTTAAGGATGTGGCTCTGGAGGAGGGTCTTCAAGTTCTCCGGGGCTACTCGTGCTTTCTGAAGAATTCTCAATTAATCTTTCCTAGGATTCCAAATATAGAGAAGGCCCTTCTCCACATTTTTACATGGCTGCTTCCT
>NW_022107964.1:0-1599 GCF_000313985.2 Echinops telfairi | reverse complement strand
AGTGCTAACCTTTCAATAAGCAGCCCAACCTGCACCGCCAGCACTCCTCCAGTACATCTTAGACTTCATGAAATAAAGAAATTGCTTCCTAGAGCGGTATCAAGCACTTAAGAGTCTAACAGTCCTTAACACATAGTAGGAACTCATTAAATATTTCAAATGAGTAAATTACTACATATATTTATCTTATTCTTTATTTCCAGAAATTATTTCTTCTTATTTCATTGCTGTTTCTATGCACCCTGTTTGTATTTTGTAGATAAAGCACCTCAACACCAGGTCTTACATTATGGATTTTTTTTAAAGTTCTTTTTCCTCATAGATTTTTTTCAATAGTTTTATTGGCCTATAATTCACACATCATATAACTCAGTAGTTCAAGCGATTCAAGAAGGGTTGGACAGTCATCCCTGCAATCCATTTCAGAAGATTTTTTTCATTCTTGTCCTCATCATTATTAGCTCCTCATTTCCAATCTCCCCTGCCATACCCCCACGGAACCCTTAATCCTTTACTGTCTCCATAGATTTACCTATCCTGGATTTCAGATACAGAAGAAACATTAACAGACAAAGAAAACACTCACAAGCATAACCAAGTAAGACAGATAAAAATTGCATTACATAAGACAGCAGAATATTGAAAACCAGAACAAATTTCAATGGATCATGAGGGAGATCAAATGATAGGGTGCTAAGCTTTAATCTAATTGCACCTGCAACAATACACTTTTCAATGTATTCTGTATGTTAGCAAAGCTATTCACATCCCTGTTCTCTCCTCATGCCACTTTATCTGCTTCTTCTGAGTTATGCTTCAGTGTTTATCTTGTTCTTCCTTCCCTGGGTTTTCAGGGATGGTTGGCTGTTTTCAAGCAGCACTGATGGTGCAGTAGGTAAGCCCTCAACTGCTTCCTAAAAGGTTGGTGGATGGAACTCACCACCATCTCCACAAGAGAAAGCGCCTTTCCTGTAGAGCTATTCATTGCTCACATGAAGAGGCATCCAATTTATCCCTGATGAGTATATATATGGGGGATTATATCAGCTCATTGTATTAGTATTCTGCAAACATGGTAGCCTAAGGAGGCTCTATGTATTATAGGTGAGACTTTAATGTGGCCCTGTTTTAAGTTTGTCACCAATTGTGTTACATTCCTCCAAAGTGTACACCTCCTGTGATCTGTGAGGTACAGGTCGAGAGGAGGTCTCTAGGAGATCTATGTCCATACTTCCCACCGGCTTATGTTCATTTTTGAAACCGCTTCTGTTGCTGTTAGCTACCGCTGAACTGGCCTCAATTCATGGTGACCTCAGGTACAACAGAATGAAACCACTATCAGGATCCATGAGCCTTCATGAGCTAATTTTTGGCGGCAGATTGTCAGTTTTTCTTTTTTTAATCGTTTTATTAGGGGCTCATACAACTCTTATTGCAATCCATACATACATCAATTGTGTAAAGCACATTTGTACACTCATTGCCCTCATTATTCTCAAAACATGTGCTCTCCACTTAAGCGCCCCGCATCAGGTCCTCATTTTTTCCCCTCCCACCCCGCTCCCCACTCCCTCATGAGCCCTTGATAGTTTATAAATT
>NW_022107963.1:0-1658 GCF_000313985.2 Echinops telfairi | reverse complement strand
GTAATTTTGAAATTATTGTGAGAGACAGGATTGGCTCTTCCATCTCAAAAGTTGGCCAATCCCTGCTGTATCCTATTGCTTTATCTTCCCTCCCTCACCCTCCTTGCCTTGGCAATCTCCAGAATCTGTTGTTATGAATGCCTGGGTCTTGGTTTTTTACTCTTATAATAGTGGTCTCATACAATGTATGTCCTTTTGTGATTGGGAGACTTAACTCAGCATCATGTTTTCCAGGTCCACCCATGTTCTGAGGTGCTTCCTGGCACCATCATCTTTTTCCAGCAATGTACAGTAAGCACTCCACTGTGTGTATACTAAGGTGACCAGATTTTAACATTGGTAAAGCGGGACACCATTGATAAAACTCATATCCTGGCGAAATAGCCACATGGCAGCCGAAAACCATATACCCTAGCTTGTCGTGCATTCTTTCCAAAAATCGGGACTTTTAAAAAACTTTACGGGATGCGGGAAAAATTGTTAAAAATCGGGACTGTCCCGCCAAAAGCGGGATGTCTGGTCACCTTAGTGTATACCCAAGTTTGTGAAAGCATTTTTAACATGATCAACAATGCTAAGCTGTTCCAGGAAAGGATAACAACAGTTTATAATGCTTGATGCTACTTACATCAGGCCTACCTCAGCCCCAGTTCCTTATGCTGACACAGTAGAAGCAACATTGCCATCAACCCAGTACTATTCCATTCACTCTATATAGTCACACTACCCTTACAGCTAATGTAAAGGAACACTGGTCGTGCTCTTGGGGAAGTGTTAGACTGTTAACAGCAAGGTTGGCAGTTCAAACCCACTAGCTGCTCCAGGTGAGACAAGATGAGGCTATCTGCCCGTAAAGATTTACAGTGTCGGCAATTGATGTATGTATGAATTGTGATAAGAGCTGTATGAGCCCCTAACAAAACAATAAAAAAAATAAAAACAAAAAAAGAACAACAACAACAAAAAGACGTAAAGGGCCGGAAACCCGCAGGGGCCAGTTCTCTAGGGTCACTGTGAGTCAGAATAGACTCAGGGCAGTGAGTTTGGTTTGGACAGTGGAATGGTCTATGTAACCCAAACCAAACCCACGGCCACTGAATCAATTCCAGGATTGTAAATCTTAAATCTGCGCTAGAATTCCGTTCTGGACATCTGAGTCCCTTCTGAAAGCCACTGTCATCACACGTTTGCAGAAACAGAGGTAAAGGTTGCTGTCACCACAGCCAAGAGCAGACCTGGGAAGGTTTAGTAGCTCTAGAGCAGTGCTTCTCAACCTTCCTAATGACGCAACCCTTTAATACAGTTCACGCTCTGATGACCCCCAACCATAAAATTATTTTCATTGCTACTTCATAACTGTAATTATGCTACTGTGATGAATTGGGCGACCCCTGTGAAAAGGTTGTTCGACCCTCCAAAGGGGTCGCGACCCACAGGTTGAGAACCGCTGCTCTATAAGGATCAAGATAGCATCTACAGCTTCAGTTTTCCCTCAGTCCATTTCCCAGTGACTATGAGCAGTCACAAGCCACACTGGAAATTGGGCACTTGGAACAGGGACAGCTCGCTAGCATGGGAAGATGGCTCTTCGTCATCATCTTCCCTCTGCCAGCCAGGCGTCCAACAGACGGGGCCACTTTCCCCCCGAAGCATAACCA
>NW_022107962.1:0-1610 GCF_000313985.2 Echinops telfairi | reverse complement strand
AAAAATAAGACATCCCCTGAAAATAAGACCTAGCGCATCTTTGGGAGCAAAAATTAATATAAGACACTGTCTTATTTTCGGGAAAAAAGAGGATAGCATTTGATTTCTTTAATGGAAATTTTAACAGCAGATACACAACAAATGATAGCCACAAGTTCAACACATTCAAAGCCATCTTCCTATTGTTTCCATGTTTTATGTAACATACAGGATAAGAGACTCTGTTGAAGGAACTAATGATGTTTTTAATCTAATACAAACCAGCTATCTTGCTACTTCCGCAGACAGTCGGTTCGATGATGTACACTACTAAATGCTGGGGTGGGGATGGAGGGGCAGGAAAAATGAATGCAGCTCCTAATCGTCAAAAATGGGAAGGAGAGATACATGCATAAATAACTATGTAAAGCATAATGCAAAAGACTTAGTGGAAGACAATGTACAAAACATGAAAAAACATAATGTAAACAATATTATGGAAAACACAACAAAAACAAATGATGTAAAAGACAACATTAAACTAAATCAAAGGATTACCATTAGTATGTAGCCCAGGGGCCAGCACACTTTTGAGAAGAGTCGATCCTGTTCCTTGCAACAATTTAAAACTTTTGGAGATCCATAAATATATTATTACAACAAAAAAAAAGAATTCACCACTATCTGAATAATATCCTTCAAAATTTTTCAATTTTACTTCAGAGCCACATGTACATACCAAAAGAGCTGCATATGACTCTTGAGCCACAGTTTGTCAACCCCTGACATAGCCAATTGCAAAAGCCATCGGTGTTTGGGCACACACATACATCTCCATGCCGCTGCGGTGTCAGGGAGCCTGGCAGGCTGCAGGTGGTGCAAGCTGTCCGCGCCCCTATGAGAACACCTCACGCAACAGTTACCTGAAGTCATAAACCTGCTGAAAGCATTTTTTGCAAGACTTGAGTATATGAAAAATCTACTAAGAAAAATAGGGGATGTGGGGGGAAACTTACAGAGAAAGGGTTTAATTCTAGATCTACAAGAACAAAAAATCTGGAAATAGCCTGAATAGTCAGAAGCTAGAGGTCAAATATGATACATGTGTATAACGGAGAGGGCCCTGGATGGTGCTAACAGTTTATGCTCATTCCTAACTTTATGGCTGGCAGTTTAGCCCTACCCAGTTGTATTGTTTTGGTTTTTTTAATCATTTTATTGGGGGCTCATACAACTCATCATAATCCATACATACATCAATGTGTAAAGCACATTTGTACATTCGTTGTCCTCATCATTCTCAGAACATTTCCTCTCCACTTAAGCCCTTGGCATCAGCTCATTTTTTCACTTTCCCTCCCCGCTGCCCCCTCCCTCATGAACCCTTGATAAATTATTATTTTGTCATATCTTACACTGTCTGACGTCTCCCTCCACCCACTTTTCTGTTGTCCATCCCCCAGGGAGGAGGTTATATGTAGATCCTTGTAATTGGTTCCTCCTTTCCACCCCATCCACCCTCCTGGTATGGCCACTCTCACCACTGGTCCTGAAGGAATCATCTGTCCTGGATTCCCTGTGTTTCCAGTTCCTATCTGTACCAGAGTACGTCCTCTGGTCTATCCAGATTT
>NW_022107961.1:0-1561 GCF_000313985.2 Echinops telfairi | reverse complement strand
CCCTTCAGGACCAGTGGTGAGAGTGGTGATACCGGGAGGGTGGAGGGAAGGTGGGATAAAAAGGGGGAGCTGATTACAAGGATCTACATATAACCTCCTCCCTGGGGGACAGACAATAGAAATGTGGGTGAAGGGAGACTTGGACAGTATAAGATATGACAAAATAATAATTATTATCAAGGGTTCATGGGGGAATTGGGGGTGGGGAGGGAGGGAAAAAAATGAGGAGCTGATGCCAAGGGCTCAAGTAGAAAGCAAATGTTTTGAGAATGAGGAGGGCCACAAATGTACCAATGTGCTTGACACAATGGACGTATGTACGGATTGTGATAAGAGTTGTACGAGCCCCCAATAAGATGATTTTTTTAAATTCTTCACCACACCTCATATTCATCGACTGTAAAGCATAAGGGTGCAAATCGTAATCCAGTTGCTCAGTGTAACACCTCCCAAAAAACCCACACTCCACACTCACTGCCAGCAAGTCCCTGCTGACTCCTAGTGAGCCCATTGGACAGAGCAGACATTCCCCTGTGGGCTTCAAAGGCTGTAGATCTTTATCCTCATCTTTCTCTTCCAGAGCAGCTGGTGGGTTTGAACTGCTAACCTTGGGTACATTAGCAACCCAATACAAAATGAACTCTCTTCCAGGACCTAGGCTATTGCTATGTGATGATTCGACTTCAATCTTCTTGATTCCAATTCTCTATTGGCACTACTTGTGAACTTTTGAATGGAAGCCATCATTTTTGTTTTGGAATTTCTGCCTAGCATTCTGTTCTCATTGGCCTTTAGATTAGCAGTGCACAAACTTTTTCTTTTTGATCCACAAAACCAGACACAGAAAAAGTTAACCCAGATCGACTTGGAAAAGCTTAGCAATATAGACCCCAAACCTCTCAAGCCTGCCCAAGAAGGACAGGGTCTGAGGAGGTCATAAGCATGTGTCCTTGGGTCATGTGCATATGGGCCCTTGACTCAAAGAAATATGTAGTGATATTTCTGAGAAGACTCGAGGGACGTTTGAGAAGTAGACTCCATTTGAAAAAGAACATGTGCTTTGGAAGCAGAACAGGGATCAAATCTAATACTGGGCCTCTACTTCTAAGAATCTAGTTCACAAAGAGGGAGCTTCAGGGATGTGCACTGCAGCATTGTTCCCAACTACAAACATGGGGGCAGCAGGGGATAAGATTGGGTACGCGTGGTGCATTTTTTCAGTTGACTGCTATCAAAAGACTGGGCTTTCTACTCCCATAAACAGCCACTGTGTTAGTCTGGGTACATTAGAGAAACAAATCCACAGAAACTCATATGTATAAGAGAGGGTTTTATATAAAGGGTAAGTGCACATCAAGAAAACAGTCCAACCCAGTGCTGCCCAAGCCCACAAGTCCAACATTAACCCATATGTCTGACACCTATCCACAAAGTCCTCCTCCATCTCACAAAACATAAACAATGATGCCGACTGCAGGAGGAAAGCTGAGTCAGTGAACATGTAAGCATCTCAGCGCTGGCAGGGGTCAACCCAGTGCTGCCCAAGCCCACAAGTCCAACA
>NW_022107960.1:0-1658 GCF_000313985.2 Echinops telfairi | reverse complement strand
GATGTCGCAATGTGAGTACAATAACCTGGTTGAAGACAGGGAGGTGAGAGAGCATTTATTCACTTAAAAACGATTTTTCACAGCTTTATTGGTATGTAGTCAACACAATCAATCTCACATATTTAAAAAGTACAATCGATGGGTTTGGGCTGCCAGCATTCACGAAACCATCACCACAATGAGGACCAAGGACATTTCCATCCAAGGCCTTCCTGGTGCCTTGGTAACCTCTCCCACTCCACCCGAGGCAGCCTCTGATCTGCTGTTTTTATTCTAGAAATGTTCATTTTTTACAATGCTATATAAATGCAATCACAAAGTATGTTTGCTTTCTTCTTGGACTTCTGCTCAGCACAATTGCATTTGGATACATTCATATTGTTGTACAAAACCAGCAGTTTGTTTCTTTCTGTTGTTAGTAGTATTCTTTTGGATTGATAGGTTACAATTGAGTTACCTGTGGACCTGTTGGTAGATTTAATTCAATTATTTTTTCATTGTTCCATTTCTTTTATCTCTTAAAAAAATAGTATATTTCAATCGTCACAACTAACATCACCAATAATATCCTCTAGGAGTAGGCTTATAAAAATTGGGTATAAATGCAAATATAACCATTAGCGTATTTATGAATCCCTGGTTTGGACTGAAGTCTGACCTGGAGTCTGGTCTTTTCTGTTTCCTAGGCTTTTTGTTGTTGTTATCCTTTGTTATAAATAAGATCCTGCAGGAAACCCAAGTGACCATCAACCAGTGAAATCGGTATAGCCATATGATGGAATATTATTTGGCCATAAAAAAGAACGAAGTCCTGACACATACTGGCACGTAGCTGAGCCGTGAACACATTATGCTAAGTGAAAAAGCCACATGTTGTCTGGCTGTATATGTGAAATATTCAGATGAGCGATTTGTAGAGACAGAAAGTAGATTATTGGTTGCCATGGGCTGAGGGCAAGGAGCAATGGGGCGTGGTTACTGATGAAGTTGTGTTTTCTTTTTAGCTTTGCGAAAATGTTCTGGCCTTTGAGAGTGGTAAAGGATGCACAGCTCTGTGACTGTGCCCAAAAGAATTGAACTGTACACTTTCCAAGGCAAAGTTCATCTTGCAGAAATTGTGTCTCAATAAAGTGACTTTTTTTTAAAAAAGCAATGTAGGAAATTTTGATTTGGGGTAAACATTCAAGGGGAGAAACTAATTTCCCTTTTTTTCTTTTGCTATGCTGAAGGAAAGCATTGAAAGGGTTCACCCCTTTGGTTGTACTACACCTGCCTTTCCAGGTCTTAAGTACAAAGGGGAGCTGTTGCATTTCCCGCCGCCGAGCAGCTGATTCTGACTCAGTGACCCGTCGAAGGGGGAGAAGGTGAGGCTGTGGAGCTTTATTTGAACCATAAAGATCTTTCTGCGGTCTCTCTCCCTCGAGACACTGGTGGGCTCAAACTGATGCTCTGGTGGTTTGCAGCCCAATGCTAAGCCCACGGCATTGCTCTGCCTTGTTAGGATTCGGAAGGAAAACTGCCCCACCTGCAAACAGCTCATTTATACTGGGAGGCTGTTCAATATCATATTGGTTTTGGTGTTCTCGAAATGATAAAGGCCTCACAGCTTCTTGGACTGCTGTGTGTGTGTGTGTGTGTGTGTGTGTGTGTGTGTGTGT
>NW_022107959.1:0-1658 GCF_000313985.2 Echinops telfairi | reverse complement strand
CTTCTGACAAACTAAAGCTCTCCCTAGGAGTCTCCTTTCAGCTAAGTAACAGACTGACCTATATATTACACTTGTGAGAAATGTGCTTCTTAGAACAACCCACCAGAGTGGGAGGAAAAGTCAGAAAAGTGCAACTGAAATGGACGTGGAGTCTTTAGCCAAAAAACAAGCTCATCTCAAGCAAGCAAACAAAAATTGTAACCATCCAAAAAGCTAAAGCACAACGTTTTCCCGGAAGCGCCAAGGAGGCAGAAGGAGCCGGGAAAACAGACAATGGTACAGGAGAAGCCAGCGTAGAAATGAGGACAGTGCTGACATACTGCAGGGATCGAATCCAATGTCAGGGAAATATTAGGCATACATTTTTGAATGGGAAACTAATTTGCTATGCAAACGTTCATTTAAACAACGCCCCTAAACCCCCTCCCCCCAAAGAAAAGCTCACTGTCATCAAGTCAATGCAAAAATCACAGGGAGCCTACAGACAGGGCAGAGCTACCCATGGTGAGTTTCTGATACAACCCCACTGCTAACCACCACACTACCAGGGCTCCAAGAAAGCACAATGAAATATTTTTCTTTTTAATGCAAAGAAAACCAAACACATCCAAGACAAAGAAACACACTGAAATACCAACAATCGTAATTTCTAGAGGATAGAATTAGGTTTTTTTTTTCAATCTCTAGTTTTTAAATATTTCATGATGACTATGTATGACTAGTATAATCATAAGTCATGAAAACTAAGAACACGACATTAAAAACAAGAAGATTCCTTTTAGAATGAAAGTGTTTGGCATCCAGACACAAGAGATTCCAGACCTACCTTAAGGAAATCATTTTTCTCAAGAACAGATTCAAATTTCAAAGCTATCGTCTGGTGGTATTTTTATGATTAAACCTACCTTTAAAGAAGAGCTTTAAAAAATGCACGAGATGCACTTAGCCCCAACCGTCCCGCGTGAGATGCTGCTTCCCAGGTTGGAAAGCACATGGCATTTCACAAGTTGCCCCGGACCATCTCCACCTCCTATATATGTCTTGATATATATTCAATTTTTACATTCAACGCTCCTGGATTAGGAAGAATTGACTTTAGGGGGGTAGAGTGGGGTAGGTTTTCCTTAAGAATTAAGTTGGCACCAATTGTTGGTTTTTGACTGAAGAAAAGAAATACATGACTTATAAATTAGAAAGAGTAACAAAGACTTCTCTCTAATAGCGTCCCTCTGTCACCTTTCTCAAAGACGATTTGCTAGGTGCAACCGTCTTAAAGTGTTAGACCCGCTCTCTGTCTATCAATGAAGAGATTCAAATCCAGAAAGTACCAAGTGCCTTTTTCCAGGTCACACAGGTGTCAGATCTGGGGGAATACTGTGATGATTTTTTTCCACCTCATGCTGAACGAAGTACATTTGTTTTTTTACTTAATATTTGGTATTGATGTATTCATATCTGCACAGTGCCTGCTACTTGAAAGATATCAGGTATGATTTTTTCCATACCAAGAACTTTGCAATCCTGTTTTGGAAAGGGAAGATCATACACCGACGTGATCTTTGAATAGCAGTGAAGACAGCGATACGTCAGAGGTGCTCCCACTGCCACGCAGTCAACACAGACTCCTAAGTGACCCACCCCGTGGGTTTCTAACACTG
>NW_022107958.1:0-1536 GCF_000313985.2 Echinops telfairi | reverse complement strand
GCGTGCTACGTTTTCATCACTGAGTTACAAGCTCTGCTGAGACTGCAGAAGGCTTTCGCTGGCCAATGCTTCTTAGGAGAAGATAGCAGGTCCTTCTCTTCCTCGTCTGTCCATCTTGGTCTGGAAGCTCTGTCCACCCTGGGGACCCTGCTGGGACTTGAATCACGGGTGGCCAGGCTGCCAGCATCAGAGCCATAGGCAAGCCAGCGGGGCTCGGCAGACCAGCTGACCCCACGAGTGGTGGGAAGTGGCATTAATTGCTCAAACTCATAAATCCAGACAGTATTCCTGCCGAAACCCAGAATTCCCAGGGACACCCCATGGCTGCAGACTATGAAAACCAACCGAGGTGCACCTGCGTGAGCTCTTAGAGTGGACGGCACACAGGTCCCCCGTGGTGACAATAGTGGACCCGAGCTGACCCACGGCCGAGAAGATGGCGCATGAGGAGGACCAAGCAGCATCTTGGTCTGGAGTGCACACAGGCAGGCCTGGAGGATGTTGCTGGTTCGGTTCCTGGGCACGCATCAAAGGCAGCTGACACCACGCACCTCACCCCTCAAACACACTGGTCTCCTTGTGTCCCGGCAGCGACATTTGCAAAGATGGTCGGCTGACACATAGCTGAGCAGTGTCCCCGAGAAGGGTGGGGCGTGGGGTGTGGTGGCAGGGCACAACGTGACACAGGCAGTCGGAAACTCGGCACTCACGGGCTGGCGGAGGTGGGGTTGTCCCAAACCTCCAGCCGGTAAAAAACACACCATCGCCCACCAGGTGCCCCAAGATGGGGTCTGCCTGTGGGCAGGGCGGCCACCTGTCAGAGCTGCCCATGCCACCTCGGTGGTACTTACATAATGTTGTGCCAAATTGAAGATACAGAAGTGAAGGGGTGGAGTCTAGCTGTCAATCAGGTCACAACCTGATGGTACCTCCTCATGGGCATGGCCTTCTTGTGAGATATAAAAAGGCTTTTCCCCAGCTGTCTCCCCCAAAGATATGGCAGACCTACGACACTGCTTGCAACACATAGTAAACAACTGAAGCACATTTGGAAGCAAGCTGGTTAGAAGTTATCTCCCTGAAGGCATCAGCCATGCAGAGCAATCAGACCTCACACCCTACTGATAAGGATGGTGATCGGTTCCCCGGAGAGCTCAGAATAAGTCAAGAGAGCAGCTCAAGGATGTTCAAGGCCAAGCTGCCATCTTGAATCTAGGGTCTACCCATCTTGTCACATGTGTACCCCTAATCCCTCCTCTTCCTATTGCGTGTACACCCCTAGATCGTCCCCCTCCCATTGCTGTATTGCCTATGGTACAGCCCCTTCCTGAGACGTAGGTCACTACCTGTAATCAGGGTGCTTGCACGCCCCCAAGTATATATAAGTCTTGGTTAGAAATAAATCTCTCCTCTCCTACGCCCGCTCTCTGCGCAGACCTGGCTGTTGAGATCATGGCCATCCATGAGGTGAGTATGCTACTCTACCATGTGTCTGACTCCTGTAGTTTACTTTCTCTTCTATCTCTCCTCTCTTCT
>NW_022107957.1:0-1601 GCF_000313985.2 Echinops telfairi | reverse complement strand
ACCACAAAGGAGACCAGGGTGGAAACGCTCAATGGGAAGTCCGTTCTTAGTTAGCCTGACATGGCATTCATCACAGGAGGGGGAACGGAGGCAAAACACACACACACACACACACACACACACACACACACTCACGAAGCAGCTGTAGGATTTCCAACAAAGAGGTGGAAACAAAGAGCTTGTTTTCAATCCTTTCAAATGACTCAGGCTGCAAAAAGACCAAGTAGATGAGCCTGGTGCCAGTGTTTCTGCTTAGCCGGCCAGGGCACCTGCATGGGGGAAGAAACCCCCAGAGTGAAACAACAGCAAACAAGACCCCCAAACCTCTCTGTATCATGAAGTGTGGTCCCCCTCCCCACCGGGGTAGAAAAAGCAAAGAAAGAGGCCTCTTTGTATCATGACATGTGCTTTCCTGGGATGTCGCAGTGCAGGTTTAAGTTCTGATGTTCGGTAGGCGACTTTAGGCCAATGACTCCACCTTGTTTAAAGCCTGAAATTCCCTTAGCTGTCCTCCGGAGACAAACTACCACCCACTCAGCGGTTTAGAAGATGCTCAGATTCTCGAAAAGCAGACATGGAAAGTATCTGATGCACCTAGCACTCAGCTTGCGTATTTAGTCGGCTTTGCCCCGTGCCCCTGAGTGGGTTCTGAGTCACAGCCACTGTACAGGACAGAGAGAAATGCCACCGGGGAGGTCCCAGGATGTAGCCTTTTCTGGGGAAGACTGCTGCGTCTTGCTCCTGGGAGCAGCTGGTGGATTCAAACCGCTGACTTTTCCTTTAGCAGCTGAGGACCTAATCCCTGTGCCACCAGGGCCCTGGAGCGGGCCTCAGAGAGCGCACCAACTGGAGTCACAGTGAGATGATGGGGTAGGAGAACATGCGTTGACAACTGGAGTCACAGTGAGATGATGGGGTAGGAGAACATGCGTTGACAACTGGAGTCATGGTGAGGATGATGTCATGGGAGGACATGCATTGGACAACTATTACTGCAAACAAAAAGCCTCGGCCACACAGTCAGTTCCAACTCATGGTGGCCCTACCTAGGGTTGCCAAGGCTACCAACCGCTAGGAGACAGACAGCCTCATCTTTCTCCTGAGGAGCAATTGGTGGGTTTGAATCGCTGACCTTGGGGTTAGCAGTTTAGTCGATACCTCACAGCACCAAGACGCTCTCTCTTCGAAAACAAGGAGGTGACAATTTTCTCTAAAATGGAAGTGGCAAGAAAGCAACCTAAATACTGTGGCTGTGGGAACTTTTTGAAGGCTGGAGGCAATAGAAGTTGAGGAAAACCTACAGGACAGGCCCATGTGATCCCATGGTTTCTCCCTCAGGCCTCAGTGATGTGCAGGGTCTCCAGAGTGGCACGGTCAGTTACATGAGTAACAGCAGCAGGTCTGGGCCAGTGGGCAGATGTGGCTTTGTGGACTCTGGTGAGGGAATCCCAGGCATGTTCTAGTATTTTGACCCCGTGGATGCTACCAAGTTTAGTTTTTGCTGTTTCTAAGTGTCCTCGCGTTGGGTCCAGCACCTATCAGCCCCCCGTACAACCGAACAAAGCACAGCCCGGTCCTGCGCCATCCGCACCCTCGGTCCT
>NW_022107956.1:0-1659 GCF_000313985.2 Echinops telfairi | reverse complement strand
GTTGCCTGTGGCTGGGTATGCGTGGGTGCTTCACTGCAAAGAGGCACAAGGGAACATTCTGGAGTGAGGAAAATGTTTTACATGCTGATTGCGGTAGTAGTTACAATTCTCAAAACTCATCCAACCTTAGAAAGGGTCCATTTTATTCTATGCAAATTATGCCTCGGTAAAATTTATTCTAAGAAGCCAAATATATACTTTCAGTCATGTGTCTGACTTAGACAAAGAGAGCCAGAAAGACTACTGAACAGAAACATGCAACTAAAACAAGGAAACTACAAAACTCTCCTAGGATCTTAAAGGAACAATATCTTCTAGAAGATCAAATTTTGTAGAATATTTAAGTATTTTTTTAATCTACTACTGTTCCAATTCATTCCTCCTAGAATCCCAACTCTGTTATGATTTCTCCCCCACTGGGTCATCAAATCTATGAATCATGACAACTTTCCAGCTATACATACAACTTTTCCCTTGCCTTCTTTAGTTTGAATTTTAAGAACAGTGTTTGTTTGTTTTTGTATTTATTTTATATGAAAGCCATCCAAACAAAAGATTTAGGGTACTTTTAAAGAAAGTTGCTTCTAAAGATCTCCTGGTTTTCCTTGAAGCCCCCATCCAGAAACCAGGTCTCAAGAACCAGTAAATAAATGAATACACAGGTGACAAAACGAAGAAGAGCATTCGAGAGGGGCGGAAGAGAACAAACCAGCTTTGACAAATACTACAATTGGTCAAGGAACTAGGACAGTCTATCGGGAGGGAAGAGGGAGCTGGACAAACGCGCACCAGTGAATGGATTTAGAGGTCACTCATGCTATCATCGCTGACTGTGGGAGAAAAGTGGGTGTTCAGTTCAAGGATGTATTTCTAGTCCTCAAAAAATTCTCTAGCATATATAAGATACCCAAAGTGTCTGATAAATGAGCATACGGATAATCAGATGAAGGACTTGAATCATGGGAGGCCTTTTGTGTTATGGTTAAGAGTTTGGAAATTGCTTTAAAATCCAGATCTTATCAATAATTATAATAGATAACTAACTGGCTTTGAGACATATTACAAAGTAGTTGGCTGGTAATTATAGTCAAAATACCACACTTAATAAATGACATATTTTTTAAATATATAGTCTGCTAAAGGTTCTATAATATCACTGTCATGTATATTCTATATTATAATATGCTTATATCATATATTTTATTATTATTAAAAAATATATATTACAATATTCTTTCTTGAATGTAAGAGAATAGCAGAGTTTTAACTAGCTCACCATTAAATGTACACAATCTGTACCCTAATTGTAAACTGTTAGTATTGTAAATTGTTAGTAAATTGCCACTCCCAAATTATCAATAACCGTAGCACTTTTAAATTATTCAAATATGTACCTTCTAAAATAATTACATTGGATTTTTGCCAAAATCTGCATGTACTAAAAAATGTGTATTAGACATATAGATCTCATCAGCCATATGAACATTGGTGAAAGCAAAATAGTCATTGAGAAACTGAAATTAAAACACTGATTTATGTAATTTAGAGCAAGTCACTTGTGTGATAATGTGAATGCGAGATTTGAGGCAGGAGATCAAACTGTAGGTAGCTGATATAGATCTAAATGGAGATAGTAGCAACGGAAATGCAAAAGAGCAT
>NW_022107955.1:0-1659 GCF_000313985.2 Echinops telfairi | reverse complement strand
TCCCATTAGAGGGGCCCATCTTCCCGCACGACGTCAAAGTTCTGCTGCTATTCAGAAGCTCCTCCGTGGCCAAACTGACAGGTGAGTAGTAGCACAGTCTCCCTTAGTAGCTGCATCATATCCCACAATATGCACGTGCTTCTTTGCATAATGAATCTCCCATTGAACTTTGTTTTTATGCTTCCTCTGAGCAACAATGTGGCAACGGACTCTTACAAGCACCTGCCTCCGACCCCCTTTCTCATGATCTTCTCAGCACAAATTCTAAAAGGCAACCAACACTTCTGAGTCAAAAGTCATGCCCATTTGGTGACTTTGTATAATATTATCAGATCACCAGGAGCCTTGGGGCTGTGGAGTGGTTACATATTGAGTTGTGAGCTACAAAGTCAGCAGTTTGAACCCAAGGTCCACTCCATGGGAGAAAGACAACGCTTTCTATTCCCATAAAGAGTTACAGTCTCAGAAACTCACAGGGCAGTTCTACCTTGTCCTATAGGGTCACTGTGAGTTGACCTCGACTCAATGGCAGGAAGCTGAGAGAGTGACCCAATTACCATCTGCGATGCTTGGACCAATGTGCACGCTCTCTCCTCCATGCCGACCTTGAGGGAGATAGTGAACAAAACTGCAAACGGTTTCCAAGTTTGACAAATAAAATACTGGAATCCCATGTAAACTTCCAAGCAATTGGTTTCTAGGAGGTTTGCGTTTTTAGAATGTGAACAGTAGCCACTTATATTTCTCTTCTGAATTGTTTGCTCAGGTCTTACTTCTTTATTAATTTCTCTGTTTGGTGTGTTCACCATTTACTTTACAAGAACGTTTAATATTTTAAGGAAATAAAACCTTTGCCAGGCATACACTTTTTTTATGACCAGTTTGACATATGGTTTTCAATTTTGGTTATTGTGTGTGCACAGATGTTTAAAAAAAATTAAGTCAATGATCTTCTTTTTGTTAATTTCAGTCATTAACGTCCTTAACATTTCGCCTCAGTGTGGTGGGGTCAGATTGGGCACAATTCCCACACTGTGTCTCCAGTGTTGTCCCCCATAGCGCTATGGTTCAGTGAGCGACGATGGTGTGTTTCATGGTGGGGCTGGCCGACCCTATGTGTATTGGCTGCTCTGAGCAGGAATATCGTCCTCGGGACTTGGTGGGCCAGGATGTGTTCCACTCTCTCCTTCTTTCTTTGCTCCCGTGTGCTATGATCAGACATGTCCCTCTCCCTATGTTGTACCTTCAGTGTTGTTCTCTTAAGTGAATTCTTCTGAGGGGAGAGGGAGCTGTCATCATTAGTGTCATCCTCATAAAACAAAACACCCCCCCATTCTCACTTTAATATAATAACAGCACGTACCTGTGTGTTTTCCCTAGTCTTCTGTGTATATTTTATATACTTAAATTTATGATCTGAAAATTATCCCATGTGATGAGACCCCTGTCCCTCAAATAGTCAAGTAGTCCCCCAGCACCATCTCGCCACTAATCTGTTAGCTGCTGCTGCCTTGGCTGTGACTCACGGTGCCCCACATGCTGCAGAATGAAATGCTGTCTGTTCCTCCACTCTCTTTCAGACGGCTGGTGTATTTGAGTCCCTTGTTGCCCTTCCAACCTAGGGGGCTGTCTTCCAGCAGATATATACCGGGCAGTATT
>NW_022107954.1:0-1660 GCF_000313985.2 Echinops telfairi | reverse complement strand
CCATTGATATTCAGGGTTATTACATCTATCTGTGGACTCTGTGATGTCATTTTATCCCTCTTGTGTTGGGTGTTTTCCTACCTCCATTTCTTTTCCGTGGGTTGTGCATATGTGTGTTTGTGGTTCATTCTTGCCTTCTTTCCATCGTTGAGCCAGTGTTATCTTGGGGGCTGTTTTCCCTTTTATGGCCTCTGAGTGGAGTTGTCCTGTGTGATGGTCTCTTGTATGTGCTTGGTGAGTGTTGTTCTTCTGCTCATACTGGGTTGGCAAGGATCTTTTGTAGTGCTGGGTCCCTTTTAGCGTATTCTTTGAGATTTTCCTTGTCTCCATCAACTTTGATAGATAATTTGGCTGGATAGAGTATTCTTGGGTTTGCATTGATTTCCTGCAATTTTCGGAATATGCTGGTCCACTGTCTCCTCTTCTTCATAGTGTCTGCTGATAAGTTTGAGCATATTCTTATCTGCTTGCGTTTATATGTGATTGCCTATTTTTCCCTAGCTGCTCTCAAAATGTTCTCCTTTTCCTCATAGTTGGAAAGTTTAACATCTATATATCTTGGTGACTTCTTCTTGGGATTCAGTATAGCTGGCGTTCTTTCAGCTTCCTGGATGGTTGCCTGGTTTTCATTCATTAAGCTAGGGAAGTTTTCCTCCAAGCATCCCATCACTATTTTGGATGTTGATTTCCTTGATGTATATTCCTCTGGTAATCCAATAATTGTGATGTTGTTCCTTCTCACAGCATCAAACATAGCTCTGAGGTTTTCTTCAGCTTCTCTGATGGACTTGTTAGACTTTTCCTCACATTTATTAATTTCTGCTTGTGAGTTCCTCTAGGTCACTGGTGCAGTTCTATGCTTCCTCCATTCGCTGGGTGAAGTCCGTGAGTTTGCTATTAGTTTTTGTTATCTCTCCCATTAGCTCTTGTATTCCCTTTGGTGCATGGCCTTTATCTCCTCTTCATTTTGTCCTTTTTCTGTGATGATTCCCTCACGTCCTGTATGACTCTAAACAGAATTCTGAAGATTTCTTTCTGTGGGAGGTCAACATCTGCCTTTTCTATGACTGCCATTAGGTCCATGTGGTCCTCTGGCATTGGATTTTGTTCTCTTTTCTTGTTGAAGCTGTGGAAGCAGTTTGCTGTTTTTTGGTCAATTTATTGGAACTAGGTGCCATTTTCCCGGGTGTCTCAGAGCCCTGGTGCTCTTTGGGAGGTGGGTGTTGGTGTTTCTGTAGGTTGCCTGTAGCCAACTGTCTTGAGGGATTGTGTTTCACCTTTGTCCTGCTGAGGTTTCCCTCTTGCCTTGGCCTATGTTGTGTGCTCCAGCCACCCTCAGGTCTCTGTAGGGGCTGTTTGCAGCTGTGCACTCTGTGGTCTGATGGACAGTGTTGGCCTGAGCGCAGGGGAGTGTATTTAGGGGATGGGTTGGGGAATGGATGACCTGTTCCTGGCTAGGGGTACTTCCCACAGGTGAGTGGGTGCGAGAGAGGGCCTGCTACTTCTGTTAGTGGGCAGATCCACTGGTCGGAGCACTGGGGATGGGGGGAGGATTGAGTAGGGAGAAGGGAGAATGCCCCAAAGGCTTGGGTCTCTGCACTGCAGCTGTAGAAGCTTCTGTCAGACTGTGTCTGACACTTGACAGGCCCAGAGCTTTGTG
>NW_022107953.1:0-1660 GCF_000313985.2 Echinops telfairi | reverse complement strand
CATTGTTGGCAATCAATTTTTGGAGCAATGGCTTCCTGTAGTTGACTGCGCTGTTGTGGATAACGCCTTATCCAGAGGTTGTTGGGCCAACATTGTGGGTGCTGGGGGGAAAAAATGACAATGGCAATTTAATATTGGACAGGGGCAATGACTGATGACAAATAGCATTGTCAGTGAACAAAAGAACGGTTCTATTTTGTTTTTTCATGCTTTTGTTGAGTTTACTTAAAAACTCTTAGATGAGAAAATGCTGCTCAATTGTTTGGACAATGCGAGAAAATTTTTTTAATTTAAATCATTTTATTGGGGGCTCGTACAGCTCTGGTCACAATCCATCCATCCATCCATTGTGTTGAGAACATTTGTACGTATGTTGCCATCATCATTTTCAAAACATTTTCTTTCTACTTGAAACCTTGGTATCAGCTCATTTCCACCCCTCCCCCAACACAAGAACATTTGAAGAAAACATTTCAAGAAAATAAAAGAGTAGGCTTGGAAGAGCGTCCAGTGTGTCACCACAATCACACACAGCGAAAGCAGGAACTGAAAAGTGAAAACAAGGAGTAAAACCACTCAAGACAGGAAAAGCGTGTTTCACTGGATTTTAATAAAAATAAAGCGATTTATCAGTATCTTTTACCTCCTTCCAAATGTATCCATGTCATTCTTTGCTGGGAAGAAAAAAACTAAAGGCAAAAACACACCCCCAAAAGGGAAAAATGTAACAAATAGATGTACTCAGAGAACAATAATGAGGCAAACTTCATACATACAGTAAGTATGCAAAAAGATATGACTGAACCTTCATCTATAACCACCCTTTATATCTGCACTTCCTTCTATTTATGTTACAAGACCGATGGTTTTCTGATTCCATCCATGTCTTGCAGGCTCCAGCTCTCAGAAAATATTTATTAGGTGGAGGTAATCATTTAACTAGAAACTATTTGAACTTTCCTTCTCTGACAAGCTTGTGCCTCATATAGACTCTCACCTTTCCTGACATATCTATGCACTGTTGTCCAGTCAATTCTGACTCATAGCAACCCTAAGACTGTACATCTTAGAAGCAAACAACCTCACCTTTCTCTTGAAGAGCGTCTGGTAGGTATGAAGTGCCAACCTTTCAAAAGTTAGCATCCCAAGGCTTACTGCCTATCTATCTACCTACCTACCTACCTACCTACCTACCTACCTACCTACCTACCTACCTATCTATCTATCATCTATCATCTATCTATCTAACTTTAAAACCATTACCATCAAGTCGACTCTGACTCAAGGTGACTCCATGTACCACCACAGAGTAGAATTGCTTCATAGGGGTTTCTAGGCCGACGTTTCCTTTTTTTGGGCCTGTGTGTGTGTGTTTATTTCGTTAATTTACTTAAATCATTTTATTGGCATAGACTTCACATCTTGAGCAATTAAATTGTTCAATCATATTAAGAAGAGTTGTGGATTCATCACCACAATCAGTTTAAGCCATTTTCTTCTTGTGCTCATTGTTGTTAGTTCCACATCCCCCTACTCCGCTAGTCCCCTACCATGCCCCCGGGCAATGATTAATGCAGCTACTGTCTCAAACATTTACTTGTACTGGGTGTCATAGATAGAAAATCTTACAAAACACAAGCCGGAAGCAAGCAAACAAAAC
>NW_022107952.1:0-1660 GCF_000313985.2 Echinops telfairi | reverse complement strand
GTGTGTGTGTCCTGGTTTTGTTTCTCTAGAGACCCCTGCCTAAAAGAAAATCCTATTTTTAATTTGGTTGTCCTAAGCATTTTTAAAAAAGCAAAACTTTCAAAGTTTCTGTAGGTAAAATATTAAGTGATACTGGAAGCATCAAAAGAAGATGCAAAGAATATACGGTCACTGGACCAAAAATAACTAGTCACCCTTCAACAACTTCAAGAATTATTCTTGGTAGATGAGAGAAACAAATTCATAGACATGCATATGTATATAAGAGATAGCTCTATATACAAGAGCAGTTGAATACTGAGAAAACGCAGCCCAGCCCAGATCTAGTCCACAAGTCTGATATTAGCACATATGTCCAATACTGGTTTATGAACTCCTCTTCAGACTCACAAAACATGCTATGTTGCCGAGTGCAGAAAGATCACAGGCCAATGAGTGAGAAATCTTGTGGATCCAGTGGTGCTGTAAGCATCTCAGTGCTGGCAGGGTTTTCCATGTGGCTTGTCTGGCTCCAGAGGTCTGGTTCCATCAGCCTCTCTCCATGTGTCTCACAGGGAGTGAGCAGAGACAGTGTCTCCTGCCTCCAAGGAGGAATACAGTAATTCCCAGAAACTTCAGGAGAAGGTCATGCCCACACAAAAGCCTCATTGGTTATGACCTGATTTGACAGCATAGACTCCACCCCTTCACTCTAAATCCTCAAATTGACACGTTATGTAACTACCACAACCACCACTGGTAGATTAGGAAGAAGTCAAAGCTGCATGTCCAATAGAAATATTTCAAGAAGCTGATGAAGTACTGGGAAAGCTCACCTATTTGTCAAGAAACTTTGAAAACATCTATATGTGCAACTGACTGAAAGAAATCTGTGTTTGTACCCATTCCAATGAAAGATGATGCAACAGAATGTTCAAATTATATCACAATATATGTAATGTCAGATGCAGGTACAATTTTGCTGACGATCATCCTCCAACAATAGTTATAGTTGTATATGAAAAAAGAGTAACCAAAGGTTCAGGCTGGATTTAAAAGAGAGCATAAAACAGGGATAGCATTGGTAATGTCGAACGGATTTTGCTGGAAGGCAGAGACTAGCAGACATTTTTTACTTGTGATTTATTGACTCTGACAAGGCATTTGACTGTGTGAATCATAACAAATGATGAATAGCCTTGAGAAGAATGTGAGTTCCATAGCACTTCATTGTATGCCTGAAGAACCTGTACATGGATTGAGAGGGAGTTGTGTGAGCAGAAAAGGGAATATTGTCTTGTTTAACACCAAGAAAGGTGAGCATCAGGGTTGTACCCTCTCCCGATATTTATTCACTTTGTATTCTGGGCAAACACAGAATCTGGCTTATATGAAGAAGAATAAGGCATAAGGATTAAAGGACTAACAATTTTCAATATGCAGATGACACAACCTTGCTTGCTGAAATGAGGATTTGAAGCACATGTTGATGAAGAGCAAGGATTGCAGTCTGTAGTACAACTTAACGTAAAGAAATGCATAATTCTCACAAGTAGACTAGTAAGGAAAAAAACAAAAATAACAGCAAAAACTGATTAGCATAAATTTGATGCTGACTTATAGGACCTGTGGTTGTGTTGTGGTTATGGATTAAACTGCTAACTCTAAGGTCAATAGTTCA
>NW_022107951.1:0-1574 GCF_000313985.2 Echinops telfairi | reverse complement strand
ATCTTCCTTATTTGGTGTTCAATTTTCCCATGCAGTGTTCAATTTTCCCATGCATATGAGATATCAAAAATGTATCTTGGGCTTCCACTGTCATCATAATGACAGTGGAAACCAGAATCTCATAATTTAAGCTCTGATACTTCTTTGATTTTGGATTATGTAATTTACAATCCTTGGGTCGTGGATGTTGGTGTGTTTCTTCCATGTGGACTTAGTTGACATCTCATTTAGATGGCTGATTTGGAAGCAAGCATTTAGGACCCCAGATACACTTCTTTCAAGATAGATCTTTAAACGTCCTTTTTGATAATGAATGTAACACCATTCCCTCTTGAATTTGTCATTCCTAGCATAGTAGGCCATATATTTGATTCAAAACGGACAGTACCAGTCCATTTCAGTGACTAATGCCTAGGAGATTGATCTCTATACATTCCGTTTCACTTTTTGCGACTTCAAATGTTGCTACAGTTGTACGTCTTACATTCCTATTTCAATGATTAATAGATATTTACAGTTCTTTCTTTTCATTTTGACTCATGCTCCAGCAGCAAATGAAGACTTTGAAGGCGTTATTCCATCCACGTTATTCTGGTCTCCTGTACTTTGAGGAGGATGCTCTTCCTCAGTCCTATTTTGAGTGCCTTCCAACCCAAGGGGCTTATCTTCGGGCACGGTCCTGGATAATGTCCTCCTGCAGGTTACAGAAGTGGATGGCCTATTCCTTCTTTGTAACCTGTTCTTAGCCTGGTAGATCTGTTAAAACCTGTTCACTTTCATGACACTACTGGTATTTGAGATACCAGCATATAGCTTTTAGCATCACAGCAACACTGAAGCCTCCACAGTACGGCAAACTGCCACGAGGTGTAGTTTTTTGTTTTGTTTTTTAATATCTCCCACCAGGATGCATTGTATATGTATATATTTTTAATGTTTTCATAGTGAATTAGGTGAAGGTTTACAGAGAATATCACTATTTCTACAATTAATAATTAATACATATTTTGTCTCAATTTATACACTGCAATTCTTCCAATGCACCATTACCATTCCGACTTCTTCCCTGTGTTTCTTGCTTCAATTCCTCCTTCTCTAACCACCCTAGGGTGTGATCAAGGGCAATATAACCAGAGGAATTACTGAAACCCAAATGAAGGCTGAGCATGATAATGAGATGAGGGGAAAGTAGAAGGAAATAGAGGAAAGAGCTAGGAGGCAAAGGGCATTTATAGAGGCCTAAATAAAGGCATGTACATATGTAAATATATTTTTATATGAGGATGGGGAAATAGATTTATGGGCATAGATTTATAGGTTTAGTATTAAGGTAACAAAATGGCCTCCACTCAAGTACTCCCTCAATGCAAGAATACTTTGTTCTATTAAACTGGCACTCCATGATGCTCACCTTATCGACACAATCACTGAAAACAAATGGGTGCATAAGCAAATGTGGTGAAGAAAGTTGATGTGCCCAGCTACGAAAAGATATAGCATCTGGGGTCTTAAAGGTTTGAAGTTAAACAAACACCCATCTAGCTCCAAAGCAACAAAGCCCAGATAGAAAAAGC
>NW_022107950.1:0-1661 GCF_000313985.2 Echinops telfairi | reverse complement strand
TGTGTGTATGGATTGGGATAACAGTTGTATGAGCCCCTAATAAAATGTTAAAAAAAAAAAAAGAAGTAAAGGTGTAACCCATGGCACCATCAGGGCTCCTTTGGTTCACCACAAACCAAAAATCCCTGGATCCACTGCCATGGAGTCAATTCTGACTGATGCCAACCCTAGAAGACAGAGTAGAACTGCCCTTATAGGTTTCCGAGACTTTAAAATTTTTACAGAACACAGCCTCATCTTTCTCCTTCAGAGAGGCTAGGCTGGTGGGCTTGAACCACTGACCTCTTGGTTAACAGGTCAATGAGTAACCTACTACACCAGCCTAGAAATAAGAGTCCCTGTGGCACTACTGGGTGAGTGTTAGACTGCAAATTGAGTAGTTGATGGTTCAAGCCCACCAGCTACTCCAAGAAAGAAAGACGAGGTTATCTGCTTTCGTAAAGATTTATAATGACAAAATACCAATTTATAAACTATCAAGGGCTCATTAGGGAGGGGGGAGTGGGAGGGAGTGGAAAAATGAGGACCTAATGTTGGGGGTTTAAGTGGAGAGAAAATGTTTTGAGAATGATGTACAAAATGAATGTACAAATGTGCTTTACACAATTGATGTGTGTATGGATTGCGATAACAGTTGTATGAGCCCCTAATAAAATGTTTAAAAAAAAAAGATTTATAGGCTCAGGTACCTTTATTAGGGTCACTATGAATTGGAATCAACTGGATGACAGTGGGTTTAGTACTTGGCCTTTAATAAGTGGCAAACAATTCTAAATGTTGACCATCCCAAACAGAGATCTACTACATCACCAGTGAACTGTCCTTTTGTGTGCTTCCGACACGTGAAGAACAAAGATAAGTATCTTCTGCATATGTGCCAGAAAACAACAGCAACAGGACAAATACCACTGACACCACAAAAGTGCACACTTGAAAATTCACGGTATGTTGCAAAACAACACAAAAGTACGGAAAACAGAGATTGTTCAACTCTATGCCAGGCCTCTCTCAGGCATGTTCTAAATGCCCAGGGGAACCTAGGTCTATAAAACTACTGAAATCGCACTAGGTCAGTCACTTCATTATTTAATGAGAAAACGATGATTAATTAAGAGCACAACTTTAACCAAGCAATAACTGCACACATACTTAGCAATTAAGTTTCTCCAAGGCAATTTAAGTCATTCCAGATGACTGGGCATAGCTGTACCAAATTTCTCAGGATGTCTTCGTTTATAAAGCACCCAGCTAATGATTTGCAGGTTTTAATTTGATCTCATAGCTTTCTCCGGCTTTGTTTTCTCCTGTAACAAGGATAATGGGCAGCCGGAATGAGTGAATGCTCTTCAAGTACTGGAGGACAATGTCAGAGTGATTGCAGACCTGGGGAAAGGCATTAGCAAACACACATAGCTAGCATGGCCCTGGAGGGCCTCTCCTTTGACTCCTATGTGGGCAACTGCATCAACTCAGAACTATGGTTTAGAGAACTGGATTTCCACAAATTGACAAAAAAGTGGTGATGGGTGTGGGTGATTGAATACATTTTTATTTTCTTTTTTTTTGTGTTTTGTTTTGTTTGTTTTTTTAACATTTTATTAGGGGCTCATACAACTGTTATCCCAATCCATACACACATCAATTGTGTAAAGCACATTTGT
>NW_022107949.1:0-1604 GCF_000313985.2 Echinops telfairi | reverse complement strand
AGATATACTGAACATATTCTTCCCTTTTGTTTTTCTAATGTAGTTCTTTGCACATTTTATTATAATATTTTACTTTGTCATCTCAAGCTGCCCTTTGAACTTTCTGTTCAGCTCCAGTTCATCATTTCTTCCTTTGGCATTAGATACTCAATGATTAAGAGCAAGTTTGCCAATCACTTCTGGTATTCATTTTGATTTTTTCTGTCTTTTAAATAATCTTTTACTTTCTTCATGAATGATGTTGTTGGTGTCAACCCAAAGCTCATCAGGCTTTCTGTTATTAGTGTCTAATGCATCAACTCTGGTTTGAGATGGTCTCAAAATTCAGGTGGGATATACTGAACATTGTATGTTGGCTCTGATGGACTTGTTTCAATTTTCTTCAGTGCCAACCTGAGCTTACACACCAGTAGCTGATGGTCTGTTCCACAGTCAGCCACTGGCCTGGTTTTAGCTGCTGCTCTTGAGCTTCTCACAGATGTCTCTTCTCACAGATGTAGTCAATTTGGTTTGTGTGTACTTCATCTGGAGAAGCCCATGCAGATAGTTGCCTTTTGTATTATTGAAAAAGGGATTTAAGATGAAGCAATTTTATTGGTCTTGCAAAATTCGACCAGGTGGTCTCCAGCTTCATTTCTATAATCAAGGCCATCTTCCAGCAATTGTTCCTTCCTCTTTGTCAAGGCATCTGGATAGCATATTTGATCAATTTCAGACAGAAAATGTTGGTAAAATTCTTCAGTTTCTGCATCACTAAGTTTAGGGTTGATGCATACATTTGAATAATAGTTCTATTGACTGAATTTCCTTGTAGGTGGACAGATATTATCTCATCACAGATAGCATTTTACTTCAAGACAGAGATATATATCTTTTATTTAAATCATTTTATTGGGGGTCCATTCATCTCTTATCACAATCCATTCATACATCCATTGTGTCAAGCATATTTGTACATGTTGCCATCATCATTTTCAAAACATTTTATTTCTATTTGAGTCCTTGGTATCAACTCGTTTTCTCCCGCCCTCATGAACCCTTGACAATTTACGTATATTTTTTTCATGTCTTACACCAACTATTGTCTCCTTTTACCCATTTTTCTGTTGTACGTTCTCCTGGGAGGGATTATGTGTTCATCATTGTGATCAGTTCCCATTTTCTCCCCCCACCTGCCCCTTACCCTCCTGCTATTGCTACTCTGTCCTGGATTCCCTGTGTTGTGAGTTCTTCTATGTACCAGTGTCTGGTACAGCCAGATTTGAAAGGTTGCATTGGGTCTAGCCAGATTTGTAAGGTTGAATTGGGGTCATGATAGTGGAGTGGGGGAGGAAGCTTTAAAGAACTAGAGGAATATTGTATGTGTCATTGGTGCTATACGGCACACTGACTGGCTCACTTCTTCCTTGTGACCCTTCTGTAAGGGGATATCCAGTTGTCTACAGATGGGCTTTGGGTCTCCACTCTGCCCTTCCCCTCATTCACATTGATATGATTTTTTGTTCTGGGTCTTTGATGCCTGATACCTGATCCCATGACCACCTCATGATCACACAGGCTGGTGTACTTCTTCCATGTGGCTTTGTTGCTTCTCAACTAGATGG
>NW_022107948.1:0-1650 GCF_000313985.2 Echinops telfairi | reverse complement strand
GGTCAGCCCCCCCACCCTTCCCCTCAACAAATATGCACCTGTGTTCCCACCAAAGTTGACCATTACCTCCCCCCACTTCTGTGCTGCCCCTCCATCAGTATACCTCTTACCTCTGTCAGGGCTGCCTCCATTTACAGGGGACCTTATCCCAGAACTACATGTCTACTATGCAGCAGATGGCATCCATCCCCCAACACCACTCACTCATCCATACCACATGTTGTGAGGAGCCCTCCAGCCAAGTGACCTCATGTGTTTATTAGTCATTCGCTGTTCAGGGGTCGTCCTTGGTGAATCATCTGTTCTGGTCCTGGACCCGAAGATGGATGTCCTATAAGCTTGAGCTTGTGCCTGTTCTTCTGCTTGTCCACACCACAGTGGACTCAGACAGTATTTGTCCTTCTGAGCTTCACTAACTTCACTCAGCATCATGTCATCCAGATCCCTCCATGCCTTGAGGTGTTGCATGGCTTCATCACTGTTGTTCAGGGATGCGTAGTATTCCATTGTGTGTATGTAGCAGTTTGTTTTGTTTTGTTAATTTAAATGATCATTTTATTGGGGGTTCTTACAGCTCTTATAAAAACCCATACATCAGGTTTGTCAAGAATGTTTGTGTATATATTGCCATCATTATTTTCTAAACATTTACTTTCTGTTTGAGCCCTTAGTATCAGCCTCCCTTTCCCCCTCCCTCCCTCATCATGACCCCTTGATACCTTATACATTATTGTTTATTTTCTTATCTTACACTGACAACTGCTTCCCTTCCCCCACAGTTTCTGTTGTTTGTCCCCTGGGGTGGGGCTTATGTGTCCATCATTTGGATTGGTTCCCCTCCTTCCTCTCCTATGCCCACCATCCCCCTATCCTCCTGGTATCATTACTCCCATTCCTGTTCCTGGATTTTGTGTGTCATGAGCTCTTAGCTCTAATCTGTACTTATGTACATGCTCTGACCTAGACCGCAGTGAAAGGCAGGAATGGGGTCATGATAATGGGGGTGGGGGATGGGGGAGGAAACCTAAAGGACAAGAGGACCATTGTGTGTTTCATGGGTGTTCTACTGCACCCTGGTTTATTCATATCTTCCTTGTGACCCTTCTGTGAGGGGGTGTCCCATTGTCTACAGAGGGATTTTAGGTCTCTGCTCTGAACCGCTTTGTTCTCTACAATATGGTTTTCATTTGTTTGTTTGGGGGTCTTCTGATGCCTGTTACCTGATCCCATTGACACCTCATGATCTCATAGCTGATGTGATTCTTCCATTTGGGCTTGTTGCTTCTCTGCTAGATGGCTGCTTGTTTAATTTCACACCTTTAAGACCACAGATGCTATATCTTTGGATAGCCAGACACAATCAGCTTTCTTCACCACATTTGCTTATGCACCCAATTTGTCTTCAGAGATTGTGCCTGGAGGGTGAGCATCACATACTTCCAGGTTGTTACAACAAAGTGTTCTTGCATGAGTCAGGGCTTCAGCAGAGGTCCAAGTCCATCCATTATCTCAGTGCATTGCCCTATAAGTACATAGGTCAATACCTCTATTTTTATGGATTAATGCATTTACATATGTGCACACCTATGTTTATACCTCTAGCCATAGCTTTGCTTCCTAGATGTTTCCTTGTTCTTTCCTCCTGCCCCA
>NW_022107947.1:3032615-3034558 GCF_000313985.2 Echinops telfairi | reverse complement strand
TCCTAAATGGTTTCCCTGGTGCCAGTCTCTCTGTCCTAGGTCAACCTCCTATGCCCTGCCTCTCTGTCCCCGGTGGACATAGGGTATCTGGCGTCTCAGGATCCCAAGTGGCACCCTGGTGCTGCCCCTCTCTACCCCATGTGGGCCCCCTTTTGCCCAGTGTCTCTGCCTCAGCTGGGTTTCCTGTTGACTGGCTTCTCTGCCTCAGGTGTGCCACCTGCTGCCCCGCCCCTCTGTCCTAGGTGGGTCCCATGGTGCTCAGCCTCTCTGTGCCAGGTGGGTTCCCTGGTGCCAAGCTTCTCTGTCTCAGGTGGACACTGGGTGCCTGGCTTCTCTGAATTCCAGGTGGGCTCCCTGATGCCAGGCCTCTCTCAGCCCCAATGGGTTCCCCAGAGTCTGGCCTCACTGTACCAGGTGGGCCCCTTGGTGCCAGGCCTCTCTTTCGTAGGTGAATACCGGAGTGCCCAAACTCATTGTCCCACATGGGTTCCCTGGTTCCCGGCCTTTCTGGCCCAGGTGGACACTGGGTGCCTGGCTTCTCTGGATCCCATGTGGGGTCCCTGGTTCTTTGGTGTCCAAAGTGGGCTCCCTGATGCCCGACCTCTCGGTCCCAAGTAGACCCTGGGTGCCTAGCTTCTGTCAATCCCAGATGGGTTTCCATGTGCCCAGTCTCTCTGTCCCAGGTAGACACTGGGTGCCTGACTTCTCTGGATCCCAGGTGTCCCCCTGATGCCCGGCCTCTCTGCCAAAGTGAGGCCCCTGGTCTTCCAGTTGGATGTCCCAGGTAGGGCCCCTGATGCCTAGTTTGGATGCCCCAGGTGGGCCCCCTACTGCACGGCCTCTTTCCCCTGGTGCACAGCCTCTGTGCCCCAGTTGTGTTCTGTGGTGCCCATCCTCTCTGTCCCAGGTTGGCCCACAGTGCCCGGCATCTCTTTCTTGGTGAAACCCTTAGTGCCTAACCTCTCAGTCCCTGGTGGATTACCTTGTGGCCAGTCTCTCTGTCTCAGGTGGACACAGGTTCCTGGCTTCACTGGATCCCAGTGGGCACGCTGGTGCCTGGGCACCAGGATGCCCACTTGGACGTCTGGCCTCTCTGCCCCAGATCGGCCCCAAGGAGTCCTGTTTGGATGTCCCGGTTGGGGCCTCTGGTGCTCAGCCTCTATCCTAGGTGGATACTGGGTTCCTGGCTTCTCTGGATCCCAAGTGGGCACCCACATGCCTGGCCTTTCTGCCCCAAGCCAGCTCCACGGTGTCCCGGTTGGATGTCCCAGGTGGGCCAGCTGGTGCCTGGCCTCTCTGATCCAGGTGGGCCTCCTGGTGCCCGGCCCCCGTGACCCGGTGGGCACGGGGTGGTGCCAGGCATCTTTCTCCTAGGTGGGCCCCCTGGTGCCTGACCTTTCTGCCCCAGGTGGGTTCCATGGAGCCCATGTCTCTGTCCCTGGTGGACACAGGAATCCTGGTCACTCCGTCATTGGTGAACGCCCTGGTGACCAGTCTCTTTGTCCCAGATGGGTTCCTTGTGCCCTAGCTCTGCCTCCTGCTGCACGGCCTCTCTGCACCAGGTGAACCCTGTATTGCCCAGCCTCTGCCTGAGGTCATCCCCCAGTTATCAAGGTGGTATGACCCAGGTGGGCCCCATTGTGCCCAACATTTCTGCCCAGGTGGGTTCTCGGGTGCCCAGCCTCTATCCCAGGTGGACATTGGGTGCCTGGCTTCTCTGGATCCCAAGAGGTCACCCTGGTGCTTGGCCTCTCTACCCTAGGTCGGCCTCCAGCTGTACCAGTTGTATGACCCTGGTGGGACCCATTGTGCTTGGCCTCACTTCCCCAGGTGGGCTCCCTGGTGCCAGGCCTCTCTCAGCCCCAATGGGTTCCCTAGTGTCTGGGCCTCGCTGTACCAGGTGGGCCCCTTGGTGCCAGGCCTCTCTTTCCTAGGTGAATCCC
>NW_022107947.1:3030246-3031338 GCF_000313985.2 Echinops telfairi | reverse complement strand
TGGGTTCCCCAGTGTCCAGCCTCTATCCCAGGTAGACACTGGGTGCCTGTCTGCTCTGGATCCCAAGTGGTCACCCTGGTGCCTGGCCTCTCTGCCCCAGGTCGGCACCCAGGTATCGCAGTGGTATGATCCAGGTGGGCCCCATTGTGCCTGGCCTCTCTGCCCCAGATAGGCCCCAAGGAGTCCTGTTTGGATGTCCCGGTTGGGGCCCCTGGTGCTCAGCCTCTCTGTCCCTGGTGGTTGCCTTGTGCCCTGCCTCTGTCCCAGGTGTACACTGGGTTCCTGGATTCTCTGGATCCCAAGTGGGCACCAAGGTGCCTGGCCTTTCTTCCCCAGGCTGGCTCCACGGTGTCCTGGTTGGATGTTCCAGGTGGGCCAGCTGGTGCCTGGCGTCTCTGCCCCAGGTGGGCCTCCTGGTGCCAAGCCTCTCCGCTCCCAGTAGGTCCCCTGGTGCCTGGCACCTCTGACCAGGTGGGCACGGGGTGGTGCCAGGAATCTCTTAGGTGGGTTCCCTGGTGCCTGACGTTTCTGCCCCAGTTGGGTTCCATGGAGCCCAGCTCTCTGTCCCTGGTGGACACAGGAATCCCGGTCACTCCGTCATTGGTGAACCCCCTGGTGCCCAGTCTCTTTGTCCCAGGTTGGTTCCTTGTGCCCCAGGTGGGCCTCCTGCTGCACGGCCTCTCTGCCCCAGGTGAACCCCATTGTGCCCGGCCTCTCTGCCCCAGGTCAGCCCCCAGGTATCGAGGTGGTATGACCCAGGTGGGCCCTGTTGTGCCCAACCTCTCTGCCCCAGGTGGGTTCCCTGGTGCCCAGCCTCTATCCCAGGTGGACACTGGGTGCCTGGCTTCTCTGTATCCCAGGTGGGCCCCCTGGTGCCTGGCCTCTCTGCCCCAGGTCAGCCCCCAGGTGTACCGCTTATATGAACCCCGTATATCCCAGCCTCTCTGCCCCAGGTCAGCCCCCAGGTATTGAGGTGGTATGACACAGGTGGGCCCCATTGTGTCCAACCTCTCTGCCCAGGTGCGTTTCCGGGTGCCCAGCCTCTCTCTCAGGTGGACATTGGGTGCTTGGCTTCTCTGGATACCAAGTGGG
>NW_022107947.1:3028483-3030146 GCF_000313985.2 Echinops telfairi | reverse complement strand
TCTGAGAGGTTGGACAAGAGGGATCCCACCTGGGACAGAGAGTCTCCGCGTCAGGGGTCCCACCTGCGATCAACAGAAGCTAGGCACCGGTGTCCCCACCTGGGACAGACGCCAGGCACCAGGGAACCCACCTGGGACAGAGAAGCCTGGCACCAGGAGGCCCTCCTTGGACAGAGGTCCCAGACATCAGGGGGTCCAAATGGGGCAGAGAGGCCTGCCACTCAGGAACCCATTTGAAACAGAGGGGCCAGTACAAGGAGGCTCACCTGGGACAGAGAGCTCGGACACATTGGACATACCTGGGGCAGAGATGCCGTGCACCAGGGGGGCCCACCTTGGACTGAGAACCTGGGAATCATGGGGACAATCTGGGGTAGACTTTCCAGGTCCAGGGCGTGACTAGGGATCATGAGACACCAGGCACCTATTGTCCAACTGGGACAGAGAGGCCTGGTACCAGATAACCCACCTGGGACAGTGAGGGTGGGCACTCCGGGATTCACCTAGAAAAGAGAGGCCTGGCAACAAGGGGCCCACGGGTACAGCGAGGCCAGACACTAGTGAACCCACTGGGGCAAAGAGGCCTGGCAGCAGGGACCCCACCTGAGGCAAAGACGCTGGGCAAAAGAGGGCCCACGTGGGGTAGAGAAGCCCAGCACCAGGGTGCCACTTGGGGTCCTGAGACACCAGATACCCTGTGTCCACCTGGGACAGAGAGGCAGGGGGCAGGGGGTTGACCTAGGACAGAGAGACCTGGCACCAGGGAACCCATTTAGGACACCAGAGCACCAGGGGCCCCACATGGGATCCAGAGAAGCCAGGCACCCAGTGTCCAGCTAGGAATGAGAAGCTTGGGACTACCAGGTTATCCTTGGGCAGAGACGCTGTGCACCAGTGAGCCCATTTGGGACGGAGAACCTGGGCACCAAGTGGCCCCCCTGGGACAGAGAAGTCAGGCCCTAAGGGGCTTACCTAGGACAGAAAGGCCGGGAACCCCGGGCCCACCTGGTGCGGAGGGGTGGGCCACAGGTTGCCCACTTGGGACATCCAACCTGGACACTTGGGGGGCTGACCTGGGGCAGAGAGGCCAGGCACCAGGGTGAACACTTGGGATCCAGAGCAGAAAGGCATGCACTGTCCTCATGGGATAGAGGCTGGGCACCAGGGAACCCACCTGGGGCAGAAAGTTTGGGCACAGTGTGGCCCACCTGGATCATACCATTGCGATACCTGGGTACCGACCTGAGGCAGAGCGGCCGGACACTAGAGGGCCCACTTGGAATCCAGTGAAACCAGGCAGCCAGTGTCCACGTGGGAAAGAGAGGCCAGGCACCAGGAAACCCACTTGGGACAGAGAGGCAGGGAAGCAAGGTGACCACCTGGGGTCGAGAGGCCTGGCACCAGCATGCCCTCCTGTGGAAGAGAGGCCGAGTACAATGGGTCCCAATAGGGTCATACAACCGGGACACCTGGGAGCCAACCTGGGGCAGAGACGCCAAGCACCCAGGTGCCCACTTGAGATCCAGAGAAGCCAGACACCTAGTGTCAACCTGGGATAGAGGCTGGGCACCAGGGAACCCACCTGGCGCAGAGAGGTTGGGCACAACAGGGCCCACCTGGGTCATACCACCTTGATACCTGGAGGCTGACCTGGGGCAGAGAG
>NW_022107947.1:3026055-3028383 GCF_000313985.2 Echinops telfairi | reverse complement strand
TGTGCTTTGGTTTCTCCTGGTGGTTCTCATGGCAAACAAACACCAAAACACATGGCTGTTTCTTAGAGGGGCTGTAAGGTGCTGAGGGAGGTGGGCTGGTCCTCTCCCATGGTTCTACTTTTCCTAACTCCCCTTTCTCGCTGTGCCAAGAGGCTTCAGTGGGGATCCAAGGCAAACACCCCTGTATCCCCCTGCCCAGCTCAGTGATCTAGCACAGGCCCATGTTATTTTGTGACAATGTAGGCTTTCAGGAAGTCCAGATCCAGGGCGCTGGCTCTCGGAATGTCCGTGTCCCTTCTCAGCTTTGTCCCCAAGAGTGGTATCCATCCACTTGCTTGTTATCAGCTGTTCTATGGACCTTACACAAGATTGCTTTAAGCCGCACCTGATACAAATCCTGCCTCCTTACTATGAAAAGGGAAGCCTATTCCCCAAGCGGGCTCATGGCAGAGGTTACATAGCATTTGTTAACACTTGCTTTGGTGAGACAGAGTTCCATCCGGAACACAAACGCATAGCCTTCAGACAGTGGGTTTCTGTTGATCAGTTGCCAGCCAGGGTACCCTTTGCTTCATCCAGTCTGTTTTGTACCCACTGCCCCTGCCCGCCCCCACCCCCACCCCCATATACCCTGCCCCTCCCCACTGGTGAACATTTACCTTATCTGGAGACAAGAAGCTGTGGTCACAAGGAGGGGACTGTACTGCTGGCATTTAGTGGCTAGGCCTGCAGGACAGTCCGTGCCACAGAGTGATCCACTGTAGATATTCTCAGTGCCCACCGCAGGTGAGGAACCCTTCCCAGACACAGGGTGTGGGTGGCACCCATGGGAAGGGCAGGGCAGCCTTCACACGCCCTCTCTGGGAGGTCATCCGGCACCTAAACCAAAAAGGACCTGTGGCCTTTTGTCTCCCTGTTTTCCGTCTTCAGAGGCTTTTCTTTGAGGCTTTTACAGTTCAGTCCACCCCCACACTGAGGGACCTTCTTCCCACGGACTGTGGAAAGGCCCTGTCAGGTGATCACAGCACACATTCATGGTGCCCATCAAGGAGGCCCCGCCAGCCCCCCTTGTCATGGGCTCTCTTCAGATCCCCGGAGCACACAGAAGTGTGCCTACTGGTAGTACCTGCCATCAGCGCTCAGCCAAGACCTGTCCCCTCAGCTGCCTGGGTGTAGGTGGTTACACCGCCTGCCCTCCCTGGAGTCCCTGAGTCGAGCCGGCTGATTGATCCATAGTTACCAGCCCGTCCGGGTCTGTAGCACTCTGCTGAGTGTGGATCTCACCTTTCTCCCTGATGGTGAACAGCCACGCCTCAGATGCTGCGCTGAGCAAGTCGGCTCCCCCAGTGGGCTGTTGCCCTCTGAAGAGCAGAGTGAAAGAAGGGGGCCATCTGAACTCCTTGCTATCAGCAAGCTTTTACCCCCACCCCAGAGGAACACTTATTATAATTACTGTTTCTATAGATTCTTCATTCCTGGGTTTCATATACCAAAAAACAGAAAGATGCTTTAAAAATATTCAAAAATGCTGCCCACATGAAAAACATACATCAGAAATAAACCCCAATATGAAAAAAATATATATTGAAAGCCCAAGCAAGCTTTCAGAGGGGAGGTCACATGACAAGGCTTTAACCCTTCAAGTCAGGTCTGACATTTTAATCTACCATAGTCATCCCTCCAACACTCTGCTTGGTACCCACTTTATTCCTGTCCCTCCATTATGGGAGGCTTATTCCCTGTGTAGATCTCACAAATGTATCTCGGGCCTCCACTGCCATCCATAGCCTTCTGAAAACCACCATCTCGCCATGGGAGCTCTGATCCTAGTCCCTCTCGGGCTCTGGATTGCACAGTTTGCGATCCTCAGGGCACAGATGTTGGTGTCACAGAAGATGGGTGCAATGCAGTGCATCCTGTGATCTCTGCACTGCTGCTTCCTTGCGCATGGGTTGTGGATCCAAGCGAGAGGAAATCTTGGCAAATCCTGCCTTTGCTCCGCTTGACTGTCTTTGCAGTGACCTTTGACTTCTTGAGGTCCGATGATCTTGATGTCGTCCCACCGCTCCTCAGGCCTCAGGTCTTCTCTCAGTAGTGTTCAGGGCATCACGTCTGTTCTGGAGCGTTCTCAAATCCAGGCAGCAGAGACTCAAGAGCATAGTTGGATCTGCGGTCTTGTTTTCCTTCAGCCTGACCTTCCACCGCCCCACCGTTGGGCCTGGCCACCTTAGTCAGCTGCTGATCGGGAGCTTCCCCATCGTCACTTCCCCCAGACGTTGTCAAGGTGACATCTCTGTTCCCTCTGGAGAAGTCCTCATGTATTGTTAA
>NW_022107947.1:3023459-3025337 GCF_000313985.2 Echinops telfairi | reverse complement strand
TGTGCTTCCTAGCTGAGGTGCACTCGGCACTCATGATGCCTGCGCCCAGTACTAATGACCGTGGCATGCCCGGCTTCATGTTGCTCACGCGCACCACCCTCGCCAAAGTCACTGCCCAGAAATGGTTTCCAGCTCATAGTGACCACAGCCGGCAGAGTGGAGCTGTTCCTTGGGGTCCTCGAGACCGACGTCTCTATTGTCCTGTACTGTGTTGTCGAGTTATACTGGACCGCATTGTCTTTAGTTTGAGACAGTAAATCATCATGGAAGCAGCCAGCCTCTTCTTTCTCCTGGGGAAATAACTGCTTCTGCTTTGAATTCTCGGCCATTCGTGGTCACCGGCCCAGACAGAGCTTCACCTGTGGCCCCGACAGGGTTCCGTAACCTCTGATATGTGGATTTTCATTATCCCCAGTTTAAAACTAATCAAAACAAATTGTTTTGTTACTTGCCTCCTGGGTGTAATTTATTTCAATCATTTTGTCACAAAGATTTTGCCCAGCACCTACTTACTATGTGTTCCTCCACCAAACTACAACACAAAGCAAGTCACCCAGGGGAGTCCAACCCCACAGCCCCGTGGGACAGGCAGGAACCTCCCCATGGGGCTCCAAGGCTCTGTGACCATCATGGAAGCAGACCGCCTGCCTCTACATCTTCCTCCTGCAGCACGGCTGTGGGTTTGAACCACTGACCTTGTAGTTAGCAGAGTGTTTGAGCTCCTGGGCCTGCACGCCCCAGGCTATTGACTGTGTGAAAACTGACAAGGTGTATACACTATTGGACAAAGACCTTCCTAATAGTAAGATTCGGTCTGTGGCTGTGGTTCAAAGGCATTACGTATTTTACTATTTTCCTTCTATAATAAAACCATGTGACTTACTCTCCCACTCACTCACTCTCTCACTTACACTCACTCACTCACTCTCTCACTCTCTCACTCACCCACTCACCCACTCTCATTCACTCACTCACTCTCTCACTCTCTCACTTACTCACTCTCATTCACTCACTCTCTCACTCACCCTCTCTCATTCACTCATTCACTCACTCACTCTCATTCACTGACTCACTCTCTCACTCACTCACTCACAAGAACACAAAAAAAAGAAAAAAAAGAAAACCATGCAATTGTATCATGACCTCCGTCTCACCCTAAATAATGTGGTCTAGCTCATATTTCACATATTTATTCAGATATACATCTGTATTGTTGCTAAGCTCTAGCGAGGCTGAGGTCAGAGCCCTGGTGACTGATGTCCCAGAAAGTAGAATTCTTCTGATGCATCAATGATAGTTGATAATGCCGAGACAACTGCGTGAGGAATTAGAGGTTCTAGCGCAGCTTGGCAGGCAAAATGACTTGACTGCAGGCCTTCCCCAGATTACAAATGAGGCTTTTTCCCCTAAATCTGGTTTTAGATGCAAAGGCAGAGCATTTAGGAATGGTTCATATCTAACATCAGTCAAGTGTCTATCATGATCTGCAGTGTACCTTTCTATGCATAGAAAACACTAAAGAAAGACAGGCTAAGACCCCTTTGGGCAAATAGTACAGTAACAATAATCAGGAAATGTGGTGATGCCTGCAACAAAGTAGCACAACACCCGTTTGTGGTTACGAAGCAGTGTGGGCGCCTCAGATTTTTAATAGAATTGACTTGTGGGGGGTTCTAAGCACAGGTTGTAGGTGAGTCAGGCCGGCAGACTTCTGCAACGCCAGTGAGAAAATTACATGGGATCCTGCGAGGCTTGGAACCAAACCCAGAGCCTGGGAGCCAAACTCCATTCTCAGCTGCTCTGGGCAGGGCTCACAATCTGGAGAGAGCATGCTGAGTTGTTGATCCCTTTCTCCCCTCCTCCATATCCCTGCAGCCC
>NW_022107947.1:3019237-3020721 GCF_000313985.2 Echinops telfairi | reverse complement strand
ATTACTCTTTGTTTTTGAAATGGCTTTAGCGATGATGTTTCCTAGAAAGTTGCTCGTTTCCATCTGTTTTCAAGTTTATTGGAGAGCATGTGTTAATTACATTCTATTTTGGTTTAAAACAGTGGTCTCAACCTTCCTAATGCCAGGACCTTTTAATACAGTTCCTCATGTGGTGGTGACCCCCAACTATAACATTATTTCCTTTGCTACTTCATCACTGCCATTTTGCTACTGTTATGAATTGAGCGACTCCTGTGAAAGGGTTGTTTGACACCCAAAGGGGCCTCAAACCACTGGTTGGGAACCGCTGGTTAAAAAGATGCTACTGTAGTTGTACTTTGTTCCTGTTTAAATTCATGATGGAACTTATGGATTCCCTGTCCCTCCCTTTCCCCTGCTCTCTTGTGCTCCCGCCCCACCCCAGTCTTCACACTGACAGAGATATGTTTCTCATTCTTGTCCTTTAAGAAGACATTATTGTTTCCATGGTCTAAGCCTCTTTGTTGTTGTACCTTTCATATTCCGTTTTATTTGGCCAGCTTCTTGTCTGTGTGAGTACCATGTGTCTGGGATGGGGGGTGTCACTCTTTTTTATTTGCTAACTTTTTGCATATGATATTTTTTGTTTGTACCTGCAGCTGCCTATGTGCGTGCTCGTCTATCCCCATAAATCTAATATAAAGGGTTTTCATTGTTGTTCACCTCTCACATTTTTCTATTATTATCCTGTTCTGATCTGTATTTTTGAAAATAGTGATTCAGAATCTCCTAACTCTTATCTCTTTTTATTATTGATATCTAAAGTGCCATTGCATTCTGCTTAATACATTCTTTTTGTTTTGTGGAGACTCGCTGTGCTTTCTGTGCCCATGTGTGTGTTTAAACAAGTTGCATTCTGTAGTAGTTGGTCCAGGGTTCAGTATGTATCCACTGGGGCAAATCTTCCTATTTACTGTTGATGTCAAGCTAGTTAATATGGCAGTTCCTCACCAGCATTATGGTTGGTTGGTTGAACATCTTCATGTTGTGCAGTTCATTTTGCATTTTATATTTTGAAGACGCACTGCCCTGTATCTTGTGGCCTGATCATACATGCAAACATGTTCACCATCCCAGTGGAGCAGCCCTCTTTGTCCTTGGAATTGGCCCTGGGGCTCCCCCTTGGCTTTGTTTGCTGAGAGAGTGGGAACCATGGCTCTGCTCTGTGAGGATGTGTTGCCACCTCTGTGCTGATTCTAGTTCATGGTGACGACTGCCGGAACTCAAATACCTGTTCCGATGCCTGCTTCGCAGTCTGTGGGGTATGCTCCTAGGAGCGGAATTGCTCGGCCATGTGGTCATTCTACGCTTTAAAGGGCTGTTTTTGTTTCCATGGTGGCAGCATGTTAAGATTACATCACTTCGGAAGAGGGCTCCCATTTCTCCACAGTCTCACCAGCGCCCCTCCCCCGCGTCCAAAGGAACAGCCAAACTAGTGGTGGAGA
>NW_022107947.1:3015316-3016835 GCF_000313985.2 Echinops telfairi | reverse complement strand
TCTCTTTAGGGGGACATGATTATGGAATCACAGGTCACAGGAAGGGCCAGTACAATAGGCAAACACATTGTAGGAAGGGGATCTATGATAAGCATAAGCGTAACAGGAAGGGATGAGCTAGGGGTGTGCCTATAGGAATGGGAAGGTCTAGGGGTATACATGTGACAAGATGGGCGGACCCTAGATTCATGATGTTTGCCTAAGCTTGGTCATCCTTGGGCGGGTTTGACCTCTCCTACAAGGAAACAGACAACTACTACCCTTATCAGAAGGGAGTGGGCCCTACTTGAGGGGGATAAACAGCGGTGTCTGCTTGATCTAAGCAGCTGATAACTCTCAGGGAGAATGACCCCTAATCGACTCCTGATGACCTCCAAGCATATAGTCATTCTCAAGCAGCTGAGTCTGGCATATATTTGGGGGAGACAGCATGAGAGATAGCCTTCTGTTTCCCACAATTAGGAACCTTTTGGCTAGAGTGATACTATACCCCCAGCCTATCCTCACTACGAATTCCATGCTTTGGCCAATAGCTCTTACTGAATGATAGACAGATATGTGTAATGGAGGACAAGTCAAGGTTCTTAGTTCCAGACTAAGTAAATGCTATCAAGGAATCAAGATGGAGGATTGGGAGGGAAAATTGGATGCTCCCTTCCTGGTCCATAATTAGAAACCCAGGGTAAGAAAGAGTGAAGATAGATTCGAGCTAAATGACACGTGTATTTCAAACTCAGGAGATGACCATCTTACATCCAATGTGAGATTGGTACAGTCTCAGCAAGGCCCAGAAACCATTCTGTTTGGGAGAACACACAGACTGAAAGGCCTGCCGTGGAGAAGCAGGCATCTCCACCAGCCACAGAGGCTCAGCGCCATGCAGGGGTGAGGGCTCGTGGGAGACTGGAAAGTTGGGCAAGGCCCAGGGCAGTTTCTGGCAGCTGTGAGAACAAGGCAGTGCAGACTCTGAAGAGGACTCCTGTCAAAGTGTTCTTTTCCAGCCACCACCCAACAGCTCAGCCACGCTCCAGAAACATGAAAGCCTGAGTGTGGCCTTTGTGCACTTCCTTTGCTTTTCTTGCCAACTTTTTGAAGTGACTCAGTCGTTTCTACATTCCGCGGGTGCTCTGATTACCGACTGAAAGTTACCCAGCCTCACAGACAAGCGAGGGAGGGAGGCTCGGGGTGACCAAGGAAGGCTACCTGGAAGAAGCAGGATCTAATCTCGGACCACGGGGATAAAGAGAGTTAGTGGATAACAAGTGGGGGGAGGGAAGCCGGAAGAACACTGTGGAGAAAGGGTGGTTCCTTCAGCCACATCTTCGAACTTCAGAGACCGAACCCAGTGCCTGGTCTTGGCACAAGGGACTCCATTTTGAATCCGGCACCTTCTTGGTTCTCAGAACTCACCTCTCATGGGCCTCCCTCACATCGGCCTCCCCTCCCCTCGCTGAAAACCAGATATCCCCGAGAAAGAATGTTCTTTGAAGATGTTTACTTCACCTACCCCGGTACCTAT
>NW_022107947.1:3012649-3013756 GCF_000313985.2 Echinops telfairi | reverse complement strand
AGGAGGAGCTCCACCAAGATGAGGCTTCACCCCATTTTGATCCGGTGTTTCGTGCTTCATGACTAAGTTTATTTAAGGTCTGGACGTTGGTTTCCACAATTATAAAATGGTTACATTTTTGTTTATAATGTAAAGGAACCACAGCGGTGTAATGGGTTGTGTGTCAAGGTTGCTCACTGCCAGGTTAGTTCTAACCCACTAGCCTCTCTGTGGAAGAAAAACTTGGTTTTCTGCTCTGACAAAGATTCACAGCATTGGAAACCTGAGAGAGCAGTCCTGTCTGGTCACTGTGGGGTCACTGTGAGTCAGAGCATGCTGCAGGGCAAGGTTTCATCTACATGACAAAGATAACCTCAAGGAACTGAAGTCATCTCTGTGAGTGCCCGTTTTTGAAGGACCAAGTCCTTTTATCCTTTTTTTTATATACTTGCTCCATTTTAATAAATAGAACTTACAGAGGTATATCTGCATATGAAGGTATTTATGAATATGCATGTGGCATTTTGCATGATTTTTGCCATGCTGGAGTGCAGTACGTTTAGGAAGAAAATAATGCTGTTTGGTGTTCTTCCTTCCCTCTTTTGGAAGTCCGCATATTTCTCGGTGCAATGGCCAGAACATGTGGTGGCCCCAGAAACGGCAGCAGCGCACCTCTGTCTCACATATACTTTCTGTGGAACTGCCTGACCTTCCGCCTGGAACAAATCGAAGTTCACAGGACTAGGCCTGCACAACAGTCACGGATGTTCAGCCAGCCCTTGTAGGTAACTTCAGGTCAAGGGCAGCAACATTTCAATAACACGATTCTGCTATACTTGGCCTGAAGTGAGTTGGAATGAGTTTGGTGAAAATTTAGTTTTTCAGAAATGACACACGAAGATCTCTTTCGGACAAAAACATTTTGCCTCCTGCCATGGAACATACAAATCTGTCCACTACCAGCCAGTCTTGAGGCCCCGGTTATTTTCCTCCACAAGAGTTCCAACTCTTAGCGACTCTACAGACCAGGGTAGAACTGCCTCCACGGGTTTCTGAGGCTCAAATCTGTATGAAAGTAGAAAGCCTCATCTGTCTTCCAGGGAACAGCTGATCGTTTTGAACTGTTGA